>NC_042994.1:17805843-18128398 GCF_901001165.1 Salmo trutta
TGGCAAAAAAAATGTATCTTGTTGTTTTGGAAAAGGAGGGAAGCGCCCTCTACCAAATTATGGCTCAGCGAATTGGCAAACACTGTACACTTAGAAAGAATTAGATATATTCTGAACAATAAATTATCAACATTTTATCAAATCTGGCAGCCTTTCCTCTCTTATTTGGACCAGGCGGCGCTGTGAATTTGTACATTTTAACTCACTCTCAATTGTAATATTTTAATCTACCTTTGGGCAGCATGTGCTTGGGGAATAGGGGGGAATAAGGGGGGGGGGGGGGGGGGTAAAGGGGGGGTGACATCTACCCTTTGTCTTTCTACCTGTCCTTGTTCTGTATGTCTTGGTTTGTAATATTTGTTTTGTACCTAGAACTCTGGGTTTTGTTGTTTCTGTCTGTTCTTTAATGTTTAGATAAGAATTGCATACGTGTCTTTTATACCTATACACCATACTTGTGGTTGTTCAATAAAAAATATTTGAACGAGAAACTCAGGAGGGAGGAAGATGAAAGAAAATTCTTATGCCCCTCCAAGGCCTCCCGTTCTCCTCTCAGCATTCCACTGTACTCAGCAGGTCTGTGTGTGTGTGTGTGTGTGTGTGTATGTGTGTGTGTGTGTGTGTGTGTGTGTGTGTGTGTGTGTGTGTGTGTGTGTGTGTGTGTGTGTGTGTGTGTGTGTGTGTGTGGAGGGTTCCTGTTTGTTCAGAAGAATGCAGTCATCTTTTGTAAAAGGGTGGAACTGTGCGGCTGCCAGCTCCAGCTGGGCCGGCCTTTCTCATTTCAGAGCTGGCCGCTGAATGACCCTCCCCCCTTGCTGCTGGGGCCGCATATGCATGGATGCCCACACATACACGCACATGTTCATATGCACATACAGACAGATAGACAGATAGACACATACAGTACACACACAATATGTTTTATGGATGAGGGGCCTACACAGGTGAGCAGGGGTGAGGCTAGCATTGAGTGGAAGGAAAACATGGCATTCCATCATTCCTCCCTAACCCTTGTCTTTGTTGGGTGTAAACATCTGCAATATCCTACTGTGTGAAAGGGCAAACCCCAACGATGTCGGCATGTATCCCCGGGGTCAAACTATAAACAAACTAGAGCCTCTCTTTGGTCTAGATTCAATCCGGACCACGAAAGATCTGTGCTATTGCAAGATTTATATTTAAAGATATTTCCCGGTTGAGACGACATCTGCAGTGTTTACCGTGAATGTGGTTTCCGCGAACATGCATAGCGGACATGATGCGATTGGATTGAATTTGGCCCCTAATTTCTCTCTCTCCAGCTCTCTGTCTCTTTTTACTATCATGTTATCTCATTCTATACCGTTGCTATTGAGAAAGTACAGTATGGCTGTAACTAAACAGGAATTGATCAGTTACTGTAACTAACATCTAGATTTATGCCTTACTCTGGATTCCTTTAATTATTGTAACACAAACTACTGTAACTGAGAATTTTCTTTTATTAAAGAGGAGGGAAAAAAGTACGGAAAAAAGTGAAAACCGGAACATGAAGGTCATCCATACTGACCTATGGGCCCTGGCCAAAAGTACACAGCAAAATAAATGGTGTACATTTAACTCTGAAAGTGTAATATGTACACTATTGTCAGCGAACATATGAGTCCCAGTGCACTGATGTTAAAAGAACACTTTTTAAAGTGTTCAAGATTTTAACTCTGTTGCAGTGTTCCCCTTTTAACTCTTGAGGAACTTGATTGTGGTGTTCATATAGCTCTAATGTAGAGTAATACACAACACCTACAGTGTAAAACACTTGATTTTGAGTAAACTGGACTCACTTTGCTTAGTGCTGATGCTGTTACACTTTCTCAGTGTAAGAAATTAACACCTGTAGTAGTACAGTAAATCGTTTTGGGGTGTTGTTTTAACACTGTATGGTGTAAAGCCTAATTTGCTTATTTCCCAGGGTACTTTATGAGTAAATTGTACAGTTAACACCCATGAATGTATTTGTTTGTGACAGAGACATGGTTGTTGAATTCTTTTCCTTTTAAAAGCCTGTGGCTTTCACCAAGGAAGTTCCTAAGTGAATGTTATCAATGAGAATTCAACTCTATGACAATACATTACATATATCAAAATGCTTTACATATTGGCCTAGTTGCTGGCCTAGTTTCACCCTAACACGGTGGTGTTAGGAAACCCCTGGTTTACAGGCCACATCAGGCCTTCAAGTCACATTATGCTGGCTTGCAAAGTGATGTGTAATTCCTGCATTCAGAATGATCATCAGGATTAGGAAACTTGATAAAAAAACACTACCTAAACCATTTCAACCGAGAAAAAAAACATTACAGTAACTGATTGGGTGAGTTAAAAAAAGTAAGCTATTTATCTTTGTGTAGCATAAGTGTACAAGCAAAAACACAGATATAAAAAACAATCCTAAAAAAAACCACCTGCAGTAGAGCATGCTGGGAAATATGATAATGATGGGTGTCGTTTTAATGGGACTGTTACTCTCCACAGTGTAAAACAATAACTCTGGTTATTAAAACCAACACTGGGGGTTATTTTACACCACTTACCATTAATTTCACTCTTACTGGGTGAATTTAACTCCTGAATTAACACTAGAAATTTTACACTGAAAAATCAATCCTGGCCAATTTGCTGTGTATTTCACATAAGGACATACGTACAGTATATTAGGAATAGGGTGCCATTTGGAATACAACCCAGATCTCCAATCTACATCTTACTACCGAGCCACACCCCTCAGCTCCTTGCAACCCAATAGGAAACAATTTACTGCAGGAATCAAATCTAAGTTTTCTCTGTGGTCATCACTAGATAACACTAGATAACATTCATGCATATATGTGTGTTTATGCGTGCATGTGAGTGCATGTTTGTGTGAGTGTGGGTGCATGCATATTTAGAACTACGTGTGTGTGTGTGTATGTGTGTGTGCGTGCATGCGTGTGTGCATGCGTGCGTGTGTGTGTGTTAGTGCATGTGCGTGTATATACATACGTGTGTGTGTGTGTGGGGGGGGGGGGGGGGGGTCACATTCCATTGCATTATCGTAATGATAACTGCTGTTGAAACATTCCGTATAACCTCCAGTGTACTTGTGCCAAGCCAGCGTTCAGTAATTACCAGGGTGGAGGCACCACTTTGCTCCTGTTACCGGAAATCTTGGAATATTTTGCCCGCTTAAGCGTCTTTTCAGGACAAAACAACAACAACATCAGCAACCAGGAAACCAGGAAACGACATAAGCCCTAAGGCTTAGTTGAGTGAATGTTATAACTCTCTTACGTATATTTGTTGTCACACACTCACACATGTATGCACACACACACACACACACACACACACACACACACACACACACACACACACACACACACACACACACACACACACACACACACACACACACACACACACACACACACACACATTTTCTAAAAACAAGCAACACAAGTAGTGCATATGCATTTGTCATTGCAATGTAAGCGCAGAACGGTCAGACAGTCCCCATGACAGACAGTCAGACAGTCCCCATGTTTTGACTCACTCAGTCCCCCCTCTATGAATCATGGTTAGCACCTCTGTCAGTCTGTGGGGGCGTGTTGGCCAACCGGCCGCCTGATTCGCCGGAATCCTGTTTAATCTCAACTGGCTTTGACCTCTGGTGTTGCTAGGCAATGCTGAGGGGAGAACAGGGCCCTCTTTGAAAAACAGGTTGGTGTGTGTTCACACTGGCTGACCAGAGCAGACCCCGCTCTGCCCCTCAGGCAGGCCATTAACTACACATGAGGGAGCCTCTGGACAGACTCAAACTGGATTTTACAAACACAGACAGACCGGCCTTCAACTGGACGTCTCAGTCCAAAATATGTTATATTTGCACACAGAGGGCTGATTAAACCTAGTCCTGGAAAAATAAGCATATTCTATGTTCCTTAAAAAGATGGTTACTGGAGGTTCCTAATTTAAAGTGCTTTTAAGTCCAGGACTATAGGCTTAATCTTTGTCCAGGAAACTGGCCCAGAGTCCAGAGCAAAAAGAGTTAGACAGATGACAAAGTAATTGTGGCCCTCAATGCAACTGAGGTCATGCTTAGTATAAAATTATATTTCTTCAACCCATTGATAAAATATTCACTTTGAGTCAATGTGAGTCATTGATCAGAGGGACAATGGTATCATGCAGCTCATTGCGTCCACCACTCATTGTGTCCACAATAACAAAAAGAGAGGCGGCTGGGTAAAAGGAAGGGAGGGACAGGAACTCTCTCTCTCTCTCTGTGTGTGTGTTTTAGAGGGTCTGACTGTGTGGTCTGCTGATGGAGGGGAATTCCATACTCCAGGATAAACTATACCCCCACCCCCTCCAAAGTGCAACCTAGCGCAGCATAGACACCCGGATATACTAACTCTAGTTGGGACGGGACGGGGGGTTGTAGTGGGGTGGGGGGTGGAATGTGAGTAATTGCAGCTTGCAGCATGGAGTAGTACACATTGCTAACAGGGTGACACAAGCAAGGAAAGTCAATCATTCCCCGGGGTGAGTCATATTTAAAACTAAATCACATCAACCAATGTGTGGAGACATGACAACGGGGGTTGTTTTGTAAAGTCCTGGTCAAAACAATGTTATTTATGAAAAAGGAAGTGACATCAGAGTGTTGACAGTAAAGAGACGACACGGGACACTTTTATCCTATGACCTTTTTTACAGTGGTGTGCCACAAGGGTCGGGACCCTTCTTGCTTAAATGTAGCTTGTTTTGGGGAGTTTTTAAACCTACCCGAACACTACATAGACACATCAACAATATAGGTCTCAGACAAGCGCCATTGAACGCTCTTAAGTTGCTGGTCTCCACAACTCCACAGCACAGGAATAGCAGAGTACAACATACACCAACCGTAACAATATGTTGCCGTTTCTTGGCTTGAAATTGAGATATTGTGTTATTATTTACATCCTCGTATGCAAACAACCAATATTTCTGACTGTAGTTGAATGAAAATGGTGTTGAATATAATAAACTACATTCATCAATCTAACTCCATTATTATGTGAATAAATACTATAGGTCCATAGGTGTATTCGTCGAGTCTAGTTAAGGTAGTAAGCCTTGCGTCACCAGTCGGAATACTAGAAGTGACATGTGTCCAAGACTAAGAGCTAATATCTTGCGATCTATGTCTTAGAATTAATTTATTGAGTGAACCTTAGCTGAGAGATGCACAGTTAGAGGACGAGCATCTATGCTATGTGTATTGTGAATTATATTTACCAATAGACCTACTAAATTCTGAACGTATAGTCAAAGCATTACTCTGTAAAACAAGGAATGCATTCACTCACTAATAGGATTTATTAGTCATGAAATAATTTACACTCAAACTATTACAGTGTACATGAAATACATGAAACATTACAGAATAACACAGAGTAAATGATTATCACTAAATAAGACTTAAAGTAGTTACACGTGTCTTCAGTTAATAATCTCTGAGAGAAAAATTATGTGTCTCAGGAGCTTGCTAACAAGTTCTCAAAGTATGAGCGAATTCACTGCCCTTTTAACCAAATTCAAGCGGGAACTCCCCCTGACCAGAATTGACATTTCTTTGCACTTTGCTACCGAGTTCGCAATGAGCAATCGGGAGGCCGGCATCCCTCCCGAGTGGTCGTACGACAGCTTTTTTGCCAATCGCCTCATTCATGGGGCGGCCGCGATATGCCACTTTGTCAAGCGGCAGCCGTGCTCCTGCTGTTCAAGTGCTGTTTTCCTCACACAGCCCACCCCATCCTTCACCTGTCCTTCTTCCGACTGGCGACAGTACAGCTGAAAGTCGGAGGCAAGGTGCTTTGTCAGCGTCAAGACAGCAGCGTGCCTACTCCCTTTCACCGCTTATTTATTTATTGACTTTTATTATTTAAGATACGTTGGATGCCATGTCCATTTGAAAAACGAATTGTGATTTCCAATGAGTACTAACAAGTACTGTAAATGATTATGTGTGTGCAAAATATATCAGGTAATGAGGGCTAGTCCTGGTTCCCTGGATCAACAGGTGATGACAAATAAATCCAGTAAAATCAATAACAACAAAAAATGATTGACATGCTCCTCACACAGTAATTAATGTGACATTGTAATGGAATCAAATAAGTGACATTGTAAAATGTACAATGTCAATTATTTGATTCCTTTCCTGTGTGACCTACTAACAATAGAACAATAAAAACATGTACAAAAGAAGCATGCAGATCAAAAAAAGATATAAGATATAAATAAGAATAAGATAAAACAAAAACAGCCTTAAGATAAAACCAAAATAGCCTATATTCATATAGTATGGAAATGTTTTGCCCATAGAGTGGAATAACTACAATGCAGTAGCAGCATAGAATTATAATGATAGTATATCTACATAGTGCAGTTGACATAACTACTTCATTGGTCCGGTAGACTAAAGTGATTTATGTGTACAGAATATGACTAAATGGTAAGTGTGTGGTAAGGTGCAGGAGTCAGCCCAGGGTTCAGCTGTTGGATCAGTCTTGTGGCTTGGGAGTAGAGGCTGGTTTTGAGATAGGTGGTCCGAGACTTGATGCTGACTCTCACTGCAGCGGATCCCTCTCCCCTGTGCACCGCCTTCTCCCACCTTCACAATCGGAGGCCTCTTTCAGCAAAAGGTTGACCTGAATCTGGACCCTTTTATCCATGGCATCCTGGGTTGCAGGTTTTTCCAAATGGCTTCTATACACAAAGAAATAACATTGAGTTAGATTTGAATAGCACAAGGTCTTACACATGAGTTTAAGAATTGACTTAAAAGTAGAGAAAACAAATGTAACACATGTACTAATATCAAAACTTACTGTGAAGAATGGTCTTCAGAAACAAGTCCCTGAAACAGGCCTTATGCTCTGCCTCAGTCCAGGTTGTGGCGATGGCAAGGCGGTTTGACAGAATGCAACGTAGCATCCGCCACACTGTCAACTTCAGGTCCTTAGCAATACATTCAGAAACCTAAGAAACACTATGTTAACATATTTCCCAGACCCTATATTTTTAACACATGTATTGTGACAGTCTAAAGACAAATTGCTGATATTTCCAATAAGTATTTCATTTTGTAACAGTTATGTTCTTACAGTGAAAACAAAAGGCAGGAACAAAACACCAAGATTCTTATCTAATCAACTCAATTTGAATGTTATGACCAGACAACAGGAATGGGCCTGATAACCAGTCAAAATACACCAATCATAAAACATGCAATTCAATAAAACACTGGCCTTCATCATGGTTCCCATTTGTTCACTCTCTATATTTCAACTAGACGACTGATACCACACCTTAAACACTTTAAACATGCGATCTCACCGGTTCTCTGGGCTTAAGCAAGGTCGGTCGAGTTCGCCCAAACCGGACTCCCATTTTAGACTCTAAATGGGCCCCAGCAACCTCACCACTCAACCATATACCAGATGCTTTGTGCCTTTCCCCCTGGCACCTCTCCATTATCAATCACAACCAACTCTCCAGTGACATGTCTACGTAAATAACAACCATGCATTGAATAACGCCTCTCAGGTGTGTCTGCTCCAGAGTCCAGAGTCTCTCTCTCTTTCAGGATGTGTCACCATGTTAACTGTCGGGCAGCGTTTTTCAAACAAAGCCTTGGTCGTAATTCAAATGTGAGAGGAGAAGTGTGTCATTTTCACTGCCTTTTCTGGTTGCAAACAACTACACAAATCAATCGCCACAGTCGAGTAAGTTACGTCATACATTTTGCAAATAGTGCAAAAAAGTGGATGAATTGGTATCAAACTCAGACAGCAGTCCAATTCATTAGTCAGGCAATTCCTGGCAAGAAAAATAGAATTATGGGGCATGGCTAAATGTGGACAGACAACTGTTGGACTGTGTTTGTACCAAGACAATGCCCCACGAATCAGTGATGTGGCCTCCCAGCCAGGTAGTATCTGTGTCTGTCCCCCGGCAGATCAAATAACCCCCACAATGCTGAGTGGCTAGAATGCGGAGGACTGAATAGAAAATGCCGACCTTGAGGGCCTCAATGTGAAAGATATAACTAACTCCAGTTGGCCCCCTATCAGTACATCCCAAATAGTCCTATATTTTTATTTAATTCATTTTTTATTTTGAATCCCAGCCCCCATCCCTGCAAGAGGCCTTTTGCCTTTTGGTAGGCCGTCATTGCAAATAAGAATTTGTTCTTAACTTACTTGCCTAGTTAAATATAGGTTAAATAAAATACAAATAAAAAAATAGACAGAGGAAGTTTAATTGAAGAACCTTGAGGTCTTGTGAATGGTTGTGCTCCTCAATAAATCTTGTAGATACCAATCAATTTGGAGTATGACGAAAAATGACAGCGTTCTTCTGTGGGCTGAGCCATCCTGTGTTAATGTGGTGCCATATCTACCTACAATGGGAGAATTACAAATGTTAGTACTTTACATTAAGATGCCCTTTGAAAAAGGGTACCTTATTGTAAAGTGTTACCTTATAACTTCATCCCAAATATTGTAGAAAGCCAGATATATGAACCCCTGACAAAGCTGCCCTGATGTTCAGTTACAGATCCTAAAGACTAGAAAATTACAACCTCACTGCACCAGTGCTTCTAGCAATAACAGAACAATATGGGTGGCTGTAAAAACAATGTTTCCCATTTGTAAACGGTGCACTAATCAAATCATATGTGCAACAAAATGTTCAAAGGGGCCAATGTGAATTTGTGTACATTTTGGGAAACATGCCATGGCAAATGATCAAAAGCCGAAACATTTTTTCATCAACTGTAAGCAAATGATATGAGAAAACAAAATGGTTCCATATGACGCTGGGCATGAGTCAATCAACATGTCGTACAATCTGTATACAGAAGCAGATAAATAATGAAGACTCCATGACTGTTGCACAACAAAGCTTTACTTACCATGTGCTAGCTATGGCCCATGTGGTTCTCTCCAGTAGGCCTTTGCACAAAAACAGCCACTAAAGAGAAAGTATACTTCATGCCTCTTTGGCTACTTCCTAATAGGTTACACGGAATTCTGTCCTTGTCTCCTGTCCTATAAGACTGAAAGTGAAACAATGGGTGCATTTCAATAGTCAATAGACTAGGCCTACCTCTCCTCGTCTCTCCTTTACCTGAACAGACGTGAACGAACTGGAGAGGTGAAAACAAATTCACAGTATAGACATCCACAATATTGCTTTGACCTAATCGGGGTTTTCAGATCAATAGAGATGAAGGCGGGGAGATGAGGTGAGACAGCCTCTTCAGGCCATTTAGATGCAAAACATTTGAGACCTATAGGCTTTTTACCTATCACTGGTGATAAATAAAATTAGAAGAAGAACCTCAGGTCTCATTGGCCTTTATGGCAAATGTACTTTAAGTGTCAGTGGAGGATGCTGTGGGGAGAACGGTTCATAATAATGTCCGGACCGGAGCGAATGGAATGGCATCAAACACCTGGAAACCATGGAAACCATGCATTTGATGTATTTGTTACCATTCCACTGATTCCGCTCCAGTCATTACCACGAGCACGTTCTCCCCAATGAAGGTGCCACCGACCTCCTGTGGTAAGTGTACAGCACGTCTGTGTGACGGCAAGCTGATAGCTTTGGGAAGCTGAAATCAAATGTGAGAAGTGTGCCTCTCATGCTCAATGGGAGTGTAGTCAAGTTACAAGTAGCTGATTCAGAGGGGTTGGGTTAAATGCGGAAGACACATTTCAGTTGAACGCATTCAGTTGTACAACTGACTAGGTAGTCCCCTTTTCCTTTTCCATAGTTGTCCCGAACAATGTGGACATCAATACCCAAGGCCTCCCAGGCACAAACAAACCCTGAGCGAAACCCAAATCTTCCCCGGCAACACAATGGGTCCCGAACACACATTTATAGACCTTACCACGCCCTTTGATATACAAGCCTCTTTTTCCCACACTTAATAATCCAATGATAAGATAGATGGATTGAGGGACGGCAAGCAAGGTCACCTGATCCCTCCACAAGACAGCGATGACGTATTCCACATCCCCTCGCTTCAGCTGGGCAGATAGTCGTGTGAAGGGAGGTTATTATTGTTGTCTCTTCTTTTTCTCCTACGGGTCTGACATAGTCAGCCCACGCCAGTGGCGCATAACGTGGACTATGAATAAGACATCATCTCTGTGGTCTCCTTTTTCCACTCTAAATGTTTAATAAGCGACGAGATAGATGATGATCTGTGACATATTTAGAGCAGTTGTTAGTGACAGTCTGTTGGCTCGGGCGTTTCGGACGACAGACGATTGCCTTTCAAAGTGGTCATATGATTTGAGCGTACTTTGTTGTCAGAGAAAGGGGTGGAGGTGTGTGCGTGTGTGTGTGCGTATGTGTGTGCATGCGTGTCTGTGTGTGTGGCCTACAAATGGGATAGGAAGCATCTTCTACATGTCAGTAATGTTTGAAATTCTCTTGATTAGAGTAGCTGTAGCTCCTTTTCAAAAACCTTCATTCTTCTCTTTAGTTGAAGTAAGACAAAGACGAACCAAAACAATGAGTATCAGACTCAAACACAACAAGTGCCTATTTTTAGATTCCATTGAACCAACTATGCCACATAGGAGAGTGCCCATTATTGTTTCAAACGCTTTGTTTAGTATGCAGCAATGGTACAGTAGCTTGAGAGAGAGAGAGCTGAGGTGGTGGCCGGAGGGTTTCAAGTGGTGAGACTTACAGTTGAAGTCGGAAGTTTACATAGAACTTAGACCAAATACATTTAAACTCCGTTTTTCACAATTCCTGACATTTAATCCTAGTAAACATTCCCTGTCTTACGTCAGTTAGGATCACCACTTTATTTTAAGAATGTGAAATGTCAGAATAATAGTAGAGAGAATGATTTATTTCAGCTTTTATTTATTTCATCACATTCCAAGTGGGTCAGAAGTTTACATACACTCAATTAGTATTAGGTATCATTGCCTTAAATTGTTTAAATTGGGTCAAACGTTTCGGGTAGCCTTCCACAATCTTCCCACAATAAGTTGGGTGAATTTTGGCTCATTCCTCCTGACAGAGCTGGTGTAACTGAGTCAGGTTTGTAGGCCTCCTTGCTCGCACACGCTTTTTCAATTCTGCCCACAAATTTTCTATAGGATTGAGGTCAGGGCTTTGTGATGGCCACTCCAATACCTTGACTTCGTTGTCCTTAAGCCATTTGGCCACAACTTTGGAAGTATTCTTGGGGTCACTGTCCATTTGGAAGACCCATTTGCGACCAAGCTTTAACTTCCTGACTGATGTCTTGAGATGTTGCTTCAATATATCCACATAATTTTCCATCCTCATGATGCCATCTTTTTTGTGAAGTGCACCAGTCCCTCCTGCAGCAAAGCACCCTCACAACATGATGCTGCCACCCCCGTGCCTCACGGTTGGGATGATGTTCTTCGGCTTGCAAGCCTTCCCCTTTTCCTCCAAACATAAGGATGGTCATTATGGCCAAACAGTTCTATTTTTGTTTCATCAGACCAGAGGACATTTCTCCAAAAAGTATGTTCTTTTTCCCTATGTGGTGGCAGGTAGCCTAGTGGTTAGAGCGTTGGACTAGTAACCGAAAGGTTGCAAGTTTGAATCCCTGAGTTGACAAGGTATAAATCTGTTGTTCTGCCCCTGAACAAGGCAGTTAACCTAGGCTGTCATTAAAAATAAGAATTTGTTCTTAACTGGCTTGCCTAGTTAAATAAAGGTTAAAAAAATTGCAGATGCAAACCATAGTCTGGCTTTTTTATGGCGGTTTTGGAGCAGTGGTTTCTTCCTTGCTGAGCGGCCTTTCAGGTTATGTCGATATAGGACTCATTTTACTGTGGATATATATAGATACTTTTGTACCCGTTTCCTCCAGCATCTTTACAAGGTCCTTTGCTGTTGTTCTGGGATTGATTTGCACTTTTCGCACAAAAGTACATTAATCTCTAGGAGACAGAACACGTCTCCTTCCTGAGTGGTTTGACGGCTGCATGGTCCCATGGTGTTTACACTTGCGTACTATTGTTTGTACAGATGAGCGTGGTACCTTCAGTGGGTTGGAAATTGCTCCCAAGGATGAACCAGACTTGTGGAGGTCTACAATTTTTTTTCTGAGGTCTTGGCTGATTTCTTTTGATTTTCCCATGATGTCAAGCAAAGAGGCACTGAGTTTGAAGGTAGGCCTTGAAATACATCCACAGGTACACCTCCAATTGACTCAAATTATGTCAATTAGCCTATCAGAAGCTTCTAAAGCCATGACATAATTTTCTGGAATTTTCCAAGCTGTTTAAAGGCACAGTCAACTTTTTGTATGTAAACTTCCGACCCACTGGAATTGTGATACAATTGTTGGAAAAATGTATTGTGTCATGCATAAAGTAGATGTCCTAACCGACTTACCAAAACTATAGTTTGTTAACAAGAAAGTGGAGTGATTGAAAAACGAGTTTTAATGATTTCAACCTAAGTGTATGTAAACTTCCGACTTCAACTGTATACGTAACGCCCACAAAGACCGGCGGGAAGTTCTAGCATGGACACTCACTGGAGGTTCTCACATGGTTCACACAGGGCAGTGTCATGATGAGATAGCATCAGGTATGTTGTTGTTCTAAAGATTACAGGTCACCTGCAATTATTATATCATCTAAATAATAGCCGTGATATCATGTTTAGCTTCATTTAAACGTCCCAACGCTAATTGGCTCTAACAAACTGATATCTCATTCAAGTTCTTTAGCATTTTATGCTAACCTCAGAGTTAAAGATGCACTATTGAGAAATTGCTCTGCCATTTTCTGGTTACTAAAATTCAAATAGTTTGCCTAATTCCAGTTAATCTGACAAAACAAGCAAGTATAGTGTAGAAAATTATTGTACCATCTGAACCTCTGTGAAATATAACCCAAAATATTGTATTTTCAGCTGTTTGAAGCTGGTGTACAATACCAAAAGTAAAAGAAGCAAAAATGAAACTTAAGAAGGGAAAGCATAGAAATAGCTCACATAAAGCTGATCTACCACTTTTTAGACTTACTTTCAAGGGGAACGACAGATCTATAACTCACATTTCTATGTGAATTTGGTCAGGTCATCCAAAAAGTTGCATATTGCAGCTTTAACTTTGTCATCAAATCAAAATACAATTACATTTGGTGGTAGCTTTTCTATTTTCTCTCATTTTAAAAACTACGTAAAAATAAGCACCAGAACCAACCATAAAAACAGACAAGACGAATGTCCCTCTAGGCCCTGACATTGATCAACCAAACAGACAGCCATTTTGAGAGCTCAACCACCAGTTGGCATGATATGCTGACAGACAGGCACTGTTGCTCTCTGCCTGTGGACCAGAGTCGTTTCCATGGCAACAGTAATGTTCTAGCTGTCCTTGGCACAGGTCGATCTCAACCAAGGCCACAGCGAAAGACAACCCACGTCTTACGATAGCTGAGCATTTGTGATAAACCAACCGTGAAACACAACGAGGGAATAGATTTATTTGCATTCGAATCATTGGCTGTCCTACAGCTGTACTCAATATTTCATTTTTGGCAAGTGTTTGATGAGACACTATCAAAATCTCCATGACACCATATGAAATGAGGGATTTAAGCAAGGCTTACCATAGCACCAGTCTCCCTTTGACTTCAAAGCTGTCTGTTATGGCATCCATATTAGGAAGTTGTCCGATTTCAGGCAATACATTCAGGAGATCAGCAATACCCCCCTCCCCAAACTGACTTCATCCCATTATGGGCCAGTTTGCACTTCAGATCTTGCTTTTATGGGAGCCCTGCTACACTGACGTCTGTGAAGATATTGCTTGACTTGGACACGCTTTATCACATTAGAAGGGCTTAGGGCTTTGGCACCATGTTGAATCGTCACTGTCAAAAGTGTCCTGGCCACCCTTTAATCAGATAGAGATTTCTGGCAATGGAAATGTGATGATTCAGACGAGACGCTTCATACGCTCTTTAAGGCTCCTGCTTCCCCCCTTCCCGGAGATATACAACTGTCTGTTTGAGATAATGTACAGTAATATACTGTATCTCTAATATATCTACTGATATACAGTATCATATGTCTCTAATATATATACTGACAGTAATGTAACAGAATCAGTCATACTCTCCTATTTATGAATTTAAACATATTACTCCAATGAGGACACAACAATTAACATTTGCAACATTTAATGGTGAGCATTCTCATTTCAATGCAAAAAAGCTATCGCAGTATCTTGCAGTGCGACACAAACAACACAGAGTTACACGTGGGACAAACAAACATACAGTCAATAACACAATAGAAAAGTCTATATACAGTGTGTACAAATGTAGTAAGATTAGGGAGGTAAGGCAATAAATAGGCCATCGTGGCGAAATAATTACAATTCAGCAATTAAACACTGGAGTGATAGATGTGCAGAAGATGAATGTGCAAGTAGAGATACTGGGGTGCAAAGGAGCAAAAAAATAAATAACAGTATGGGGATGAGGTAGTTGGGTGGGCTATTTACAGATGGGCTATGTACAGGTGCTATGATCGGTAAGCTGCTCTGATAGCTGATGCTTAAAGTTAGTGAGGGAGATATAAGTCTCCAGCTTCAGTGATTTTTGCAATTTGTTCCAGTCATTGGCAGCAGAGAACTGGAAGGAACGGTGGACAAAGGAGGAGTTGGCTTTGGGGGTGGCCAGTGAAGTATACCTGCTGGAGCGCGTGCTACAGGTGGGTGCTGCTATGGTGACCGGTGAGCTGAGATAAGGCGGGGCTTTACCTAGCAAAGACTTATAGATGACCTGGGGCCAGTGGGTAGGGTGAAAAATATGAAGCGAGGGCCAGCCAACGAGAGCATTCAGATCGCAGTGGTGGGTAGTATATGGGGCTTTGGAGACAAAACAGATGGCACTGTGATAGACTACACCCAATTTGCTGAGTAGGGTGTTGGAGGCTACTTTGTAAATGACATCGCCGAAGTCAAGGATCGGTAGGATAGTCATTTTTACGAGGGTATGTTTGGCAGCATGAGTGAAAGATGCTTTGTTGCGAAATAAGAAGCCGATTCTAGATTTAACTTTGGATTGGAGATGCTTAATGTCTGGAAGGAGAGTTTACAGTCTAACCAGACACCTAAGTACTTGTAGTTGTCCACATATTCTAAATCAGAACCGTCCAGAGTAGTGATGCTAGACGGGCGGGCGTGTGCGGGCAGCGATCAGTTGAAGAGCATGCATTTCATTTTACTAGTGTTTAAGAACAGTTGGAGGCCACGGAGGGTGTGTTGTATGCCATTGAAGCTTGTCTGGAGGCTTGTTAACACAGTGTCCAAAGAAGGGCCAGAAGTATATAGAATGGTGTCGTCTGCGTAGAGGTGGATCAGAGAATCACCAGCAGCAAGAGCGACATCATTGGTATGCAGAGAAAAGAGTCGGACCGAGAATTGAACCCTGTGGCAACCCCATAGAGACTGCCAGAGGTCTGGACAACAGGCCCTCCTATCTGAGAAGTAATTGGTGAACCAGGCGAGGCAGTCATTTGAGAAACCAAGGCTGTTGAGTCCGCCGATAAGAATGTTGTGATTGACAGAGTTGAAAGCCTTGCCAGATTGATGAAGACGGCTGCACAGTATTGCCTTTTATCGATGGCGGTTAGGATATTGTTTAGGACCTTGAGCGTGGCTGAGGTGCACCCATGACCAGCTCGGAAACCAGATTGCATAGCGGAAAAGGTAAGGTGGAATTCAAAATGGTCAGTGATCTGTTTGTTAACTTGGCTTTTGAAGACCTTCGAAAGGCAGGGTAGGATAGATATAGGTCTGTAACAGTTTGGGTCTAGAGTGTCTCCCCCTTTGAAGAGGGGGATGACCGCGACCGCTTTCCAATCTTTGGGGATCTCAGACGATATGAAAGAGAGGTTGAACAGGCTAGTAATAGGGGTTGCAACAATTGCGGCGGATAATTTCAGAAAGAGAGCATCCAGATTGTCTAGCCCAGCTGATTTGCAGTGGTCTTTTTGCATCTCTTTCAGAACATCAGCTATCTGGATTTGGGTGAAGGAGAAATGGGGGAGGCTTGGGCAAGTTGCTGTGGGGAGTGCAGAGCTGTTGACCGGGGTAGGGGTAGCCAGGTGGAAAGCATGGCCAGCCGTAGAAAAATGCTTATTGAAACTCTCGATTATTGTAGATTTATCGGTGGTGACAGTGTTTCCTGTCCTCGGTGCAGTGGGCAGCTGGGAGGATGTGCTCTTATTCTCCATGGACTTTACAGTGTCCCAGAACTTTTTGGAGTTTGTGCTACAGGAATATTTTGCCAGTAGTGCTGTGGAACGTCCAGGTGAAATTTGATCTGATCTTCATCTAAGTCACAACAATAGACAAGCCTAGTGTGCTTAAACTAATAACACACAAATTATTTGTATTGTTCTTGGCTATACTGAAAACATACTTTAAACATTCACAGTGTAGGTAGGAAAAAGTATGTGAACACCTAGACTAATGACTTCTCCAAAAGCTAACTGGAGTCAGGAGTCAGCTAACCTAGAGTGAAATCAATGAGACGAGATTGGAGATGTTGGTTAGAGCTGCCTTGCCCTATATAAAACACTGATATTCATCAGTCCACGGTAAGACAAATTGTCTATAAATGGAGTTCAGCACTGTTGTTCCTCTACCTAGGAGTGGCCGTCCTGCAAAGATGACTGCAAGAGCACAGCGCAGAATGTTCAATGAGGTTAAGAAGAATCCTAGAGTGTCAGCTAAAGACTTACAGAAATCTCTGGAACATGCTAACATTTCTGTTGACGAGTCTACGATACGTAAAGTACTTAACAAGAATGGTGTTCATGGGAGGACACCACGGAAGAAGCCACTGCTGTTCAAAACAAAACATGAATGCACGTCTGTAGTTTGCAAAGTGCACCTGATGTTCTGTGGACAGATGAAACTACAGTTGAGTTCTTTGGAAGGAACACACAACACTTTTTGGAGAAAAAAAGGCACAGCACACCAACATCAAAACCTCATCCCAACTGTAAAGTATGGTGGAGGGAGCATCATGGTTTGGGGCTGCTTTGCTGCCTCAGGGTCTGGACAGCTTGCTATCATCGACGGAAAAATGAATTCCCAAGTTTATCAAGACATTTTGCAGGAGAATGTTAGGCTACCGATCTGCCAATTGAAGCTCAACAGAAGTTGGGTGATGCAACAGGACAACGACCCAAAACACAGAAGTAAATCAACAACAGAATGGCTTCAACAGAAGAAAATACGCCTTCTGGAGTGGCCAAGTCAGAGTCCTGACCTCAACCCGATTGAGATGCTGCCCGATTGAGATGCTGTAGCATGACCTCAAGAGAGCAGTTCACACCAGACATCCCAAGAATATTGCTGAACTGAAAAAGTTTTGTAAAGAGGAATGGTCCAAAATTCCTCCTCACCGTGCAGGTCTGATCCGCATCTACAGGAAACGTTTGGTTGAGGTTATTGCTGCCAAAGGAGGGTCAACCAGTGAATGTTTACACAGTGTGTTCGATAGACATGAAAACATATAATTGTGTGTTACTAGTTTAAGCAGACTGTGTTTGTCTATTGTTGTGACCTAGATGAAGATCAGATCAAATTTTATGACCAATTTATGCAGAAATCCAGGTATTTCCAAAGGGTTAACATACTTTTGGCAACAGTGACAATAATCCGTTCTGATTAATGCAAAGCTCTATTCAAAATATACATGGAATTGATTAGTTCCTACCACTATGGAAGGTCAAAATGGATAGAAAAGGTGGACATGGCATTGCGAGCAGCTCACAGTATTGTTTAATTTGTCTCTGTCATTGAACAGATGATTATCTTGGTGTTGTGAAGCCCTGTCACCTGAACGAGACCAATTTATTGTCCATTATGGCAAAATCAATGCCATCTCAATGACAACCTGTTGTAAATGGGTTTCTGCGTGTCCATGGGCAATCTGGCTGATGTTGTATTGACTCTGAGCCAATGACTGTATTACCTTTTATTTAACTAGGCAAGTCAGTTAAGAACAAATTCTTACATGAATGGACAAAGCCTTCGATCACGTGACACCATTCATTCTTTTGTGAAGACTCAATAGTGCATTGAAGCCAAATTAAGTTGGCTAAGATGGCATAACATGCGCAGTTTGAGCTATTCCAGGAAGTGAAGTTGCAGGCTAGCTCAGTGCTGCCTCCTCTCATTGGGTAACTCAAGTTAAAGGCTGACCGGGGTACTTCAGGCTGCCATTAGCAACCAACTTTATATTTTTCGCGTTTTAAATAAATCGGTTCCAGGACATACATCTGGTGTATTAAAAGCATTATTGGTACCATGATTGTCTTCATTTTTTATTTTTTATTTACAATAAGATTTTTCCACTAAGATTGCCATTTTCCCATTCACTATAATTTTCTGCAACTGCAGGCATTGTTTTCTGCTAACAATGCCTGCAGTACAGCAGTCGGCTTTGAACTTCCATGACGTCAATGAGAGGGAGCAGTCGTTCTCCCCTGCTCTGAGCAGAGCTTGAAGTGATAAGTCTAGGGAATCCATCGATGGTAACCACTTGTGTTCATGAGGAGTTACAATGTTGAATGGTTGTCCTTGATAAAAACAAGTATGTGTTGATCTTACAGTATGTTGGGCAAATCACAAAGCTCCAAGGTACATTTTGAGTAAAAAAAACATTATGGAAATATTTACTAGGACACATGTACTGTAGACAAGGGCAGGGACATGTGTGACAGAGAAAGTTTTAGATTGTTTATATAATAGGCTTTTGACAAATATCCCCAATCTCTGTGCCTTTAACTATTTTTAGATCTCTGAGAAAGGCAGAAAATGTACTTTGAAATGTTTTCAACCTTTGGATACACCCTACAGATAAATTCTGCAAGAATGTCAGGCTTTGCGGGGTTTAAGAAATATGACACAGCTGTCATTTTGTTTTTGTTGCGGGTAGAAATTGAAGAGGTTCCAGCAAACAGTGGGGTCAAAGGTTCCCCCCAGTAAAGATAACAGAGCTTTTTATTGAAACCACAAACACGAGACAGATGGAAATGGAGATACATTTTTCAAGAGCTAAGGTTCCTCCTTATTCATCATAAAAAACAGAACTATAGTTGTTATTTCAAGTTTATTTCAGGGAACATGCTATTATTTCTGGCTTTGTATGCATAATAAATTGGGCGTTTTCCATCACTGAAACCATAAATCACTTTTAAATAGAGCTAATGGGGATTGTGGAAACTGGACTTTCTTGAGTTTGAAAAATCTGCAAAAAGATTGGATAATAACCAAACAATACTTTTGACAAAAGCTACCGACTGTAACCACATTGAGCGGTAAATAACATTGCCTGGATAGTTTTGTGTCGTTCACTGAATGTGTTCGATATCTGACCCAACTTACATTTCCCATTTTAGTCATTTAGCAGACGCTCTTATCCAGAGCGACTTACAGTTGTGAATGCATACATTTCATACAATTTTTTTTTTTTTTTGTACTGGCCCCCCATGGGAATCGAACCCACAACCCTGGCGTTGCAAACACCATGCTCTACCAACTGAGCCACAGATTACACAGCTTCCAATGAAAGTATAAAGGTAAAACCAACGTACATGCCTGACCAATGTAAATAGAGGACGAATTAATCATATTGATTTGTGTGGAACTTTTCAATCCCATACGGAGATGCAAGACTTCTAACAGAAGGTTCCCGCTGCACAACCCATAAATATGTCGAGGCAAGTTGAGTGCTCCGAAAACCCTAGATGGATTAAGTTTCCTGGGCTAACTCAGTATATACGCCCCGTATTCAAAGCCAGCCGTTTTGGCCCTCGCTTCTTGCCACTTCCTGCCGAGCAGCTTGTCATTGAGATTTATGGGCTCATTTCATTTGATGAACAGCCAGACGGGTAGAGGACATTGAAGAACCAACATGCTCTTTAAGACTGCAACCGCATCAGGCAAGGAGCCCGCGACCGCTCCTTATCACCCAGAATAGTTTCCAACACAGGTGTCGCCACCATTATCATCAGATTAGCCATGATAGATTATGATAAAACACTTCAGATGACATAACACTCCGTAATAAGTAATAACCATGTTGTTATGTTGAAAAATGACACTTCAGCTAAACGGACAGTAGTATAACTGTAACAACTGTGTTATGCCTGACTATTACTTATTAATAACCTCATTATTACACTAAGAACTGAGATTTAATCTCAATGGCTTCCTAAGAGTGATACGTTGGACGTCATATGGTGCACTTTAAGTTGTCGTGACCTCTCATAAATGGGTCCCTTTTTAAGTGAAACATGACCCCCATATCTCCCTGTTACAAAGGCTGTGTCCCAAATGGCACCCTGCTCCCTATTTTGTGCACTACTTTTGACATTAAAGGTTGTGCACTATATAGGAAAGAGGGTGTAATTTGGGATGCACACACCGGCTTTTTGGACCAGTCAGATGCTGTGAAGTGGAGGGCGAGAATCGCAAGTCCCTGTCAAGAGTTCAACGTGGTGTCCGGCTTTTCAAGTCCCCGTCACACCGACCATCTGAACAAACAGACTCTGACCACACTCCTGGGCTCGGGGTGAAACGGAGGAGTGGGAGAGGAGGCAAAAGAAGAAAACAACCTGGTGGAAGAAAAGAGAGCGGTTATGTTACAAATGGTACCCTATTTTCCTATATAGTGCCCTTCATTTGACAGGGGCCTTTAGGGCTCTGGTCAAAAGTAGTGCACTATGTAGAGAATAGGGTGTCATTTGGGACAAAGCCAGAGAGCGAAAGAGAGGGAAAAAGAGCGAGATATTGCCATGTGACTCAGCAGCCACAGTATGGGTTGATGACCAGACCAGCACGGACGCTCGACAGGTTACTCAATGCAAACCTTGTAAAAAAACGCTAGCAGCCACACACAACAACAAACATTTCTGGGAAGCGGAGCGCCTGCTGAGGCAATGTGGGTATACATGGAACTCATTTAGGTTTTGTGGACATTTCTTCATCAGTAACTCAGTGCTTAGCCTGGCATGATGGCACTCTCTCTCTCTCTCTCTCTCTCTCTCTTTCTCTCTCTCTCCATTTCCACTCTCTCTGTTTCTTTTATGTCTTACTCTGTGTAATCCTTTGATTTCTCTGGTTTGGTTGGTTCTGGCTGTGGTGGGGTAAGTCCCAGTGCCAGTGGGTGCCTGTACCGTACATCCCTACCAGAACGAGCATC
This sequence comes from Salmo trutta, assembly GCF_901001165.1. Lineage (NCBI taxonomy): Eukaryota > Metazoa > Chordata > Actinopteri > Salmoniformes > Salmonidae > Salmo > Salmo trutta. The sequence goes on from NC_042994.1 coordinate 17,827,167, forward strand.
TAAAATGTTAGTGAGAATCAAAGCAATAAACGAACAAAAGTGGCACATTCATTAATCCACTGTATCTGGGGCCATCGTGATTCAATTAAAAAATATATACAAATAACGACATTAACATTACTGATGGTACTGCCGTTCACTGAATGTGCTGGCTCACCACACATCTACAGTATATCTGGAACACAGCCAAACAGAGCATATAATAAGAGTCATCCTTTAACTTGATAGCGAAGCATGCACGTATTTGGACACGTAAACAATCACCTGATTCTTAAGACTCCCCCCCAGCACCTCCACCCCTGCAGCCATCTCCTTTCTCTGAGACATGAATTGCTTGTTGTTCCTCCCAGAGAAAAAAGCAAACATTGTGTACCGTGTCAAGGACAATCACGATTTCCCCTGAAGAGCTCTTCCAGGAAAAACGGGCTTAACAACAACAAGCTGTGTCAGGGTCGTCGACAGAGTGGTTGTGCAGGGGGTGTGAACCCTCTACTCTCAATTTCGCTTTATGTTTTCCCCATAAACTGACTGTTCAGACAAGCAGGTTTCTGAGGAGCACATGGCACCTCTGTGCAGTTTGACCATTATAAAGCAACCATATAGAATGAATAAAGCATGCATAAGGAATGAATAAAGCATGCATAAGGAATGAATAAAGCATGCATAAGGAGGCATGAATGAAGAATGCATAAGGCGTGAATAGAAAGTGAATGAGGCTTGAAAGAAGAATGCATAGGATGAATAGAGCATGCATCAGACTTAAACCTTTATTTAACTCGGCAAGTCAGTTAAGAACAAATTCTTATTTTACAATGACGGCCTACCCCAGCCAAACCCTCCCCTAACCCGGACAACGCTGGGCCAATTGTGCACCGCCCTATGGGACATGAATAGAGACATGAATAGAGCATGCATAAAATAGAGCATGCATAAAATAGAGCATGCATAAAATAGAGCATGCATAAAATAGAGCATGCATAAGGCATACATCAAAATTGCATGGGTTGCATAAGATTGCATAGCTATGGCATAGCTCTGCCACACCCTTGCAGTTATTCTTTTCAACATGGGTGTGGTGGACAGTGGCCGAGTGAGGTCATGATCGCCCTGTGCATTAGCTTCCTGCCCTAACTCAATTTGTCCACGGATGGTGCCGGCAAACTCAGCTCTATACTGGTCTGATATGTTTTTAATGCAGTCTTCCCATTTGCCCCCACTCACAATGATGATGTTATCCATATCCACTAGGAAGCCTCTATCATACATGTGACCCCATTCCAAAACAGGAAACAAGCAAAGCCTTTTAAAGTGAGAGCGGAAAGGTTTGAAAATTATGCGGCAAGTCATATTCTGGCTGAGAACAGGACGGACCAGATGGCTTCCTCTGTCTGACGGACTATATTAAGCATGGCTAATGAGCAGGCTGACAGCACGATGATGACCTCATCCATCCCTATAGCCTACTCTACATTTCTTTTAGCGCTGTCATGCACACTTAACTGAACTACGGAACGGAGGGGGGAAACGGGGGAAGTGGCCATTTATCTTTTGACAAGGGCAAGATTAGGATATGATACAACAGCAATGTGGTTCTCTGTTCTGCTCTGTTATTGATCGGACAGACAGAAATCAACTTATAACAAGTGTTAGCTTACTTGTTGTTTTTAGCATTAGCATGCTGAAGTGTTGCTAATAATTTTTATTGTGAGCCTCCTAAAGTGTTTCTTATAGTTTTTAGTGTTAGCTTCCTGAAGTGTTTCTCATTGTTTTTGGTGTTAGTCTCTTAAGAGAACCCTGCAGAGAGATGAATACTGTATTTATTTGTGCCTCTGGCGCACAGGAGTAATTTTCTATCTGACTGTGAAAAGGGCTTTGCAATGTCAAAACGCATAATGTTGTATGGATGTGCACAATATGGCGCTACATCCAATATTCCTACTGTACCACTCCAGCAATCCTGATGTCCTTGGCGTAACCTTCTGTAGAATCCTAGTTGATTCAATCCCAACATATAAGTGAGTAACTAAAACAGACCCTTGCGGCGTGCCAGGTAAACAAATTGTAGCCACGCACAGTGTCCAACTTCAAATGATAACGCTTCAAAGTTATGCTAATGGTCCACATTCTGTTTTACTACTATTGCGCTCTGAGCACTTGGAGCAAAATCGAAAGCAGAATGTAGCTGGGGCTGATTAGCTGGTTTGGAAAAAAGAGACTTTGAAAATGAGGCAATCAGGGGAAAGGAATTGGCCTCAAGTGACGGCGTCAAGAGGGTGCGGCCATTTTGTTCCCAGAACCTTGTTGTTGTGATTTTGGCGTGGGAAGTCAGAGTGGTGGAATTGCAGACTTGTGAGTCACTCATGTGCCTAGGGCTTTGTTTGGGGATGGTGTGTGTGTGTGTGTGTGTGTGTGTGTGTGTGTGTGTGTGTGTGTGTGTGTGTGTGTGTGTGTGTGTGTGTGTGTGTGTATATGTATATGTGTGTGTGTGTATGTAGAGAGAGAGGGAGGTTAGACAGGGGGCAGGCAGGGAGCTGTTATACTGCTCAGGGTGCTCATTTAGCATGGGATACGCCGCAGCATGACAGCACACAACGGAATAGCTGTCTTTGAACCCAAGAGGAAAGAAGGGTGGACAACTTTCACAGTTTCTATCCCACACCCCTCCCTCCTATATACCTACACTGATTAATCAGTGGTTTAATGTGAGTTGAGTGGACGCCAGGAAAAATTTTTTGAATATGTTAAAGTGTGTTGACTCAACAATCTCTGGTCGAAGTCAGCTGAATTTGAACAAGCTTGTTGAGTGAAACTGCAAAGTCTTGTTTGCTCAACACAACTCAAAACTACACCCATCATTATCATATCTCCCAGCATGCTCTCTTGCAGTTTTTGATTTTCAGAATAGTTTGTTTTAATACCTGTGTTTTTGCATGTACTTGTATGTGATTGCTTGATTAATCTTATGCTACACAAACATAAATAACATACATTTTTCTAAACTGGTTAAAAGTTCCAATAGCTGGATATCCTCCCTCTTGCTGGATTACAATAGGAATTTGCAAGCATGCATAATGTGAATTGCAGGCTTGATGTACCCATAGTTTCAGACCACTGTATTAAGGTGTAACCAGGACCCCAAAGAATGGCCTTATGCTATATTTGCAGGCTTGATGTACTAGGAGTTTCAGACCACTGTGTTAGGGTGTAACTAGGCCCCAAAAGAAAGGCTTTATGCCATAGATCATGTCATAAAGAGTTTAATTTTAAAGATAATATTCACTTAGCAAAGGTTATAGAATTACAAACTTTTGAATACAATGACCATGTCTCTGTCACTAACAAATACAGTCATGGGTGGTAACTACAATTCACTTGAAAGGCAAGGCACTCTGGGAAATATGTAAATAAAGTAGAATAGATTGAAAACACACAAGTTGAATTGTATGTTCACTCAACCTAAAGTTTACAGAAAATTCAACTTGAGAAGGAAGGTATGTTAGTTCAGCTATATGTCCAAATATTGAGAAAACTCACAATCCTTTTGTAGCTGGTTGCCTTACAATTGTACGTTGAATCTTTTTTTAAATTTTTTTTACAATGTATAGGCAAGAAGAGCCTTTTGCTGTTGGCTAACATTTCTAAACAAGTACATTTGATTTAATAGTATTGATAAGAATGGTCGCTGAAACCCTACCTGATAAGCGGATATAATGTGACTGTGCATATATACTTACTCTATTGTTTGAGAGCAGTGATCCATGCAGTAGAACATCAAGGGAGTTTCAACTGACGTGAGTCACAAAACAAACCTCACAAGCAAATATGTGTGTCATAAATCTGGGTCAACTATTTGGTTCAGTTCAAATGGATGCAGTGTCCCAATTTACTGTCTGACGAATGAAAATAGGAAATTTCACAAATAAATTACATCTTGAAACAATACAATATTCACTTTCATTTCAGTCTGTGGTTGTTAACAAACCTTTTGCTGGAAGCATTCTTCCTATCTTGTGAATACAAAAGTACTAAATCTGGCATGATCAGAATACGAAAATATGCAGATGAGGAGTTTTGAGGCTGTAGCTTAAGAGTACACCAAAATAAAAAATATATATATTCTCACATACAATGGATATGTGCATTGAAATGTGTTGCTATAGTAGTACGGAGCCCCTGGAGCAAATTAGGATTAAGTGGTTTGCTCAAAGGCACATCAACATATTTTTCACGGCTCGGATTTTCAAACCAGCAACCATTACAGTATTGCTTTTGTTCATTTCATGACAGTAGTTTTGATACTCACTGTATTTAAAAAAATAATAATAATTACATCAGCCCACTCAGCTATTTCTCTATACATCTTCCCAGAAAAATCACCATCCTCCATCTTCCTTTCTCCTCTTCCTATTGTCAGCGATGACTGGAATCGAGGGAGCCTGGGGTCGGGTTTTCTGCTGGGCCAGTGAAATCCACTCCCAGTAACTAGGCTAGGATTACCCCAGTTAGCTGGCACTGAATCCCCCCCCCCCCCCCCCCCCCCTACAGTTTCCCAGCCCCCCAGGAGCACTAACGCCCAAGCCAGAAACGCTTTTGAAAGCCACATGCAGCAGATAGAGTTGCCAAGGACTCTGTCCATTTCCCTAAAGGCCAAGGCTTCTCCTGTATCCACCTTGGGTTATAGCCTATTTTGGCGACAACGATCGCTTTGGCATCCGAGCCCCTTTGACACAGAATACCAAGGGCAAACAGGGCAAAATGTCCTGTCAATATCGAGTTCTGAAAGGGAAATTGGTAACAATTTACTTGAACCCTCCATACTTAAGTTTGTCATAAGACTGTCATTTGGAGTCATACCATCTGTCATTTGGCATGCATAGGTTGCTATGACAGCTTATGTCAGTTGTTAAATGTTGCTATTTGTGCTGAAGCAAAAACATACACATTTGATGATGAGGATTCAATATGCACACAAATTATTTCTCAATCCCATTTAGCCTACTCAAGTTGTCAAATGTAAAAATGTATCTTATTTCAGTTTGCCTCAAAAGTTACATTTGATATGTTGGACCATACTAATCACTACCCACTTAAAAACACACACACATCTGAATTTCCATGGATGATGGAGTGGTTTATGAAACGCTGATTACGGATCATTTTGTCCAGCAGAGCGTTCATTAGCATAATTTTGAAGACACCACTCGTGTGGGTGAATGCTAATGTTGTCTCATCCACCCATCCCTCTCTAGGCTATTTTGTAGGCTATACTGACATTTTTTTGGTTTTTACGTTGATTAAAAAAAGATTGAGGAAAGAAAGTCTATCAAAAGAAGAAATAATGTTTGTATTTTTTAGAGACACTTTCTGTGGGGGATTAGCGTATAACAGTGAAGGCTCCTCAGAGGAAAAGGATAGGACCATCCTCAATGAATTTCATAAAATGTTTAATTATAAAACATAAAAAAATGTATCCTTTTTATACTAAATATAATCACGTCACCAAACACACTATTTTGCAAAGAACATCTACAGTAGCCTCAACAGCACTCTGTAGGGTAGCACCATGGTGCAGCCGGAGGACAGCTAGCTTCCGCCCTCCTCTGGGTACATTGACTTCTATACAAAACCTAGGAGGCTCACGGTTCTCACCCCCTTCCATAGACTTACACAGTAATTATGACAACTTGCGGAGGACGTCCTCCAGCCTATCAGAGCTCTAGTAGCATGAACTGACATGTTGTCCACCCAATCAAAGGATCAGATTATTAATCTAGTACTGAAAGCATAAACTACAGCCAGAGTATAAAATGTGGTGAGTAGTTGACTCAAAGAAAGAGAAAGACAATAGTTGAACAGTTTTGAACAAATTAATTTCTTCCAAAATGAAGGAGAAGCAAGAGAGAAATAGAGATTGTCATTTTTTTTCACTTTCAGTTTCACTTACTTAGCTAGCAAATGTATCTAGCTAGTTTAGCCTACTGAAACATCCTGCTCAAACAGAGGGATGCTATGTTAGCTAGCAGGTTGTAACTATCCAACACAACACTGGAACTCTTTCAAGTCAAGGTAAGCTTTTAGTATTACTAATTTATTGCCACCGGGGCCCGCTGGTGTAAATGCTTAATGACTGTATACTAACATCACTGCATGATTGTAGTGCGTTTACTAACGCATTAGTTCTATTACCTATTCCGACTATGACGTTACTTTAGCTAATATGGTGACAACGATGTAGGTTGTGTGTAGCGTTTTGGCATTGAAAGGTTTTTTCGCCTGGTCACAAACAGCTGATGTGTTGTGCATTGAAGTCCACAAGCGAAAGGAGAAGATAAGCGTAGCAGAGCGCATAGAAGTAATACAACGTGGCTGCTATGAAAGTGAACTATGTTTACGCGTGATCAGGGGTGTATTCATTCCTCCAATTCTGTTGAAAAACATTTCTCAAACGGAAGCAACTGGAACAAAACGGGGATAAACATACCTGAATTTGTCCAATAGAAACTCTCGGTTGCAACTGTTAGGCTAATGATTACACCCTATATCAGCTAGATGCAGGCAAGAGTGTGCTAGGCTGTATTGAATGTCACTGTCTGCCCATGTGCCGGTCGCCTCAAATTTGTCTCTCGACCTGTGTGTACCTACGTTGTAAACTTACATTCTTAGGCTAGATTGTAGCAACCTCATGATGGGTATAGGGAAAATTCAAGTATCATGTAGTAGCCAAAACCTATCGCTTTTACATTGAACTGGGTAAATGGAATATTCATGAGAGTCATTCAATATGCTGTAATATAAATAAGGCCATGTTCATGAAAAAAAATTAAACGTCACTGACCGCCACTGGCATATAACTAGAACAGATGATAAGTAAACAAGTAGTGAAAGTGAACATTAAAAGTACTTTAGTACTACTACTACTTTACTGCTGTTCTAGAATAAATGGCTTGTTCAACACCATAACAACATGAGTAACACATTTCAACCACATGGTTTTTGTCAGGCAATGTTGCTGTTTCCTTCTGCATTTGGAAGAAGCCACATTTCTGACACCCACAAACCCTCAGAGCGTACTGTAGAAATGTTCGCCATGTGACTTCATAAGTGGCAGGGGAAAAAACGTCTCAAACTGCCTAACGGCATCAAAATTCCCCCCTAAGAACACTTTCACTTCTTAAGCATGACTCACTTCCTCTTCCTCTACTGTCTTTGTGAAGTAACTGTGAGAGGAGAGAATTTAAACACCTGTCTGTAATGACAATGTCACACAGTGAAAAAGGAGGTGCTGTGTGGGTAGTTGTATGGGTATGAGTCTCGGGTCTGGAAGGGGGATGCTGTGTGACTTACAACTGAGTGAAATCTGGGGTGTATTCACTAGGAAGCAAACAGACAGAAACGGAGAGGGTCTACCTGAACGTGTCCAAAAGGAAAATCTCGTTTTCGTTGCGAAAGGTTTTTCTCATGGTGTGCACTAATGAATACAACCCTGAAGACGTGCTGCACTGTAAGTGAGAATGATAATACATTACTGAAATACTACCGTTTCTCACAGTTAAAATACTTTCTGCTCTGTGAGAATTCAAACATAAAAAACATAAAACAATAAAATGCTACATCCAAACGTAATGTACTAATAGGTACAATACAAGAACACCTCAACAAAATGTGAGGACGTAGGACTAGCTACGTGACTTCTCTTGAGTCAAAACCATGTGAAAACAATAAAAAATCCAAATGACAACCAAGAAACACAAAGAAACCAATCATTTTTTTGGACTTAACTCTATTTGAAAGGCTACATCAAAAACAATATGGAACAGTGTTATGCCACTGAAAAACTTGTTCAAAATACATGCAGATGAATATTGCATTCATGCAAAAGTAAAAGCCAGTTCTGTTAAATTAATTTGGAGAAAACAATTTCATGGCTCATTAGAAATTGTCATAGTCAAATGTTGGGAAATACAATATTTACTGCTATTTGTCTTTGAACTTAAAAATAACCGTTCATTACTTGTGCTATGATGTTTATCAGTTACAGCTGAATAAAGAATCTGATATAAACACGGAGATGGAATCGAATATAGAAACAGTGAGGCTGGACAATGTTTTCTGCAATATTAGGCTAAATAATGGAAATAAATTCAGTTCTGCCACATTTCAGTTCATGTAACCTTGTCTTGTTTCGAATGTTACACCAAACAAGTAACATTATTACATCATCTTCAATGGTACACCAACCATTTAAGCACATGGTCAATATAAGCTCAAAACATGAACCATACACATAAATGTCCAGTGTACCTCCAAAACCACCACACATCAAATCCATAGTTAAGATGGCCATTTTATTTGCCTAGTTGGCCAACTACCACAAACAATCTCTAGTGCCATTTTTCCTGTGATTAAAATGTAAACCTCACATGAATATCCGAAACAAGCTCCAGGCGAGAGAGAATCCTTTTCATGTTGATGGAACAAAAAAGGGAAGGAGGGATCCATTTGAAACCCGAAGCTCTCATGACGATCTATGGAGAACTCGGATAAACTCCTTTCAAAGCTTATAACTCTCCATGTCTTTTGGTGAGTCACCGCGAGGCCTCCTTCTTCCATGTCTCCATTTGCCCCCCCGTCAGACTAATTACCATTCTAAATAAAGAAGATTGATTTTACAGTGTGTGATGAGAAATTGCTTCTACACCTGCATTGCTTGCTGTTTGGGGTTTTAGGCTGGGTTTCTGTACAGCACTTTGAGATATCAGCTGATGTAAGAAGGGCTATATAAATACATTTGATTTGATTTGAAATTGTATGAAAGTGTACTTGCCTGAACTTGAAGTGGCCAGTCGTGGCATATTTCGCAGATCTTGTGACTAGTGGCTCCAACTCCATTGCATGACTCCAACTCCATCATTAAGTTTGCCGACGACACGACGGTGGTAGGCCTGATCACCAACAATGAGATAGCCTACAGGGAGGAGGTCAGAGACCTGGCAGCGTTGTGCCAGGACAACACCCTCCCCCTCAACGTCAGCAACACAAAGGAGCTGATCGTGGACTACAGGAAACGGAGAACTGAGCACGCCCCCATCCATAACCACGGGGGCTGTAGTGGAGCAGGTCGAGAGCTTCATGTTCCTCTGTGACCAGATCATTAAGGAATGATCATGCTCCGCACACACCAACACAGTCGTGAAGAGGATACCACAACTCCTCTTCCCCCTAAGGAGGCTGAAAAGATTCTGCATGGGCACTCAGATCCTCAAAAAGTTATACAGCTGCACCATTGAGAGCGTCTTGACTGGCTGCGTCACTGCTTGGCATCCGACCGCAAGGCGCTACAGAGGGTTGAACGTACGGCCCAGTACATCACTGGGGCCGAGCTCTCTGCCATCTCTGCCATCCAGGACCTCAGAGGAAGGCCCTAAAAATGGTCAAAGACTCCAGCCACCCAAGTCATAGACAGTTCTCTCTGCAACCGCATGGCAAGTCTGGAACCAACAGGACCCTGAACAGCTTCTACCCCCAAGCCATAAGACTGCTAAATAGTTAGTTAAATAGTTAACCAATAGCTACCCAGACTATCTGCATTGACCCTTTTTTTGCAGTAACTCTTGACTCATGACATACGCTGCTGTTACTGATTATCATATATCCCGTTGCCTAGTCAATTTATGTATGTACATATCTATCTCAATTACCTTGTAGCCCTGCACAACGACTCAGTATACAGACGAGTTATCGTTACTCATTGTGTATTTATTCCTCATGTTATAATTGTTCTATAATTTCAAGTTTTTCTCTCTGCATTGTTGGGAAGGGCCGTAGGTAAGCATTTCACAGTTAGTTTGCACCTGTTGTTTATAAAGCATGTGAAAAATAACATTTGGTTTGATTTCATTTGAACACTGACATTTTCCTGGTCAGTTCACGTGGTCAGGACAAACTGTTCCTAATTATGACAGACCATGTTTATTGAAGTGTTGCCATAGTAGTATGGAGCCATATTCTAAGCAGAATGTACTACCTCCAATTATTTCCATGGATGCAACAACAAAGTAGTATCCGATGCCCTTTGATCGTTTCAGTTGTCATGGAGACCAGTGGTTAAATATATGTTGTTTGGGATCATTTGATCTCAACCCATCGCTGTGCATTTTGGGACCGTTCTTCGAACGTTAAAGTCTGTTCCCCATTGAGGTAACAACATGTTTAACCTTAATCCTACCTCGGCAACCCGTAACCACTTTAAACGCTGTCCTAGGTGCATGAGCAGCTGTCCACCTGCATCGCCATGGTAACGGCTGAACTCATCCAGTCTTGTTTTTTCCCATGATCCACCTGGAACATGTGCCGCCCACACCACCGTGGCTGGGTCAGCAAACAGAAGCAAACACATTTTCTGATCGTGTTTTTCAGAAGTGTGTGCGTGCTATGGCCATCTTTCTGTTTGTGTTCACCTTCATCAGGGGAGACAAAACACCCTGTCTGCACCGAAGTACTAACATGCATCATTAGCCACTCCAACAGATGCTCTGCAGCCATGTCTGTAGAAATAGAAGCCTAGTGTGTGTGTGTGTGTGTCTGTGTGTGTGTGTGTGTCTGTGTGTGTGTGTGTGTCTGTGTGTATGTGTGTCTGTGTGTGTCTGTCTGTGCATATGCATGGTTGAGAGACAGAGCGCGAGAGAGAGGGGTCAACAAAGTGATCAATCAAAGGTCAAAAGCGTGCGTCACTGTTGCGCAACTGTCTGCACATTAACACTAAACAGTCACTTAGTTTCGTTAACCCCGTGCTCCCTGGATGGACACTGGTGATGTGGACCACATCCATGCCCTTTATCACAATCACATTGTGATAGTTACACATAGGCTGCGTCCTAAATGACACCCTATTCCCTACATTGTAAATTACTTCTGACCAGAGCTCTATGGGCCCTGGTCAAAGGTAGTACACTATATAAGAAATAGGGTGCAATTTGGGACAGAACCCTAGATTTGGTCACATACAGTACATACATGCTAACACTAGGACCTCAAATCAACCAATCAATCAACCAACCAACCAAATTACGCACTGACCAATAAATCAACCAATCAGCCAATTACTATAAACAACATTTATGGTGTGGATGAAAACTTTAAGATTACTTAAAAGGGAAGAGATTTATAGCGTCACCATGGTTTTTGTATTACAATTGTTCGCTGTGATATTCAGTCACAATTTACATCATATTGTTTTTCAACTAAAGTCATTTCAGAATAACCACACAGGTTTGGAAGGAACTTCATGTAAACTTCTAACTACAGTATATCAGTATCATGCAAGGTGGCAAGCAGCACCATCATCATGCTGTGTCATACTATACTACACATATACACCTGCCTCTTTGCATACTGTTTTTCAAATCTTTCTTCGGACCACATGACGGTTATACATGTGCTCTTACTGCAGGAAGTGAGAGAAGAGTCCGTTTTCAAACCGCCAGCATGACAAAAGCTGAGCTCACCTGAAACAAACACACACCCCTCCCCCCTCCCACACACACACACACACACACACACACACACATATTTGTCTTAGGAGGAAATGGCGGTTGTTTTTTGCAGTGTGTGATGTTGCACAGCCTCCCGCATTTTTTAAAACTTTTCTTCTGACGTTCGTTTGAAACTGACTCTGGCTGAAGGTCACGGGGGTATAGAGCAGAAGAGCACAACACTGCAGCTGGCATTTGGTTTCTGTTTGTAAGAGCACGAGAAGACACACAAACAGGAAGTTTCCCTGACAAAAGGACCTGTATGGACAATGGCCTTTGTGAAAAGAGAATGTTAGTGCCGGTAGTAAGGATTGTACTTGAAAGTTAGTCAAAGAAATACACTATCAGGCCAAGAGCATGGATATTATTTATTTTATTGTCAAATGCAATGTCATAAAACCTCTAACGCTTCTACCAAACAGTTGTCTATAGTAAAGCGTGATAGTGACAGAATATATAGCCACGGTTTTGAATGCTGATACGATTGGCTACAGAGGAATAGCTGTACCTTGATTTACCGTCAAGGCTTCTCAGTTCCTTCAAAGATTTCACAATCTCACTTAGACCTTCACGTAGTGTCTTCCCGTATGACTTAGGTTAAAGTTAAAAACCCATACACGTGATTGGTTGGGACAAAAGATTACCTTAAAAACAATGTTTAGCCAGAGTGACAAGTGACCTTCTTGTCACTTGTGGAGTGTCACGGGAGGCCAAAGGAGCTAATTACTCACTTAAGCGGGCACACACACACTCACACAGAAACAGACACAGATACACACACACACACACACACACACACACACACACACACACACACACACACACACACACACACACACACACTCAACCCAAGCTAGTCCCTGGGAGGCGGACGGTGTGATGAGGTAATGTTTACTTGCCCCTGTCTTAGGGGACTTAGTGGGTGACTCATAAACCCATTACAAACATTCTGGCGATACTACGGTCAACGGGTTAAACTGCTGCGCCTGTTTTTCCTCTTTCCTTCCCTCCCTTGTTCCCTCCCTCTTCCCCTCATTCTATGAGAGAGGACTTAGTGAGTAAAGCCGGCGGCTGATCACATGAGACACGGGTTCACCAACTCCCTCTGAAACGCACAGCTCGACAGAAAGTGACGGGCCGAGAGGAACGGGCCGGGCTATTTAGGATGGGGTCACGGCCCAATCACTGGCGGTTTATCTACCCACCAGTCAGATTCTCCCTCACCCTCACCCTCACCCTCACCCGTCCAGGCCCAGGTCAGAGTGAGTGAGTGAGTGAGTGAGTGAGTGAGTGAGTGAGTGACTGAGTGAGTGAGTGAGTGTCTGCATCCCAAATGGCACCCTATTCCCTACATAGTGCACTAGTAGTGCACTATATATGGATATACAGTATATAGTAGTGCACTATATAGGGAATAGGGTGTCATTTGGGTTAAAGCCAGCCTTTAAACCCCCATCACCTTTGACACTCTTCTGTCGCAGCAACCCTTCAAACGGCCTGTAGAGGATACAGGCATGCGCACATATACTCACACACACACACACACACACACACAAATATACACACACACAGTCCAACACATGGCTGTAGTGATTGGGTAATCCGCACTAACACCAACCTCCCCCTCCCTTCTCCCTCTCTCACCCGCTTGATGAGACAGCGTCTCACATGACACAGGGGCAAATCTCTCCACTTGTCCCCCTCTCCCCTTCTCCCTCCCCCTTCCTGTCACTGAGTGCCACTCAACAAGGCTGAGCCTGAAAATAAACGAGGCAGCACGTGGACTCACAGAGACCCAGGCCTGTCACATAGAAAAGAGACGAGGAGAGATTTGTACTCCGCCGCCGCTAAAAACAGATCCGAGCCACATTCATCACCTTAGTAGCTTTGGGTCACTCTGTTATGGGTACAGGCATAACCACTCAGCTAACGTTTTGGGGTGATGGGGTACATACACTCTTATCCAGAGCAACTTACAGGAGCAACTTGCTCAAGGGCACATCAACAGATTTTTCACCTAGTTGGCTCTGGGATTCAAACCCAAACTCAAGCTACCTTTCGGTTATTGGCCCAACGTTCTTAACCGCTAGGGTACCTGCCCCCCCTGGGTAGAAGGACTGACATATATGCACTCTCATATGGATTCCTATCCTGTTGTTTTTAATAAACTTCCTGTGTTCTCCGGTGTTTTCCGGTCAGTCCTATCTGGCCTGGTGTCATCCTGTTTCAACTCCAGCAAAACAGTGTTTGTGACCATCTTAGTTTAGATTAGCTATTCTCAGGGTTTAGCCTTAGCTTCTTAGCCTCAACAACAGTTAATCTGTGGCCTAAAGTGTTAAACAGCTTGGTCTACAGAAGGCTGGACTTGTTATGTACCTTTAAATCAGACAACGCTCCAAACTGTTTTGAGAAATTTCCACCAATGAGATTAATTTGAAGAAATCCAGTGTGATTTAACCCTTTGGTGAACAGCCGGTCGACAACATTGACAATTAGCATATTTCTACATTTTAGAGAGTAGCTTCAACTTAACTTTATCAGACAGCATCAGACAGCAACACTGCGACAACAACACTGCACCCTGTCCTGTAAAATGTTTACATTTTTGAGAGCTGTTCATAAAATAACAGCTTGTTTTAGTGCTTCAGATGAGAAGCTAGCACTGAGAAGCCGTCTTTAAAGAGAACAAAGAGAGAGAGAGAGAGAGGAGAGGAGACTAAAGTCAGACATGGCGGGTCTGGGCTGGGAGATAAAGGGGCAAGCCTTCACACGCTTCCTCTGCCCAGCTCTCCCTCGCTGCTTCGCTCCCCTCCTCCCCGCTAACGTTCATCCACCATGCGCCAAACACAATTTTTCAAAGGCCCCCGAAAGTAGGCCACAAAGTTTTAAGAGAGAGCGAGAGAGAGAGAAAACATTTACTAAAAACACTGCACAACTCCAGTTCTCCAGCACGTGTTTCAGCAAATGGATAGATGGAGAGAGAGGAGAGAGAGTGAGGAGGGAGTTAGCAAGAGTTCTAAATTATCTCTCTCTTTTTATCTTCATGCTTAACCAGATTGGAGAACTGTTTCATCTGAGACTGTAAACTGATTTGGCTGTCAATCTCAACGCATCAAACACCACCCCACTTTAAACCAAACTTTTTTGGCTGTATCGAGCATAAATGACCGGCGCTCAATATCTCAAGACGTTATGCTCGTCCGAGATAACACCACCAGCCGCCACTTCAATACGTTTCGATTGGCTGCGACAACAGTCATTGTTTTTGGAAGCACTGTCGCGGTCTACTTATGTCTAAACAAATGTCAGTGGCACGTGAAGCCGTCTGACTAGTATCTGATGCGGGGAGATTGGATGGTGACGATAAAGAGGATGGGTAAGGCGGGACGATTACACGGTGGCTGTTGTTTTGAGAGGAGCTGCAGCTCTTGGCAGCTCTAACCAAGAATAGACTCTCGCTGCATCCCAAATGGCACCCTATTCCCTATACAATGCACCATTTTTGACAAGGGCCCATAGAGCTCTGGTCAAAAGTACTGCACTATATAGGGAACAGGGTGCCGTTAAGGATCACAGATTCTCTTATCTGAACCACCAGGAGGACAAGCAGCACTGTCTGAACGTCTACGATGTGGGGAGGAGATAAGGTGTTGTCAGATGGAGAGCCCAGGATGGATGATAGGAGCAAGGGAGGGGAGGGGGGACGAGGGAGGGAGGGTTAGTGGAGGTGAGGGCTGGCTTAATGCTCAAGCTAGCAGTCCCCTGGGGGACATTAAGAGCTCATTAAGAGCTCTTCATAAGCCAAATCCAGGTTACCATCTCAAACTCAAGGTTCCCATCTTCGTCTCTTGTTAGCTGAGGGAGTTTCTTATGGCCTTGCTGTGCCAGCCAATACTTGCTTCAGGACAGGTTTAGGATCTGGCCTAGTTATAAAAATTACTTGATAAAAAGTGCTTTTATAATTAAAGCATTTAGCCTTACTCAATTGAATGACATGACTAGCAAAAAATCTTGCTCTGTTTTTTTGCCCAATATAAACAGATAGCAGAGATGTGGGAAAAGGCAGTTTTGAACATGTTCTCTAATTAAATTATGGAAAAAGAAAACATATTTTGTCGTCTTTTTCTGGCCACAGCTTATCAGTTCGAGCACACAATTTTATAACAGGGGTTTGATTGATTGACCGGTTTCTTCAGGTCTCACCAGAGGTCAGAGGTTTGAGGTCAGAGCCCATCCCAGGATCATCAAAAGATGGGTGCTGACCGCTATAGGAGTTATATGGCTTGAGCTGACCTCTGACCTGTCACCTCATTTCCAAAATCTCATTATGAAGCTCAGTTTACCTCGTCCAAAATATAGCATGACGTCAATTGTCCTATGCTAAAGTTGACATTTTCTGCAATTTATTGCCAGCTATGGTAACAACCTACGAGCTCCGTTATACCTTGCTAATGTCCATGTAAAGTATGCTTTGTGGCACGGTTGGTTCAAGTACAGTGTTACCACCTGTCTTGGGTCGACTGTCTGACAGTACGATCTCTTCCCTCTCTGTGTTGAGTTGCTTACACACAGCAGGGGCAGCCAGGCAGACTTCCATTGGGCCATGAGTCAGTTGGGGGAAGCGTGCCCTGTCGGGGAGGTAGTTCATCGTGTCGCCATGGTTATTTACGTCGCCGCAACCGCGGCAGCTGTTATGACACCTCTTGGGCGATTGTCACACTCCTGCTATGGTGGTGGTGGGTGATTGCTGTGTCGCAGAGGGCCAACCAAGACACTCTCCCCAAGAGGAGCTTCTGCGGAAGAGCTTATTTTGAGGAAGTGTCAGATACGGAATGGTCCTACAAGGGGAAAAGAGAGCGGTTTGTTTGTGAATATTCAATGTCGTGTTTGGTCTTCAGTGTGTATAGTCATCTTTTCCAACTGCGTTGGCGAGTGTGATATTGTTTCTGTTTACGTGAATGAGTCTGTATATGACAGCTTCAAGTTACACATGGGAAAGTGTTTATGTTTACATATTTGGATGCGGACATGTGAATGATAGCTTTCATTTGAATACATGTATGTCTGTGCTGCTGCCATGTGTTTGTGTGTGTGTGTACGTGAGAATGTGTGCGAATGGGAGAGCGTCCAAAACTATTTTGGTGCATACATCAAGAGAGGACTTAAAGGTCATCGTTAGGCACAGGGAGGTGTTTGTGCATAAACAAGTCCCCGTTACCATGGTAGTGTATTCGCCCCCTCCCGGAGCGACGACGCAGGCTATTTTAGGGGAAAGATGCCTTAACCAGTCATCACCCCCCCAGCCACCCCAACCCCCCCTTCACCCCCTAAAAGAATCCCAGCCACGGCAGCTTGTATCCAGAGTCTCTTCAGCTCATCTCTCCCAGGCAACCACCTCTTCCAGAGGGGGGCAGTGGGCCAGGTATTTGGCCTTGGTCATCTATCATCGTCCCCCAACACATGCTACAGAGTGTCCCTCCTCGACATTTCAACTCTGGCACGAAGGCACTGTTCCTGACATGAAGCTTAAACAGAGTCAGCGATTCATGGCTGTTCAAGGAAAACCTGTAAATGCCAGAGTTCCAAGTAAACACTACAGAGAAAACAAAGGGAGCAGAGCCATGGTGATGGGCCATGTTGCTAGCAACAGCACACGTCGCTAGCTCACCGAGGCTACCCAACAAAGAGTACCTGGTAGACTGCATGCCATACGGTATTCTCACTTTGTAATATTTGAAAGCTTGGGATAGGACTTCAAATCACATCAAATTTTATTGGTCACATACATATTAGCAGATGTTATTGCGAGTGTAGCAAAATGCTTGCTAACCTCCTCCCGAAAACCATTATGGCTAACGTCATATAAACATCGGATGAAGACAATGCTAACAGTGCTAAAAATACCATTACAAAACAGTGACAGTGCTAATGAGTAGGCTACAATATACCTATATTTTGTGACGTTTCTTGTTCATCTCTCTCCTTTTCTCTTCAGTTTCATTTACATGTTTTGTTTTTCTCATGTGCGACCATGGCTGCAGTTGTGTCGTCTTTTCGGGGTTCGAGCACCATTTACACATTTTTCACTGCAACCTGCTGACAGCAACAATAGCCGCCACTGACAACAACACAGAGAATGCAGCAATCCTGCTGCTTCACTCTGGACCTCGCTGTGATTTCCCCTTGTGGGTTTAATCAGGAAAAGGTTCAGCATTTCAGCATTAATTCTCTTTGTTTTGTTCTCCCTACAAAGAGGGAAAGGGCCCTTTCTCTCTCTTTCTCCCTCTCTCTTTCTATCTCTCTCTCTTCACCATTTTAATTAAAGTAATGGCAGAGGCAATCCAGAGAGGTGTAAGACTCTTTCGTTTCTTTTGGGATGACATCAACGTCGTCGCCATGATACCGCTTTCTCATTTAGGATATTAAATAAAGTCACACTCAGCTAAGGGTCTACAGCTGTGTGTCCCAAACATGCTAGTCTTCGATTTAGTACACTCGGCCTGCATATCACACCAAGCTTAGAGGTAGCCTTTGCTAGGCGCCGCATCACTAGCCTTTGCAAGAACGGATAGGAGGGATAACCAGTGGGATAAGAAGACACAGTGCTAGGGTAAGAGACTGTACAGCCACACTAATCAAACACTGATGACTTGCACTTTAGCCGACGCAGAGATCAATGGCGGTCCAGTTCACTCCTGTTTTTCATTAGCGAGAAGCAAAGGCAGGCTGCTTCCCAAATGGCACCCATTTCCCTTTATAGTGCAGTATTTTTGATCAGGGCCCATAGGGCTCTCCCGTAAGGCTCTGGAAAAAAAAGTGATGCACTATTTAGGGAATAGGGTGCTATTTGGGACGTAAACAAACTCTGGAGGTAGGCTAACCCTTGAGCCAAACCATTGATTGGTTCTGTAGATCTCCGGGACTGATTGCAGCGCATTGTCACCAGGGAGACGAAAGGGAATGGATGGTAGGAAGTTGTGTCAATGGATTTTCACCTTGTTATCGGAATCAGGGACTTTCTGGGTAGAAAACACACACACAACCTGAGTAGCATTCGAAGCCACAGTTTCAGACTGTTTAATCTTAAAGCTGTCAACTCTCAGGTCCTTCCAATGTCCCACCCTGTTTTTATGCCATGTCTCAAAGACATTGTCGCTATGTTACATTACATCAGAGGTGCGTTCAACTTGGCAAATGTTTGCAAACCAATCAGAGAAACCTGATGAAGACCTGAGGGTTGATATGTTGTCAATAAAGCACATGGCAGTACGCAGTCGTTTTTAACATTTAGTGCAAACTAATTGGAACATGTTTTATTGTTAACTTGTTTCTTTGCCCTCCTGGTTGTCCGTCAGTCAGTCTGGCCTCTAGTGCTAAGGGGGTGCTGGACAGACTACGTACAGTAGCTTGTTAAGACTCCATAACCACCCTGCTCCCTGCACATGGCACGGAGATCTGCTACGGTGACAGTCAGACAGAGTTCCTGTTAGAGCACATGGCGGGTGGACACACACACACACACACACACACACACACACACATACACACACACACATACACACACACACACTTGTCCACTTCTATCCACCCTTTCCATTGGCCCCTGGACAGTGTGACTGTGAGAGCCAGTGTAGACAAAATGAAGGTAGGTGAAATGTGCTGCCACATCTCTTTGAGTGGTAAGATACGATGTTCTGTTGAGATGGGAGCAGGGTAGTTGGGTTGCCAGTTCTGTTTCTGCTCTAGCAAACACTGGCGGTTGATGTTGTTGTCAGGTTCGGCTGTTGGCTGGAGCTGGAATGGATCTGGCAACCAGGCTAGTAGCAAAGGGAAGAAAAGAGATGGACGGGTTGACAGTAGCTACTATAGAACAACCTGTATCGAGAGAGAGAGAGAGAGAGAGAGAGAGAGAGAGAGATGGGTGTCTGAAACTACAAGTGACAATATGTATCAGAGTGTGTCTGTGTGGGACTGATTTATGATGGGTGTCTATCTGTCAAAGAGTGGCTACATGTGCCAGTGTGAGTGTGTGTATAGGCTTTGTTGGTAACAGCTGTGTTGGTCAAGTGGCTTTGATCATGTCTCTGTCTGTCTGTCTGTCTGTCTGTCTGTCTGTCTGTCTGTCTGTCTGTCTGTGTGTGTGTACGTACTGGAAAGCTTATATGTAAAATGTGCCTCCGATGCTAGCTCTAACCACTCCTCTCATCCCACGTTATGGAAATAGGATAGGGTGTCAGGCCAGCGATATCCATCACCTAGGGCAGCTTTCTCTCTCTCTGCTTAGTTAAGGTGTTGGCTTTGTTCCATTGCCTCCATCCATGCCGATTGGTTTTCCTCCTTCCCTCCTTTTAGGTCGACGACAGGGGAGAGAGAGTGTCAGACGGGAGAGGATGTTGTCCTTGATTGGTTCAACAGACACATTGTGACATCCGATCGCTAAATCATCTACACTCTTAGAAATAAGGGTTCCAAAAGAACCCTTTTTGGGAAGGGAAATGGTATGTCTAGTCAGTTGCACAACTGAATGCATTCAACCAAAACGTGTCTTCCACATCTAACCCAATCCCTCTGAATTAGAGAAGTGCGAGGGGCTGCCTTAAATCGACATCGGCGCCCAGGGGGCAGTTGTTGTGGGGGTTAACTGCGTTGATCAAGGGCAGAACGGCAGATTCTTCCACCTTGCTGGCTCAGGGATTCGAACAAGCAACCTTTTGGTTACTGTCCCAATGCTCTATCCGCTAAAGGGTTCTACATGATACCCAAAATGGTTCTACCTGGAACCAAAAGGATTCTTCCTGGAACCAAAATGGGCTCTTCAAAGGGTTCTCCTATGGGGGCAGTCGAAGAACCCTTCTTGGTTCTAGATAGCACCTTTTTTTCTATGAGTGTACTTGAGGGGTGCGAAGCGCTAATGCTAAACCCCCCGCCCTGTGTAACAGAATGCTTCGATGGGGTGACGATTTTGGCGTTGGAGTTAAACCCCCCTGTGTCTAAATTTAACTGATTCACAGTAGCTGGGGTTGGCTTTCACTGTCTTAAGGGGGCCTTCTCACTTTACACAGAGTACACAGAGACAGAACACATGGACATGCTGGAAACCACGTGTAAATAAGGTTACGGCTATGAATGCATACACATACTATTAGGTATCAAGGTAAGACCCAGATGCAGACCGGCAGAGGTTGGTAATCCAAAGGTGGGACAAAGTTACAGGACGGCAGGCAGGCTCAGGGGCAGGGGCAGGCAGAGTGGTCAGGTGGGTGAGTACAGGGTCAGGACAGGCAAGGATCAAAAACCAGGAGGACGAGAAAAGAGAGACTGGGGAAAAGCATGAGCTGACGCAAAAATGCTAGTTACCTTGACAAACAAGACGAACTGGCAACAGACAAACAGACAACACAGGTATAAATACACAGGGGATAATGGGGAAGATGGGCGACACCTGGAGGGGGGAAGACAATCACAAAGACAGGTGAAACAGATGAGGCTGTGACAGTACCCCCCCAGTGGCACCACCTGGCGTCCTACCAGTGCGCATACCTGGTTGACCGGGGTTCCGGCGGTGGAAGTCGGCGATGAGGGTTGGGTCCAGGATGTCTCTAGCGGGGACTCAGCACCCCTCCTCCGGGCTGTATCCCTCCCAGTCAACCAGGTACTGGAAACCCCTGCCCCGTGGTCAAACCCTCAGGAGGCATCTCACTGTGTACGGATGGCCATCAACAACACAGGGAGGAGGGGTGGGCCTGGAAATAGAAGACAAAGGGCTGTGAGACACAGGCTTAATTCTAGACACATGGAATGTAGGATGAATACGCAGGGTACGGGGCAACAGATAAACTGGGGGGACAGTTTGCGAGACTCCACCTGGAGGGGCAGATTCCTGCTGGACAGCCATACCTTCTGCCTGGGGAGCCGGGGACCGATGGCGATCCGCTTGTCGTTGATACCTGGAGGTAGTCTTGAGGAGGGCCGACCGGTCTCTCCTCCAGGTACGACGACAGCGGCGGACAAACATCTGGGCAGAAGGTATGCCAACCTCCTCTTCCTGCTCAGGGAAGATCGGGGGCTGATACCCCAGGGAACACTCAAAGGGTGATAGGCCCGTGGAAGAGCAGGGAAGGGTTTTGCAGGCGTATTCGATCCACACAAACTGCTGGCTCCAGGTGGTGGGGTTGGTGGAGACCAGGAAGCACAGGGTAGTTTCGAGGTCCTGGTTGGCTCGCTCCGACTGGCCGTTGGACTGGGAGTGGAACCCGGAGGACAGGCTGGCCAACGACAAAATGAGGGTGAAGAACGCCTTCCAGAACTGGGACGAGAACTGAGGACCCCGGTCGGAGACCATGTCCACGGGCAGTCCATGGATCCCGAAGATGTGCTGCACCATGAGCTAGGCCATCTCTTTGGCAGAGGGTAGTTTGGGGAGAGGAACGAAGTGGGCGGCTTTGGAAAACCGATTCACCACGGTCAGGATGGCGATATTGCCATCAGACAAGGGAAGACCCGTGACAAAGTCCAGGGAGATGTGAGACCAGGGATGGTGGGGGACAGGCAGAGGTTGTAGGAGACCAGCCGGAGCTTGCCTAGGAGTCTTGTTCTGTGCACACACTGTGCAAGCGGTGATGAATGCAGACATGTCAGGAACCATAGTTGGCCACCAAAAGTGCAGTCGCACAAAGGCCAGGGTCCAACAGGCACCCGGGTGGCAGGCAAGCCTGGAGGAGTGGGCCCACTCCATGACCGCGGAGCGGATGGTGTCAGGAACAAATATCCGGATATCAGACCTCCCCGGAGTTCGGCTGGGAACGCTGCGCCTCACAGGCCTGCTTCCCTATTCCCCAGCTGAGTGCCGTCGCCAGGCATGAAGTGGGAAGGATGGTCTCGGGTTCCAGGATAGTAGTCGTGGGGCTATAGCGGCGGGACAGTGCATCCAGCTTCACATTCTTGGATCCTGGCCGGTATGAGCGGGAGAAGTTGAACCGTGTGAATAGCAGGGCCCATCTGGCTTGGCTGGAGTTGAGGCGCTTGGCAGTGCAGAGATACTCCAGGTTCTTGTGGTCAGTCCACATGATGAGCGAATGTTCCACCCCTCCAGCCAGTGCATCCATTCCTCCAACGCCATTTTCACAGCGAGAAGCTCACGATTCCCCACATCGTAGTTCCTTTCCATGGTGTTGAGGCAATGGGAGAAGGCACAGGGATTTAGCTTGAAGTCAAGGGCAGAATGCTGGGACAGGACAGCCCCCACTCCGATATCCTCAGCCTCAGCCTCCACCACGAACTGACAAGATGGGTCAGGATGAACCAGGATGGGAGCTGTTTTTAAGCGATGTTTGAGGTCCTGGAACGCCCGATCAGTTGCTGGAGACCACGTGAACGGAACCTTGGTGAGGTGAGTGCTGACTGGGGGAAGCCAGGGTGCTGTAACCCTGGATTATGCGCTGATAGAAGTTGGCGAACCCCAGGAAACATTGCACCTGCACCCTGGACGTAGGCTGAGGCCAATCCATTACTGCTCTCACCTTCCCGGAATCCATCTGGATACTCCCAGCAGAGATGATGTAACCCAGAAAGGGGATGGTGGAACGATGGAACTCGCATTTCTCAGCCTTTACAAACAGCTGATTCTCCAAAAGGAGTTGAAGGACCTGCCGGACGTGGAGCACGTGCTCTTGAGGGGAGCGGGAGAAGACGAGGATGTCATCAATGTTGACGAAGACGAACCAGTTCAACATGTTGCGGAGGACATCATTCACCAGAGCCTGGAACACAGCAGGGGCGTTGGTGAGGCCAAAGGGCATGACCAGATACTCGTAGTGGCCACTGGCTGGCTGTGTTGAAGGCAGTCTTCCACTCATTCAACTCTCATATCCGCACCAGGTGGTAGGCGTTCCGTAAATCCAGCTTGGAAAACACAGTGGCCCCCTGGAGCGGCTCGAAGGCCAAGGAGATGAGTGGTAGCGGGTAACAGTTCTTAACCTTAATGTCATTGAGTCCCCGGTAGTCAATGCACGGGCGCAGGGCCTTGTCTTTTTTCTCCACGAAGAAGAACCCTGCGCCAGCGGGTGAGGAAGAGGGACGGATAAATCCAGCAGCTAGGGAGTCCCGAATGTAGGTATCCATAGCCTTGGTCTCTCCCGACAGAGATTACAGACATCTCCAGGGCGGTGTGGTGCTAGGGAGAAGGTCAATCCCACAGTCAAAGGGTCGGTGCAGTGGAAGCGATGTGAACCGGGCCTTGCTGAATACCCCTCGGAGGTCCTGGTACTCAGCGGGAATGGCGGAGCGGTCCGGGGCACCTTCCGAGCCCCCAGGAAGACGTCCCAGGGCAGGTTGTGCTGACTTCAGGCAATGGGTTTGGCAGAACATGCTCCTCCAGCCCATGATGGCAATAGTAGACCAGTTATTGAGAGGATTGTGTTGTTGGAGCCAGGAGAATCCCAATACCACAGGAATCAGAGGGGACTTGATGAGCAGGAACTGGATAGTCTCGCTGTGGTTCCCCGACACCCATAGGTTGATGGGAGTGGTGTTGTGGATGACTCGGCCTATAGAGCGCCCATCCAGCACTCTAACGTCCATGGGAATGGAGAGGGGTTGAATCGCGATGCTCAGCTCGGACTCCAGTGTAGCAACCAAAAAGCTCTCGTCGGCCCCAGAGTCAATGAGAACCCGGAGAGATTTGGACAGGTGTCCTCACAGCAGGATGGCATGAAAATGGGTGCAAGCAGGGGAAGCAGGAACGTTCTCCGTATGGCCCACCAGAGTACTTGCTCCTACCCGTGAGCCTGGTTTCTTTAAAGGACACGTAATGACCAATCACGTCAATCCTGTATTGCCATTCCACTGGCGCCAGCTCAGTTCTGCCTAGTGGCATAGGCTCTGGAAGCAGTGACTCGGCCGCCTTTGGCCGCCCTCGGGGCAGTTCGGTAAGCCTCGGATTCTCTCTGCAACGAGACCACCGGGAGTTTCCGGGATGACTCGTAGGCAAGGCAAGATCCCTGGGCGTGCAAGCAAAATCCAAATTCCTTTCCCTCCGTCGTTCCTGTAATCGCCTATCAATACGGATGGTGAAAGCGATGAGGGAATCGGGCTCCGTAGGTAACTCCTGGGCTGCAAGCTCATCCATGACCTCCTCCGAGACGCTGTGTAGGAACATATCAAACAGTGCCTCTTGATTCCAAGCACTCTCCGCTGCCACCATGCGGAAATCCACCACAAAATCAGCTACACTGCGGGAGTCCTGCCGAAGCTGGATCACTTCTCCCGAAAAGGTGGAGTGACCGATGAGTTGGCGCTGCTAGCAGCTGAGTCACTGAGGTGCTGTGGGGTTACCACTGTGATAGGCGGCCTCCCAGACAACCCATGGACTTGCTCCAGCAAACTGTCCAACGCCCAGTCATGGCATTCAGCCAACGTTTGGACCCCCTCCACAAGGCCTCGAAGCAATTCCTCGTGCATACCGACTCCCTGAGTGGAGATGGCGTTGCGCAGCTGGCCCGGGTCTGCTGGGTCAGTCATGGCCAGTTCGTACTATCAGGTATCAAGGTAAGGCCCAGATGCAGACCATGTCGAAGTAACAATGTTTATTACAGCCACAGGGGAAAAGGTACAGGACGGCAGGCAGGCTCAGGTCAGGTTCAAGGGCAGGCAGAGTGGTCAGGCAGGTGGGTACAGTGTCAGGACAGGCAAGGGTCAAAAACCAGGAAGACAAGAAAAGAGAGACTGGGGAAAAGCAGGAGCTGACACAAAAACGCTGGTTGGCTTGACAAACAAGACGAACTGGCAACAGACAAACAGAGAACACAGGTATAAATACACGGGGATAATGGGGAAGATGGGCGACACCTGGAGGGGGGTGGAGACAATCACAAAGACAGGTGAAACAGATCAGGGTGTGACACATACAGTGCGTTCAGAAAGTATTCACCTCCCCTCCAAAAAAAACTGCAACAAAAATAAGTTTAATAAAATATTACAGAAATGTATTCACACCCGTTGACTTTTTCCACATTTTGTTGTTACAAAGTGGGATTGAAATTGATTTAATTTTCATTTTTTGTCAACAATCTACACAAAATGCTTTGTATGTCAAAGAAATATTCTAAATAATAAAATTATTAAAACCTGGATTGTACAATATTTGCACACAATTTTTTTAATTCTAAAAGGTCTGTCAAGTTGGTTGTTGATAATTGCTAAACAGTCTTGCCATAAATCTTCAAGCCGATTTAAGTCAAAACTGTAACTAGGCCACTGAGGAACATTCAATGTCGTCTTGGTAAGCAACTCCAGTGTATATTTGGCCTTGTGTTTTAGGTTATTGTCCTGCTGAATTTGTCTCCCAGTGTCTGTTGGAAAGCAGACTGAACCAGGTTTTCCTCTAACATATTGCCTGTGCTTAGCTTTATTCCATTTCTTTTAGGCATAAAAAAACTCACTAGTTCTTGCCAATGACAAGCATACCCTTATCTTTATGGTTGAATCTGTGTTTGAGATTCACTGCTTGACTGAGGGACCTTACAGATAATTGTATATGTGTGGGGTACAGAGATGAGGTAGTCATTAAAAAATCATGTTAACCTCTCTAGGGGAGGTGGGACGAAATCGTCCCACACTATTCAACAGCCAGTGACAAATCAGAGCGCCAAATTTAAAACCACAAAATGTCATAATTCAAAGTTCTCAAAGATAGGACTATTTTACACCATTTTATAGATACACTTCTCCTGAATCAAACCACGTTGTCCGATTTCCAAAAGGCTTTACAGCGAAAGCAAAACATTAGATTATGTTAGGAGAGTACATAGACACAAATAATCACACAGCCATTTTCCAAGCAAGCATATATGTCACATAAACCCAAACCACAGCTAAATGCAGCACTAACCTTTGATGATCTTCATCGGATGACACTCCTAGGACATTATGTTATACAATACATGCATGTTTTGTTCAATCAAGTTCATATTTATATCAAAAACCAGCTTTTTACATTAGCATGTGATGTTCAGAACTAGCATACCCACCGAAAACTTCCGGTGAATTTACTAAATTACTCACGATAAACGTTGACAGAATACATAACAATTGTTTTAAGAATTATAGATACAGAACTCCTTTATGCAATCGCTATGTCCAATTTTAAAATAGCTTTTCGGTGAAAGCACATTTTGCAATATTCTGAGTACATAGCTCGGCCATCACGGCTAGCTAATTTGACACCCACCAAGTTTGGGGCTCACTAAACTCAGAATTACTATTAGAAAAATTGGATTACCTTTGCTGTTCTTTGTCAGAATGCACTCCCAAGACTTCTACTTCAACAACAAATGTTGTTTTGGTTCCAAATAATCCATAGTTATATCCAAATACCGCCGTTTTGTTAATGCGTTCAGGTAACTATCCAAACGGTGACGCGCGAGCGCATTTCGTGACAAAAAAAAATCTAAATATTCCATTACCGTACTTAGAAGCATGTCAAACGCTGTTTAAAATACATTTTTATGCTACTTTTCTCGTAAAATAGCGATAATATTCCAACCGGGCAACGTTGTATTCATTCAAAGGCTGAAAGAAAAAAATGGAGAAGTGTCGTGAATGCGCATCTCAGTCTCACTGTTCCCTAGGCTGACCACTCACAAACTCTCCTGCTGTTCTTCGCCCAGAGACAGCAGACACCCCATTCCACTTTCTGGCGGCTTTAGAGAGCCAATGGAAGCCTTAGAAAATGTCACGTTACAGCACAGATGCTGTATTTTCGATAGAGATGCAACAGAAGGACAACAAATTGTCAGACAGGGCACTTCCTGAATGGAATCTTCTCAGGTTTTGGCCTGCCATATGAGTTCTATTATACTCACAGACACCATTCAAACAGTTTTAGAAACTTTAGATTGTTTTCTATCCAAATCTACTAATTATATGCATATTCCAGTTTCTGGGCAGTTCTTGGCTCTGCCCACCTCCTTGCTTGTTCTGCCCACTATGCTTAATTTGCACCCATTGGAAACAACACCGGTGGTGTATCTTAAGTTAGTTACCAGAATCTTTGTTATACCCACATGTACACTACATCCACATGCATGAAGACATACCAACAGAACATTGGCTGGGATTCAAACACACAATGTGTAGACGTTGCAGAGTTTACCACGAATGCAATCTCCATGGACGTCAAGGAAATTGCCTTTAAAGTCAAGTGCAGTGCTATGTTTGCGCAATAGTTTGCTAATAGAATGCCCCCCTGTCGTTCTGGCGTTCTGCGTTCTGGCAACACAGTGCGTAGAGCTGGCACAGGATATCCTGGACCGAGGAGGCGCACTGGAGACCAGGAGCGCTGAGCCGGCACAATCCGTCCTGGCTGAATGCCCACTCTAGCACAGCAAATGCGGGGTGCAGGTACAGCGCGCACCGGGCTATGAATGCGCACTGGAGATTTAGTGCGCATCACAGCATAACACGGTGCCTGGCTGTTCACCTGATCACCACGGTAAGCACGGGGAGTTGGCTCAGGTCTCCACCCTGACTCTGCCAATCTCCCCGTGTGCCCCCCCTCAAAAACTTTTGGGGGCTGCCTCTCGTGCTTCCGTCGTTGGCGCGCTAGTTTCTCGTATCATTGCCATTCCTCTCTCGCTGTCTCCACCTGCTTCCATGGCAGGATCTTGTCCCCTGCTATTACCTCCTCCCAGGTCCAGGACGTCCTCCACTCTCTCTTCTCCCGGGCCCAGGCTGCTTGGTCTTTTTGTGGTGGGAGATTCTGTCACGCTTGTCGTATGATGGAGACCAAGGCGCAGCGTGTGTATCGTTCCACATTTTATTGAAACTGTGAAACTATGCAAGACATACAAATAATCTCCCACAAAACCTAGTGGGAAAAACAACAACAACAATAAATATGATCCCCAATTAGAGACAACAATGACCAGCTGCCTCTAATTGGAGATCACCCCCCCCCAAAAAAACATAGAAATACAGAAACTAGAACCCCACATAGAAATACATAAACTAGACAAAACCCCCAACATAGAAAAAAGAAACTAGAACCAACATAGACATAAATAAACTAGACAAAACCCCCTGTCACGCCCTGACCTACTCTACCATAGAAAATAAAAGCTTTCTATGGTCAGGACGTATGGTCACAGCCCAGTTCGTCCTGCGCCAGCGCCCCGCACTTGCCGGGCTAAACTGAACATCCAGCCAGGACGAGTTGTGCCAGCCATACGCTCCAGATCTCCAGTGCACCTCCACGGCCCAGGATATCCTGCGCCAGCTCTACGCACTGTGTCGCCAGTGCGCCTTCACAGCCCAGTTCGTCCTGTGCCAGCGCCCCGCACTTGCCGGGCTAAAGTAAGCATCCAGCCAGGACGGGTTGTGCTAGCCTTACGCTCCAGACCTCCAGAGCGCCTCCATGTCCCAGTATATCCTGTGCCTGCTCTGTGCACCCGGCCTCCAGTGCGTCTCCCCAGTCCGGTGAGAACTGCTCCACGTAAGAAGCCTCCAGTGATGATCCATGGTCCGAAGCCTCCAGTGATGATCCATGGCACGAAGCCTCCAGTGATGATCCATGGCCCGGAGCCTGTAGTGATGATCCATGGCACGAAGCCTCCAGTGATAATCCATGGCCCGGAGCCTCCAGTGATAATCCATGGCCCGGAGCCTCCAGTGATAATCCATGGCCCGGAGCCTCCAGTGATAATCCATGGCAAGAAGCCTGTAGGGATAATCCATGGCACAAAGCCTCCAGTGATAATCCATGGCAAGAAGCCTGTAGGGATAATCCATGGCCCGGAGCCTCCAGTGATGATCCATGGCACAAAGCCTCCAGTGATGATCCATAGCGCGGAGCCTGCAGTGACGATCTACGGCACAGAGCATCCAGCGGCGGTCTGCAGTCCAGAGTCTCCGACGGCGGTCTGCAGTCCAGAGTCTCCGGCGGCGGTCTGCAGTCCAGAGTCTCCGGCGGCGGTCTGCAGTCCAGAGTCTCCGGCGACGGTCTGCAGTCCAGAGTCTCCGGCGACGGTCTGCAGTCCAGAGTCTCCGGCGACGGTCTGCAGTCCAGAGTCTCCGGCGGCGTTCTGCAGTCCAGAGCCTCCGGCGGCGGTCTGCAGTCCAGAGCCTCCGGCGGCGGTCTGCAGTCCAGAGCCTCCGGCGGCGGTCTGCAGTCCAGAGCCTCCGGCGGCGGTCTGCAGTCCAGAGCCTCCGGCGGCGGTCTGCAGTCCAGAGCCTCCGGCGGCGGTCTGCAGTCCAGAGCCTCCGGCGGCGGTCTGCAGTCCAGAGCCTCCGGCGGCGGTTTGCAATCCAGAGCCTCTGGCGATGATCCGCGGTCCGGTGACACAAAAGCGGAGGGATCAGCTGGCGGAGCGGGGGCTACGCCCCGAACCGGAGCCACCTCCTATGCTGGTGGATAAGCAGGATGTGAGGGTTCTTCGTCTCGCACCAGAACCGCCTCCGATGCAGGAGGATCCGCGGGATGTGAAGGTTCTTTGTCCTGCACCAGAGCCGCCACCGACATTAGACACCCCCCTAACCCTCCCTGTTTTTATTTGTTGTTTATGGTTGTGCGTTCAGAGTCCGCACCTTTGGGGGGGGGGGAACTGTCACGTCCTGACCATAGAAAGATTTTATTTTCTATGGTAGAGTAGGTCAGGGCGTGACAGGGGATTTTGTCTAGGTTATTTATGTCTATGTTGGTTCTAGTTTATTTTTTCTATGTTGGGGGTTTTGTCTAGTTTATGTATTTCTATGCAGGGTTCTAGTTTCTGTATTTCTATGTTTTGGGGGGGATGATCTCCAATTAGAGGCAGCTGGTCATCGTTGTCTCTAATTGGGGATCATATTTATTGTTGTTGTTGTTGTTTTTCCCACTAGGTTTTGTGGGAGATTATTTTGAGTAAGTGTATGTTGCACCTCTTTGTCACAGTTTGTTGTTTTGTTTGTTAGTATGTCTTGCATAGTTTCACAGTTTCAATAAAATGTGGAACGATACACACGCTGCGCCTTGGTCTCCTTCATCATACGACAAGGGTGCCCCCCCCCCAAGGTGACTCACCCCCAAAGGCCCTAAAATAACAGATGGGTCCTCTATTTGGGTCTCAGTTACGTAACACACACACACACACACACACACACACAAACACACACACACTTGGCAGAGGCAGCTGGCCTAAAGGCCAAGGGTGGTTTACTCCATGTCAGGGCATGCAACTGGCACCACCCATCCTCGTCGTATTTCTCCATTTCATTACATACAATCGGTCACAACCATTTTCACTGTACATTTCCATGTGAACTGGTACGACCTTCTCCAAGTTTCTGCATGCAGTAAACAGTTTCATATTTCTATGTGTGTGGCATGCTATAGAAGAAATGTGGGTAACACTTTACAATAAGGTTACATTTATAAAGGGAATTTTATGTAATTAATTGTTATTTAATCGTTTATAAATGCATTATAACCATAAATAACTACTGAAATGTGTATCTTG
Source organism: Salmo trutta (assembly GCF_901001165.1). Taxonomy (NCBI): domain Eukaryota; kingdom Metazoa; phylum Chordata; class Actinopteri; order Salmoniformes; family Salmonidae; genus Salmo; species Salmo trutta. The sequence goes on from NC_042994.1 coordinate 17,858,185, forward strand.
ATAAGTTTATTTCATCAGCGACATAAACTCTCTCAGCTACTTTTGGATGGAGAAAGGTATGAACTGATAAACCCACTCCTTCAACCTTTGCATTCAATAGCATCGTTGATCCTCTCAATATTTCCCCATGTTTCTGCATGGTTTGTCAAATCTATCTTCTTACTCATTGCAGTTTTACACAAATGTGTTCCCAGAGAGAAAAACAAGTATAAACATGTTGTTTACTTGGCAAAGAGTGATAGATACATACATCATCTGAAACTTTCCAAGCACAAATATCACGCATTCTGACCAAGACAGCCTGAATCAAAACGGGGCAAATCTTTGAATGATTAGTATTTTATCGAGTATTTTATCGAGAACCCTTAATATATATATATCAGGCTTACAGTGGAAGTCGGCAGTTTACAAACACCTTAGCTAAATACATTTAAACTCAGTTTCACAATTCATGAAATTTAATCCTAGTAAAAATGTCCTGTCTTAGGTCAGTTAGGATCACCACTTTATTTTAAGAATGGGAAATGTCAGAATAATAGTAGAGAGATTGATTTATTTCAGCTTTGATTTCTTTCATCACATTCCCAGTGGGTCAGAAATTTACATACACTCAATTAGTATTTGGTAGCATTGCCTTTAAATTGTTTAACTTGTGTCAAACGTTTTGGGTAGCCTTCCACGAGCTTCTCACAAAAAGTTGGGTGAATTTTGGCCCATTCCTCCTGACAGAGCTGGTGTAACTGAGTCAGGTTTGTAGGCCTCCTTGCTCGCACACGCTTTTTCAGTTCTGCCCACAAACGTTCTATAGGATTGAGGTCACGGCTTTGTGATGGCCACTCCAATACCTTAACTTTGTTGTTCTTAAGCCATTTTGCCACAACTTTGGAAGTATGCTTGTGGTCATTGTCCATTTGAAAGACCCATTTGTGACCAAGCTTTAACTTCCTGACTGATGTCTTGAAGTGTTGGTTCAATATATCCACATAATTTTCCATCCTCATGATTCCATCTATTTTGCAAAGCACCCCCACAACATGATGCTGCCACCCCGTGCTTCACAGTTGGGATGGTGTTCGTCGGCTTGCAAGCCTCCTCCTTTTTCCTCCAAACATAACAATGGTCATTATGGCCAAACAGTTCTATTTTTGTTTCATCAGACAAGAGGACATTTCTCCAAAAAGTACGATCTTTGTCCCCATGTGCAGTTGCAAATCGTAGTGTGGCTTTTTTTAATGGCAATTTTGGAGCAGTGGCTTCTTCCTTGCTGAGTGGCCTTTCAGGTTATGGTGATATCGGACTTGTTCTACAGTGGATATAGATACTGTTGTACCTGTTTCCTCCAGCATCTTCACAAGGTCCTTTGCTGTTGTTCTGGGATTGATTTGCACTTTTCGCACCAAAGTACGTTCATCTCTAGGAGACAGAACGTGTCTCCTTCCTGAGCGGTATGACGGCTGTCTGGTCCCATGGTGTTTATACTTGCGTACTATTGTTTGTACAGATGAACGTCGTACCTTCAGGCATTTGGAAATTGCTCCCAAGGATGAACCAGACTTCTGGAGGTGTACAAATCTTTTTCTGAGGTCTTGGCTGATTTCTTTTGATTTTCCCATGATGTCAAGCAAAGAGGCACTGAGTTTGAAGGTAAACCTTGAAATACATCCACAGGTACACATCCAATTTACTCAAATGATGTCAATTAGCCTATCAGAAGCTTCTAAAGCCATGACATCATTTTTGGGAATTTTCCAAGCTGTTTAAAGGCACAGTCAACTTAGTGTATGTAAACTTATGACCCCCTTGTGATACAGTGATTATAAGCGAAATAATCTGTCTGTAAACAATTGTTGGAAGAATTACTTGTGTCATGCACAAAGTAGATGTCCTAACCGACATGCTAAAACTATAGTTTGTTAACAAGAGAATTGTGGAGTGGTTGAAAAACAAGTTTTAATGACTCCAACCTAAGTGTATGTAAACTTCCGACTTCAACTGTAACTACAGTGTTTGGCAGAAAAATGTATCCTTGTGTTTCCACCACTGAGGATTAGCCCCAAAAAACTGAAAAATTAGGCTATGCCATGCAATATTCATGTGGACAGCCCCCCCTGAAAATAGCATTTACAAGCCAGGGTGTCCTGTTTAATAACACAAATAAACAAATTGGGGGTGTTGGTATTGAATTAGCAGAGGGGTGGTCAGAGTTACAGAGTGTTATTGGGGGGGGAGGGGCTGTAGGGGGGTTCTCAGAGCCTAGTTTAAATATAAAGTGCCACGTATTCCAAAAAAAGCACCTCACCCCACTTGCCAAAAATGCCCCCCCCCCCAAAACAAAATCCTTCTCTTCGTCTCCCAGAAGGGATCAACTATTGCGGGCCGGTGGGAGTGCGTGTTGGAGTCCGATTGGTCTCCGGGTCTATATATACGACCTGCCATGCCTTCTGTAAGAACATAACACCCTCTGCCCCCTCCCTACCCCACAACACCCACCCAGGGCAAGGGAGCAAATAGTGAGAGAATTTGAGGGAGTCAGACACAACTAACAGGCCACACATCTGTCCAGGTTGGAATTCCGAAGGGGCCAGTCAGCACATTGTCAAACTGGCGTCCGGCCCAATAAACAGGCCGTCCATCTTTCTCCCTCGCTTGCCATAGCAACCCGGATTACCTGGCCCACAGCCCAGATAAGGGGGACTTTTTATGTTGATGAATATCACGTTAAAGAAGTTTGCCCTAGTGCCAAGAAGCATCCTTTAAATACATACATTAGGCCTGATTATCTAAGTATTCTAAAATGCTCAAGTCTTTATTGTATTTGAATCACAAATACTACTAATACTACAAATATTTCTAATTCGTTAACACTTTATATCAAGGTACCTAAATGGTACTTTAATGTAAAGTTTTACCACCGAATCTGTAATACATGTGATTTTCGTAAATTCTACATTTTCTTTTCCAAAGATTCCAGATAAAAAAGAATTCTGCATCACTGTAATTTCCATGAGTGTCCAGGCCAGGAATACACCTATCAGAGATTGATTGTGACGCTCCAGTGACCTAAGTGGATGAGAGAACATTAATGGAGATCAATGCAGGAAGCCGTTTTCTCTCTCTGTCTCTCCCTCTCCCTCTCAATCTCTGTCATTAACTCTCCACCTCTCTGTGTGCACGTCTTTCAACCCGTAAATAGCCTTTATGTCATTAGGATCGGAGTTCAGTTTGGAAACGACTCAACTGTTTTGGTTGTATTACTTTTTTGTTGGTGAGGTTTTACCACGTCTGAGGGAAATTAACTGCCGAAGTGCTCTTGTGAACTCTCGATGATTCTTGTGTTTCTTGCCATGTAGCTTCCCTTTATACCACATTGACATCAAAGCTTTCGTCTCTACTGATATATCCTGTCAATTACACACAGACACACACACACAGGCACTCCTTTTGGGACACCTCTCTTGAAAAGCACTCAGACATTGACAGTTCGGTAATCATTGACATCCAAGTCATGCCTGATGCCTTTAAGTGGGCCAAAGAGCAGAAGTTTCCAGAAACAGGTGCTGCTGGTTCCTGCTGGCTGCTGCCTGCAAGCTGGCTGAGCTGAAATACTGCCAGCCCACATTCAGAACATTAACCAACGCCCCAACCTCATCCTACTTCCCTCCCTCCCGCTTGGCAGCAAGCCCAGCAGACTCAAACATCCCCTCTCACAGATATGCAACCCCCCCCCCCCCCCCCCCCCGCCGCCGCCGCCCGCCTCCTCCCTTCACTCTCCCATCTAAACATATCCTGCTTGGCCCAGTGGACAACTTTCCATGTGGCTTCGGATGACATCGGATACTTTTCTCTTCCCACAAATCCCAGCGCTGCCTGACTGCCAGTGGAATGGTACAGACAAGATGGAGGGAGGAAGAGGGGGGAGACAAACGGAGGAGACCTTCTCTTTCCTACTTGAATCATGACTGTCTACTCTCTTAGAAAAAAGGGTTCTTCGGCTGTCCCCGTTGGAGAACCCTTTTTGGGTCCAGGTAGAACAGTTTTTGGTTCCCAGGTAGAACCCTCTGTGTAAAGGGTTCTACATAGAACTCAAAAGGGTTCTAACTGGAACCAAAAAGGGTTCTACCTGGAACCAAAAAGGGTTCTACAAAGGGTTCTCCTGTGGGCACAGCTGAAGAACCCTTTCAGGTTCTAGATAGCACCTTTTTTTCTAAGAGTGTACCAGATATGCGCCACTAACAATAATAGAGAGGAGAAAGAGAACGCTCCCATGTTCCCTGTGTTTTTAGCTACCATGCAAAGGCTATCATTTAAAAAATCCCTGGCTTGGGAATGAAGGGAGAGAGGGTGATGTGATTTGGTGTTGAGATCCAGCCTGCCTGCCCCACCCCTGGAATGAATAGCCAGGGATCAAAGAGATCCGGTGTGGGGAGTGAGTGTTTGTGTGTGTGAGTGCATCAGTGGGTGTGTGTGTGTGTGTGGGTGGTTGTGTGTGTGTTGTGTATATGTCTGCATATGAGCGCTTATAAGTGTTTTATTTGAGGGCAAGCAATAAAAATGTACTGTGGTTATGTGTCTCTACTCTCTTCCTTCCTTTTCTGGTGTCCCATCCATTTTTTTCTTCTGGTGGGCATTTTGTGTGGGCCTGTATTGCAACATATGAACTGAATTTTTGGGGGGGATAAATCACTTACAGTAAGTGCTGGCAATTGCATACACACCAGCTGCCAGGAACACAGAAAAATAAAGTCATATTTCTAACAGGCACAGCAGCAGACGCCTTGAAAAAAAGGGAAGGCCCTTTGATCTGCTGGGATGTTAGAAATCAGCAGCATTATTCACAGTCAGGGTTACGTAACTGCAAGGAGCGGTGAGTGAGCAATAAGTGCATGCCTGTCTCTCTCTCTCTCTGTTATCCCCCTCTATATCTCTCTCTCTCTCTCTACAAAGCAATCTACTGTTTTCACAGGAAATTAAATAATTATATTCAGATCTGTTCTATTCTATTAACTGTTCATTGCAATACTTTAACTTAGTTTCAGTCATTGGTGAATAAAAAAGCTTAGAAAAAAAGCAAATATTCAAATATCTTGGCCTGGAAGGTCTAAAAAAAGTGTGTTTCCATGAAATGAGATCGAAGAGTCAAGGCTGGCTGTAATAGGTCAGAGCTGTCGCCAGGCGGGAAATGCAAGGTCAAAGGTCACCGGTGGAAAAATCCAGTCAATTGGCACGTGAACAATACAGGGCGAGGTATTTTTTTCCCCGAAGACAGCAGTTGTTGCAACAACATGTTTGAATCCATACGCCAATCCATACTCCATCCCAAATGGCACCCTATTCCCTACGTAGTGCACTACTTTGACCAGAGCCCTATGGGCCCTGATCAAAAGTAGTCCACTATATAGGGAATAGGGTGCCATTTAGGACACACACCTTGGACCCTTTTTTTTACTTCCTTTGACACAGCCCAGACAAAACAAGCAGAGGCCAAGACAGCAAGAAGAAAAGAGAGCTGGAGGGCAAACATTTCAACATTTGCTTCATTTTGTGATGTGTGTTTACTGTCGTCGATCGCTTTGACTGCCCCTCTTAACCTGCTGTTGCATTTAGGAACATGTCTGTTTCCATTTTATTCTTCAAATGAGTCTCCCGGTTGAAACATGCCCGTTTCACTTTTATTTGCGAGCCGTCCCACGTGGCAAGTAAAAGGTGTGTTGAAAATTAACGTGGATTTGATGCAGGGCCTTGGTGCCACATGGCATGTGTTATAATTGACACCCCGAGGCAGCTAGCTGTAGCTTAGAAAAATATGGGCTATTTCGGGTCCCTGGCAGACAAAGCTGATCTGTCTGGTGTCTGTGTGTTTGTGTGCTTGTGGTTGTGTGTATCCTTCTCTGAATGTACATATCTGGAGTATGTGTGTTCCTGTATACTGTGTGCGTGTGCGCTTGTACGTCCTACTACTCTGCATGTGTGCGTGTCAGTCCTCTGTGTGTGTGTGTGTCCTCTATGTGTCTATGTGTGTGTGTGTATGTCTGTCTGCATGTCTAAGTAAGGAGTGGTGAGGCAGGGCTAATATGGAGGTGTGAGTAAACTGTAGAGACAGGCTATAGCTAGCTGCTGCACCAAAGACTGCACAGCGAGCTGCAGACGCCCTGAGGCATGGCTGTGGAGAGAGAAAGTGGTGACACAATCAATGACACATCGACATCCTGGAATGACGCCAGGATCACACTGCAGTCAGCAGCTGCTGCTACTCTATTTCCTGTTTTGCGCTCTCCTGGTTGAAGTTTCCCCCTAGGTGCAGGTCTAGGAACAGCTTCCACTCCCCAACCCTATCCTTAACCATTAGAGGGGGAAATGCAACACTGACCCAAGATCAGCATATACGGGCAACTGCTCCAGGCGAAAAAAGACCCATGCTCCTTTGCTTTGCTTTTGTCTGGCTCACAGGGGACGCTGAAGCTTCTAGCTTTTATCTTATCGACACACTATCAGCTGATTCCAATATAGCATCAAACCCTGAGTAATGTCTATCCGTGGTTTGCTTTTTCTCCGCTTTCTTCTCCCTTACTCTTGTTCAAATCAGTTTTAGCTGTCGCCTTCATTTTTCCTCCCTCGTCTCTTGGTCTCTTTTATCTCTCTCTCTCCCTTCATCTCTGCTCTCACAACTTGCTCCAGTTTTGTGATTGGATGGCGTTCCAACATCTGAGAGAAAAACATTGAGGCGTGGAGGCTGTGTCGTTTTTCATGTGGGGGAGAAAGAAAAATAGAATTTCACAGCCTCAATTCACTGCAATATCAGCGAGCGAGAGGGAGCAAAAGAGAGTCAGAGAGGGAGAGAAAGGGAGAGGGAGAGGATTTTGCAATGATTTCATCCATCATGTGAATCGTGGCCAACAAAGGATCCTGGCACCCCTTGACATCACTGTCTAAAAATAGACGTCGCCGTGGCAGCGCTGCAGGACATTAATCATGCAGTAGAAGAAGAAGAACAAGAGGTAGTGGAGGAATGAGCCCTCCCAGCTCCCGCTTCCATCTTAATTAGGTTCCTCCAGCACCAGAGAAGAAGAGAGGAGGATAAACGGAGAGGTTGGAGGGGTTGGATGACAGAGGGATGAAAAAAGCAATTGACTAAGTTGGAAGCCACATATTAAAGGGTCCAAATGATCCAATCGTCAGGAGATGGACGCTTCTTAGCACTGATGGTGGCGCAAAATGGCTTCCTCTCACCTCTCGTGCTGGCGAGAGCTCGTGTTTAGAGTATCACGTTATCCCATTTGATAAGAGAAACCGGAAAGCTGTGATACCGTCTGGGGCTGATACGGAACTCTCTTGATGACCCTCAAGACGAGGTCATGAAGAGATAGGTGGCTTTGCACTTTGCCCTACTCTGTTTCTCAACCAATCACCAGATATTAGGTTAATGAACCCTACAATGTCGTATTGCTTATACTGTTACAAGTTAAGAAAACAGAGGACTTTTCATTCTGGTCGTTACAATTCAAGGTCCTCAAAGCACTTCTGTGACATCCATCTTTGTCCCCTGGAACCTAATAGGTGACACACTGCTGGAATCAGAGTAGGAATAACCACTGATAAGAACTGCATGACTCCAATAAAAATAGCCCAATCTATAAATCCCTGTTTTCCATTCTTTTTTTAACACGGAGAGAAAGAAATAAGAGAAAGTGTGTCCTTGTTTTCCGAACAGTGGTGACCTGATTTCGCCCAGCCTGTCTGGCAGTGGTGACCATTATCCCAGCGCTCTTATCAGCTGACTCTGGATCAGATGGACGGGGATGAAGGAATCTCTTCCACGCCATCCCGCCATGGCCGGGATACACAGGTCATAGGTCATCTGGATTTGTTGCGTTGTCCGTCCCTCTTTCTGGCTAAACCACTTGTTACTATAGGTCTTATACAACAATTCTGGATTGTAGCCGATGCATAATGCTGCTCCGGCCATATGCCACCTACTCATCTCAGGGCAGCCAAAGTAGTATCACTCCAAATGCTATGATTGCAGTCACATTAATTTCACCGAGTACATCACGTAAGAACGGATGAATCACGTGGCTTAAAGGGTTGGACGATTGACAAAATGTGCTTCATTGAATACCGAACCACATACAGAACGGAACTGTCTCTACTTTCTATGTACTGCGGAGATTAATTGAACCCTCTCACGTGTGTGTTCCACAATGTACTGACCCCGCACACAAACAAATACGAGAACATCCTTTGTCTCCGCAACAATCCATTCCACTCACACTCATTGCCCAACGTTGAATGTTGTAATTTCATAGATAACATTTGTATTCCTTTACTTTGCCGACTTGCATGGACAAAGGTTAATAGTTTCCAATATAAATAATCCGGAAGAGAAATAAGTCCAATGGCCAGAGAGCTTTCTCTGCCCCTTCAATAATGTGGCAGATTTAGACCACAGAAAAACCTAAATAGGCCCCCCTATACTCACAAACAACTAAAATCACTGGATCATCGGCTCAAACTGAAAAAAAGGCGGGATGGATTTCAAAGGCCTACTTTGGTTTGACAACAAAAGGTTGTGCAACACTCGTCAAAACGCCAACAAGGCTGTAACACATTTACCAAAGGAGGTTCGGGGGAGGAAGTGGGCTCTCCTTTCTTAAAGGGGACGAGCCATCCGTGTGCCATGCTGTGTAGGGATATTTAACTACAAAGCAATTAATTTCACAGATCTGAGTGAGATAATACATGCCCCCCCCCCCCCCCATATCAGGAGCAAAACCCATGTGGAGCATGTAGCGTCAAAGCCGCTCTATATTTAAAGCTTTTTCAAAGCCGAACACAACACAGAGGAACAGGAAGGATGTGAAATATCTGCTTTAAAGCATCAGAATCTCAGAGATCACACTCCTTGGGGCTGGGATCCCCATTTCAAAGTTGCCAGAGAGCAGAAGATGGAGACAAGGCTTTAGCTGAAAACGTCTCTTGGACGAGACTTCACACTACATCTAAATCCGAGCACCCTCTTTCTTGAAGCAGTACAAGACAAGACGGCCCTCGTCGTCCCTTTAGAAGACGACTAATCAAAGTGGTTATTTGAAAAGCAGAACATCAAGGCCAACATAAAAGCATCCACAAATTAAGAATTTATAGAAGTTGAGAAAAAAAACTTGGCTCTGAAATATATTTTTATAACAAACTGAAAATCGTCTAATGGAAAATCGTTTAATGGAAAATCATCTCGCAATTTGATTAAATTGTCCTGCTGAAAATATATTTCAATAGAAACTGTAAAAAGTGGTTTCAAAAGCTTATTTAGGTTTTTGTTTAATTTCTTATGTGAGTCCAAATCTCATGTAAATTGGCAACATCAGATACCAGGCATCTAACTGTTGATAGTCGCCTCAATAAAACATTTCCAATGGACAACAAAAGTCTGTTCCAGACCAGTCTGCTTCTCCGATATCATTGTCTTGCCTACAAGTCAATGACATATGAACTATAGCAGAATCAATCTGGTACTTCAACAAAACAAGGTCTAGAACTGAAGAAGGCCGATATTGTGTACTTGCTTCAGTTTACCCTTCCTCCTAACCATTGTGAACACTCGCCCAGTAAGCAATTCAATATTTTCCTGCATCAGTTATGTCATAAATGCCCAATATGGGCCCCACTTAGCGGGTAGTTATTCCCTCCGCATGCGGATTGACGTGGCACATCCACATTGCCTGGTGTTTACTTTTTGCCAGAGAGCGGTAACTAGGTAACGGGGCCCACTTTCACGATACACACAAGGTTCACTCTCTGTGTGTCGATCGCTATATTTGGACTGTCCATAAAACCTATTTTCCAGATAAAGGCTTTGGGAGAGTCAACAGAACACGCGTTCCTTTCTTGGTGTTGGCTGCTGGGTGATTAATTGAGGCAGAACCTTGCCTGTTTTCTGTCTAATTATAGTGAGAGCAGCTGCTGGATTTGACCCTCCCCTCTTTCCCTCTCATCTTCCCCACTCCCCAGCGTTCCCCCACACACCTTTCAATTTTTTTTTTTTTTTACTGGGACAGCAAAGGACCCTGGAATGTGAGCACTGGTATTTTGCCCCCCCCCCCCCCCCGCTTCAAGGCAGCTGTATAACACACCCGGCAAAGCACAGTGGCCCCCCCACAGGATTTCCAAAAGCCCCAGGCGAGATCTTTTAAATCGCTGACGTGGCAGGCGGAGGCCCAGACCATTGTGCATGTGCAACATGCTCAGCCACGACCGGCGGCCATTTGTCATGTGGGGCTGTTGGGTGACCTTTTGAACAGAGTTTGGATTTAGACAACCTCCAGATGAGTCTATGCTATCCTAGTTAGCCTAGGCAGTCGTTTTGACACAGCTATCACTTCTAAAATGCATACGGCAAACACAACCTTAAACAACCTCGGGGCCTTACAAACAAACATGGAAATGTTAGTGCCACTTGTTGTTAGCGATCCGTTGCGTAGTCATGAGGAGATGGTAGAAGCAGCACAGTTAAGGTTGAACTGAAAAGAACGTTGGCCATCCGAGGCATCCGTCCTTTCAGACAAGCCCTGACATTTCCGGTCTAAAAATACAGGGTGAATGTTCTTGGGGAGTTTGTGGGAGACGCTCATATGACCTCCAGAGACAAACATTGACAGGGCAATGGTTAAAAATAAGTTACTATAAAAGGGTTAAAAGGGAGGATACAGTATGCTGCTCTGTTTGGAATTGCTCCAAATTAACTAGGCCTAATACTGTAGGCTACATGGAATAATGAACACCCTCAAAATTGGTTTGAAATCGTTTTGTGGAATAGCTTTGGCTTTTAGTTTGATATTACATCTGTGTCATTCAAAACCAAATCGTGGATGTAAAATACATGTAGTTAAATTTCTCCAAAACAGCCACTATTCCCTAGGTTTCATTCAATTGAATGAAGGCCATATTAGATGTGCTTTTCATTTATGTTGTTATTTGATAACTCCCTCAGGATCTATGTTGAAAGCTGTGTGGTACAAATCGAAAACTTTAGGCTTCTAAGGCTATTTTAATACAGAGGTAGGTAACATTCGTTCAACAAACCTGTATTGGAAAGTTCACTTGTTGCAAATTCCACATGGCCGACCTTGTGCGCACGCTCCTTGTGTGTTTATTATCATACGGACTTCCAACTTCATCTACTGTTTCCTTCACATGAACCGTCATGTATTTTGGAGTCAGGAAGAGTAGAGAAGGCTGATGAGGGGAGGGGGGCAGCTGAGCAAACAAACTGAGACAGAGGTGCGAAAAAAGCCTTAAATTCTTTCTGAGTGTGCCCCGTAATTTGAGCAAACCTATTAATCTCGGACGACTGGCTGATTTTTCCACCCTCGGGTGTCGAGTTTCGGTGGCAGAAGAAAAGGAATGAGCTGGCTCGGCTGGAATTCGAAGCAGAGCTGAGCGCCAGCCAGCGTTGCAGATGAGCTGGCACCAATGTAACAGAAAGCCCGGTTCAGGTACAAACCATCTGCTCCCTTCCCTAGACATCAAACGAACCAACGTTGATCCGCACAAAATGGAACCTGACAAATCGGCTGCGGCCAAGTCTGTGTAGGTCTACTGTGAAATAGCTACAGTGCACATTGGGTGAATCACTGCATCAGTCATTTTATTACATAAGCCTAAAGTGCTCGCCACAACATTGGGGGGAAAGAGAGAATGTACAAAATAAGTGCAAATAATGTTTTGGAATGTAAGCCTACTCCTTATCGGCGAATGAAGGGTTTCCGTTTACTGACCAATACAATGTTATTCTACAAAAACAACAGTGGGCTAATGTTTGATTTATGTTGAATTTGCTAAGTCTCTTAAAAATGACATGAATTGAAAGTACAGCTGCAACTCGGGGCCATGTAGGGCTATATCTAGGCCCATTTCCTTCCAAAATAGACCTTGCTAGCATGTAGTCTATAAAACCCAGAAATGAGTTTACCTGTGGTTCATTCAGCCATCCCTATGGAGAAAGAATATGGTTTTGGGATAAACACAGAAAATAAAGGGCTGAGGTTAACACAGGCTTAAGAGATCTTATACATTTTGTTCTATGAGATATCAGTCATTTAACTTGACCTTTACGAAAGAAAATGTATAACATAAATGCTTCAAAAATCACCGTAGACCTTATTTTTGGCGTTTATCCAAAAACACTACAAAAACTCCATTCATTTTTCTAATGGCTCTGTCCAACAAACCATGGCAGAGTTAGTGCCTATAAAGGACGGCATTACTATTGCTCTGGATACCAACCTTGGACCGTGTTGTCATCCCACTGGGTCAGTAAAGGGTTAAGTCTGGATTTGGCCACTCCCCTGAATGGTGGGTGAATGCAAGGCGAGGCTCAGGCGCAGAAAAACACAAGCCTCCCATTCATCTCGTCACCGTGTGATCAACCTTGAACAGTGGAAGGCGTGTTATTGCACCGGAGGTCCCGAGCAGGCAGCAGCAGAGACGAGAGGGGAGGGGAGGCGACGGGGGACGGTGACTCAGGAATTCCACTGAGGCGTGCACATGACCAAGCATCTCTTTTATGCCCTCTTTTGTGGAGGATGATATTCTTGAGGACTACAATGCAGCCATTGACTCAACGGTGTTCTGATGGCGAATCATGTCAAACGCCCATGTGTGCACTGTAGCCTATAGAGGGCATGATTATATATTCATTTTCAGATAGTTGCCAATAAACAATTAATCCAGAGGGGAAATGAACAAAAATAGGCATCTACAAATAATGCATTGTTTGTCATTTATGCTGTTGGGTTACTAGGGAGATATCTAGGTTATCACCGAATTAAATATGTATGCAGTCAGCATTGGCTACGGCTTGCAGATGAATCAGAGATTATCTCCAAAACTGGTTCACCTGGCTCGAATCCCTGGAAGAATCCCTCTCACACAGTGTACACTACACGTTTGCTTTTACAGCAGCCTCAACGAATGTATTCAAACTATGTAAATCACATTCATACTTCTTGACAAGCATGCAGCGTTGAGTTATGTGGAAAAAAGCCAATACAGCCAATCAAAGTATTGAGCTCACAAGTAGTCACACGATGTAATCATTCATGACTTCACCGTTTGGTTTGTATTAGGGCGTGGATGCAGTGTGTCAATGGCAATACCCCTGGGGGTGAAGTGACAAGAGAATAGATTTGAAAGAAATTCAACTGAATATTGTGTAGATCTTATTGATCTACATGACTTCCGTATATTTTAGCTCCATTGCTAGCCTAACTACCTTCGAACATGAAACGAAACAACTCGCTCAAATTAAAAAACGGACTTACCAAGAGATGATGTATATTAGAGGCTGTTTCAGTTGTGCAGAATCACTCTAAAAATCAACATCCCCAATAAACAGTGATGTGGAATAACCTTAGTGAACTGATTAATGAACATTTAAGTCATTTTGGGTTAACTGTACCTGAACTTATAGCATGAGAAACTAAGAATACTTTTGTCTCCACCAGCAATAGGAGACATGCAGTAGATTTGACTAACTTAGTGGTCATTGTGTACAATGGCCTCAGTTGTTGTAAGCAAAGCAAATCACGAGTATTAAAACCATCTGAGGAATTTTTTATGCTGGCATATATTCAACTGTATGCTTGCTGCTGTATAGAAAATCTCCTCACATCTCTGTGCTCCCCCCACGCCTCCCTGGGTCCCATTTTGTTCTTGTCAAAGTTATTGCATCACTGCCCATGAGTGATTCATAATCGGAACATGACTCTCTCTCCCTATGGCTTCACTCATTACTGATTGCAGGGAAATAAGCAAACCAGACACTAGTTATTATTACAAGGTCAGAAATTGTATTTGGCAAGTTTTTTTTAAACAAGTGCATACAAGTACAGCTAGAAGCAATTCAGTTTGCCAAGTGCTCGTAGAGTCATATTAGTTAGTCACATTCTATGTTTAACAGGGACTGCCACCAGAACTAAAAAGTACAACGATAGGACATCGAAAAAAAGAGAGAGGAGGAAAGTAGTCTGTTATGATGAGTACATACCTTTATCTTCAAAAAAAAAATATATAGAAACACAATGTATTGAAAAACAAAAACAAAACGATACAGCCATGTTTACGAAGTATACAACTTCCCTTGTGTCCAATATGTACATGTCCATCAGTTTCTTCTGGATGGTATCTATGGTACGAGGATTTATATTCATTTGTAATGGTGTACATGTTGGTTTTTGTTTGTTGTTGTGGTAGTTAAAAAAAAAAAAACGCTGGTAAAATCAAGGGTCTCTCTCCTTTTTTACTTTCACGTCCCCTGCCAAGATGGTGGCTATTTCACCCTGCATGAAGGCCCATGGTACGTTGGAGCCCACCAGTGGGCATTTCTCCCCGCTGGGGCAGTACACCTCTCCCGTGGCTCCCTGCTGTTTGATACTCTCCCGAGAGCAAGGGAAGCAGAACTTGTGTGAGGGCACCGATGGGCACTGGACAAAGTGTGTGTCCTCCAGCCTCTCGTGGCACAGGGTGCAGCACAGTGGCACGCTGCCCGGCACCGACGAGTCTGGAATGCTCTGCGGCAGTGCCCCGTGAGGGTCCATGCCCTGCGAGTGGGCCGTGGCCACCACCTCCCTCTGGGTCAGCCGCCGCTGGCCTGCAGAGGACGGGGACAGTGGGCTCCCGCTGTTGCGCCGACCTGCTGCCGTGGTGGAGTGCACCTGGTTGGCATCCTTGGGCGAGCCGGCATTGTCGGCGGCGAGGATAAGTGCTGCCATGGGCGACTGGCCGTTCTGTGCCGTGGCCGCCTCCGGTGGGGTGGTGCGACTGTGGGGGGAGATGGTGGAGGGTGGAGCGGCAGAGAAGCCTGGCAGGGAGGCCGGGGGCATCTTGAGGACCTCTGAGGGCGACGGCAACCACGGCTGGCCCTCGCCGCCGTTCATCTTGGGGGCGGAGCCCTCGCCATCCGGCTCAGGGGAGGCTTTCCTCTTCATGCTTCGCGGGTGCTTCCCTCGGTCTGTTGGAGAAGGAGGAGGAGGGGGGGGGTGGAAAGAGGAGTTAAGGGGTAACAAACACTCCAACCACCACAGCAGCAGCAAATGTGCATGCACTGTAAATTAATGAAAATAAAACTTAGAGGAATTTATGTTACTTTATGTGTAAAACAAAACGTGCAGAGGAAAAACAAGTGGTATATTCGGTAGCCTGCTGGGGATCAGACTAGAGGAAATGTAAACATGCATAAACAAACATTCAGCTGAAACCCCACGTCAACACAGTGGCAAAGTAGCTGACTAAGAACACTGCCAGTTCCTTGTTTTAGTCTTCTAAATTAATGCATCCATGTGTTTAGAAATCCACAATCCTACCTGGTTTTGAAGAAGTTGCACTTGTCTCGTATCCCATAACGCGCTGCATCGCCGCATGGTCTTTCTTGAACCTGCTGTCGAATGTGTGGAGAGCCATCAAATCCCTCACTGTTTTGCCTTTGCCCATCCACTCCTCCGCCCGCTTGTGGCTCTCCGACATGTCCGACATGCTATCCGGTCTATGCTTGTCTTTCATATCCTCCCCGCGCTTACCGTGGTCGCCTTGACCAGGAACATTCAACGCGCCCGGCATACCCATTTGAGCGGGCCGACCATTGAGTGCGTGTACTGGACCCATGTTTCCGTTTACTAAAGGCACCAAATTGGGAGGAACCGTGCTAGTCCTGCGAGGGTTGGGGCTCTGGCGGTTCAGCTCCGGCGGGTCGTCGGGTTTTGGAAATCCATTTGGCACAGGGATGCCGTTAACTTGCCTCCCCGGTTGGTACTCCGGTCCCAACCTTGGCGGCCGGTCAGAGAGGGGATAGCGATCCAGAGGCTGAGGCGGACGCGAGCCGGGGTCTCCAGCCGAATGGTTGTGGGACTGAATTTCCTTCCCCGAGTGCTGAGGTTTGCCTGGCCCGGGAGATCTCCCGTCCTGGAAGCCATGAGCCCTCTTCAGCTGTCGGGCAGTCTCAATTACAAACTCAATCCGGTCGGCTCCCTCGTAGTTGACACATCCCCTGCAAACAGGTTCGGTAAAATCCCAGATCATCGCCCATGGCATGCGGGGCAAGTCACACAAATAACACGACTGCCTCCTCGAAGCAGCTACAGCCGCGGACGACATGGTTTTCGAAAAAGTGGATACCAAATTCTCCAAATCTCCCTGGGATTCGTTTTATTCTGTAGAAAAAAAAGGAATCGCGAATAATTGTGTATTTTCCCTCTAGCCAAACAGCCTTAAAACAGCCAAGTTACATTGAGAAGTTCATTGCAGTTGTGTACTTTACTACGGCGCGCCTCAATCTATCTCGCACTACAACTCACAGCTCAATGTAGGGCGGTGACGTCACCGACGACACACCACAAGTGCTTCCAGCAGCTCCAATTCTATCTACTTGATTCTTAGACAGCCCCACCAGCGCATGCTCACCTTTTTCCTCGCTTTATCGTGTAGGCCCTACCACTTGTGCAATGCGTTCAACTGCCAGCAAGCCCTAAAGATAAACTGGTTGGACGCAGTTGAGCCCTGCTGCTAAAATGATTTATTTCACGTCAAGGTGAATTGTATCAAAACTCTTGATGATAGGCTTCTGCTTACTGAGAATCGACATCCAAAAGAATTCAAAGCAACGTCTACAATTATTGCGGTTCCTAAATTGTCTCACGACTATATAATGCCTTTGCATGCAACTCAACAAGTGGCGTTACCTATCTTTCTCCTTTAGGCTATGTAGGCTATGCATGCTCTCCCGGACTGGCACTAGAGCCCTATTTAGCAAATCCTCATTCCAGTCACACTGCCAGCACAACGTCACGAGGCGGAGAGCTTTCACCCAACCATACAATTCGACTCTGTTACTATGGCAGATTTAACCCTCCTTCCTTCGTCCTTTTAAAATGGGATAGCCTCTTTTCCAATTCATAGTTTACGAGTTCAGCTTTGCACACTCGGGACCTGTTTAGACAAACATCGTTTTCATAATGCAACTATTCTAATTTAACGTCAATGTGTATCATTTTACAAATAGCCGCGATTAACTATGTTTAGGCTACTTTGTCCATCGCTTGCTACATGCGCCCCTTATTCTATGCAACAATATATCACAGAACGAGGTAGTTGGTACATTGTTGCAATCATACCGTGGCGCGTGCCTGCAACGTTGTTGCAATTCAACATGAGAATAGAGCCCCTAACCACCGTTTGATAGCGACGTCTAAATATTGGACAAAGTTCAGCATGACTAACTCACACCAATCAACCCCTCGTGATTCAGTAAACTCGACAACTCACAGCCTGTCTGACTGGCGAACACGGAAACCCCCCGATCAAAGTCACAACCCGAGGCAACGTTTGCACTTTTTTTCCCCCAATTACTTCACCCGCAATTCTTAATAAGTCTGGGGACTATTCGTGTGGATAGTTAATTTACTTTAATTTCGCATAGCCTAAATATCACTCCGGTCTGGTCTTGTTAGACTGCGAGGAAGGCCTACAAAATAGCCTTTAGGCCTACAACAAAAAGTGTTATTGCATGAACTGTGTGTGTAGCCTATATAGCTCACTGCAAGGTTTGACAACAACGAAAATGATGTCCTCATCGCCGACCGAGGAATTCTCCGTCATTGACTTTCTCGCTTTGTTCGGGTTAGCCACAACATTGGAACGTAAGTGACTGTTGTGTGAGAGGCGATACCGCCGAGGAGACCTGCGGATACAAAGCAGTTTTTGTTGTTGTTGTTGCTGCAAGCATGTATCCTACTATGTGATGACGTTCCAAACAGGAAGTGGATTTTAGTCACGTACCCGCTTCTTACCTCGCCCATCCGTGGAAAAACAAACGCCTGGCTCGCTGCCAAAGACCACAGACATGCGGGGCAGGACGAGCGAGTCACAGCAAGCTAAAGCAAAAAAAAAACGAAAGGAAATGGTTTCTGAAAGAAGTCATGCTCTTTCTTAAAGAGACAATCGACTACATGTGACGAATAGTTTCATTTTTGGACAGACCTATTTGTTTCCAATAGGCTAATCGTGGGAAATGGCAACTGTGTCATTGTATAGCAACAAGCTACATGTATGGTAGCAGCCTCAGAGTTGTCCTGTAACAGAGCAGCCGAAAAACGTGTGGGGAGGCGGCATTTGCCACAGCACCTTTTCAACCCCTTTTGATTTAATCAAATATATTGACGAAAAGCGTTAGAAAGAGGGGAACATTTATGTTTTAAGACCGATTTGCTCTGACCTTCACATCAGAGTGCTGCGTGCTTTTGCACGCGGGCCGGGCACAACGCTCAAGGCAGTGATCAACTGGCATGTAGTGAAGTAAAAGTTGTCAAAAATATAAATACTAAAGTACAGATACCCCCCCCAAAAATGACTTAAGTAGTACTTTAAAGTATTTCCTCCAGTATTTATATAGCAAGCTGATAACACGTCACTCCCGCCAGACACAAACAAAAACTATTGCATAAATGTAGCAGCCAATACACCTAAAATTTAGCGATCTGACATGCTGTATTGCAGGGAAACGAGACCATTTTTCAGTCTGATCAACTGTAGGCTACTAACAACAGCAGCCGCATAGTCTAGCCTACTATGGGCCCTGTCCCTCTGGTGTGTAAGCAGGTAACGTTGTGTATTTATAGCCCATTTGTTTGTGAGAAAATGTGAATGGGAAAACATTTGGTTTATATTCAAAATTGGGCTGACTAGGCTACCTAGACTTGTTCAATCCAAAATTAACTGGAATTAATAAACACAAAAGCCGACATAGACTGAGTACATTTTTAATTAGGCCTACAGTTGCATAGGACAGGACTACATGATGCATCCCTGCATAAAGCAAGCTCAGCCCTGTGCGTTTTATTGTCCAATCATGTTGCTTTCTCTGTGTATAGGAAACCCCACTAATTCTAATACAAATGTCAGTTGAATTCATTCAGTTGTGCAACTGACTAGATATACCATTTCCCCTTTCCCTTCCCTTGAAAATATAATGAATATGAACAAGTACAAGGTTGCTGCCTGCAGTTCGACAGGGTTTTCATCATCCCCAAGGCCAGGAAATTTTCACAGGATAAAAAAAACAAAAAAACATGTGACCTGATTAGAAAACTCTGGTCCTGTCATAGCCCATATTAAATCCTTTTACAATAGATTAATCACATCATACAATATAAGGTCCAGAATTTTTGCTGGTTAGGTTGGTTACCAGATCAGGAAAAACTGCAGACCCCAGAATTTTGGGGACTCCGGGATCCGTGGTGCCCCCTCTGCTCTGTAATACCACTAGCCACTTAGCAATTTCTTTAAGTTGGCTTTAGCTATCCCAGTGGTGCAAAAGTACCCAATTGTCATACTTGAGTAAAATGAAAGATAACTTAATAGAAATTGACTCAAGTGAAAGTCATCCAGTAAAATACTACTTGAGTAAAAGTAAAAGTATTTGGTTTTAAATATGATTAAGTATCAAAAGTAAATGTAATTGCTAAAATATACTTAAGTATTGAAATTAAAAGTATAAATCATATCAAATTCCCTATATAAAGCAAACCAGATGCCACCATTTTCTTGATTTGTAAATGTATGGATAGCCAGGGGCACACTCCAACACTCAGACATAATTTCCAAATGAAGCGGACCAGGGAGTAGAGATGACCAGGGATGTTGTCTTGATATGTGTGTGAATTGGACAATTTTAAGCATTCAAAATGTAACAAGTACTTTTGGGTGTCAGGGAAAATGAATGGAGTAGAAAGTATATTATTTTCTTTAGGCATGTAGTGAAGTAGAAGTAAAAGTTGTCAAAAATATAAATACTAAAGTACAGATACCCCCAAAAATGACTTAGGTAGTACTTTAAAGTATTTTTACTTAAGTACTTTACACCACTGAGCTATCCCAACTAGGTTCCCAATCTCCAGGCTATCAATCAATGTAAGAGTAGCTAGCTTGTCTAACTATCTTAGCTGGCATAACTGCTTGCATGTTTGTTAAGCAAGCAATAACTAAATGTTGGATAAGACATTCCTTAAAATGTTTTACCCAGATTAGCAGAGATGCAGAGAAGCATATTTAGTTTCTTTAAAAAATAACCACCAGTCAGGAGGATACAGACAGCACAAGAGGTATGCTTCGATATGCGGGAAAAAATACATATTTGGACATAAAATTAAGCATAATGATTATGGCTATAGATTGCAGGAAAGAGCTGTTTCAGGTGTTTCAAAAATGCAAAATTATCCAATTTACAGACGGGGGCATAGCCCCTCTCCGGACTTCACCCCAGGCATCCTCATGTACTTTATGCCCCCTCAGATTTGTGTGGTGCATGATGCCCCTGAATGTAAACAAACTAGTTGTGGAGTGATGGCTGGCCAACAGGAGAGCCATTCTAACAGTGAACCACTGACAATGACTCAGCATTGACAGCAGCAACCCAGTCATCTCTTACTCAATGGTCTGTATGACTGTATCACGTCGGTGTGAATCTGCATCGCCCAGACAGCTGACTTGATGTGGCCGTGGCCCATTTTGTCTCCTCCTGCTCTCTTGGCTGCAGCACTGTGACATGCCCTGTCTCGCTCGCCCAGTCAGCTGTGTGGAGAGAGAAAGAGAGAGAGAGACGCGAGGGGGACACGTAGGCTACTGTAGGTGCACCAGTGAACAATGTGTCCTATTTCTCTGCAGCCTGAGGCAGAACAGGCAAATGAGCACTGAGCAGCAATAGCAGTGTGGGCTATTTGCATCCAGGACAATGTGCCCCTGTGAACGGTGTATAAGCAAATCCCAAGTGATGGCAGGGAGAGATACTGTAGATATTAAAATAGAAAGGAAAAGTTTTGACCCAAAATAAGAATGTACCTGGAGGTCAGATAGGTTGGATGTGGTGTAGTTTGCATTGTGTATTGTACATTTGAGTATGTATTTAATAATACGAGCACACACATGCACACACACACACACAACGCGAGTGTGCACATGCACACGTGTGTGTGTGTATCTAGACTCTAACGAAATACATACTTAAGCTAACACCATATTGGGTTTCATCATCATGGCTACCAATCAGGTTCAACATCTCCCCACTACCATGCCAAGACGTCTGCAGAGCAGCAAGGCAACTCTTTTGTTTCACTTAAGACTCTTTAGTAAGCTGGTTAATTAGAGTGGGAACATCCCTTACGCTTGTGGCCTGGTCTTGAGCTGGGCCCGGCGTGAAGAAAAAACAATCCCCTTATGCGGTGTGATTACAGTTTACACACACACACACACACACACACACACACACACACACACACACACACACACACACACACACACACACACACACACACACACACACACACACACACACACACACACACATTCACACAAAGAATACACACACACACCTCTATCCTCACACACACACACACACATACCCTCACTTCCTCCCTCCCTTGCCCCCACCTACATGCATAACAACCCACTTGAGCATCTATTGTGGCTTGTCACAAAGATTGGAAGACCCTAAGACCTGCTGATCTGCTGATGGGATGGGGAGGGATGAAGGAGGGGGGTGAGGGCACTCTGGTGGCTTATGTGGCACGCTGATACCACTCAGCATCCCCAGGTGCTCCAACTTTGGTGGCAGCTTGAACAGCAGCTCACACACAAACACAGAGGACTACATGTCATGCAATCACAGGTTGCCACAGTGCCTTGACATGAGCCTGCTATTGTTACTTTTAATCATTCTTCTTAATGGTCTGAGGAAGAGAATGGCAAGAGGGGTTAAAGAGAAATTAGGGTAACATTTCGCTTAAAGCCAACAGTTACTGGTGCATTGCTACCCTTATAATATTTTATTATTAACTAATATCTTACTGTATGTCTTTTGATGTGTTGTTTTTGGCAACAACTGAGGATCATTATGACATATGATACTAAGATATTATTCATGGGTTGCACATCCGTCACTCGGTCACATCGTTGCCATTGTTATCAACGTTTTACAGATGCCGCAGCATATTCATGTCTGACTGATGGTTAATGATGTCTTTCTGAACAGGGGGCTAATGACTGTTTCATCAAATGTACACTATAGTGGCCTGGAAATACGATGACATTGCTGAAGTAGACAAATAATTAGTAGAAAACAACTTTGCCATCATTATGACGTCGTCAAGTTTACTTGTTCATTGGAAATAGCTAGCAATGCTAACATTAGCTAGCTAACATTTCGGTGCTCTCCCCTCAATCTTAGCTAGCTAAAGTTATACTGTATCTAATGTAAATCTGCCAACATCACAATGATGACAAAAGCTTCTCTTGCTAATTCTTTGCCTCCTTTTGAAATGTCATGGGGGTTTCCAAGCCACAGTAATGTACTTTAGACGACATCTTCATCAGCATTCATTAAGACTGCATTGAGTAGAATACTCAGCTGGGCATCAATCCTAAAACGAACGTTCAAATCAATATTGTGATGAAATGTGCAACACATGAATAAGAGTGTCATATGACAAGTCCTACCGTGCATTATGACCACGTCATACCTGTTGGCTTAAAGTCAAGTGTTACTTGGAAGTTCTTTCAGGTCAGCTATTCCTTGCCTGCATGACTCTTGGGCTAAGGCCCTTGAAAAGGTTCCCAGTTGGTTGGACGTTGGAGTTAGTCAGATGTGATATTTGTAGACATGGCCTCATGGCGAGGAAGAGGGTCAAAGGAGTCAGTTTATTCAGCTTAGCCGTTTCACATGGGAGGAAATCTGCTCAATGGGAAAGAATCCCAGGAAAAGCAGTCTGGAGAAGGTGACATTGAGGTCACACTGTAGCCAGCTTTGTTCAGATGGACTCCAGGCCATTCGCAAAAGTATCCAATGATGACAAAAACAAATAAAGACGATATCTGAACCACATGACTCCATGCATTTGCTTGCCAAAGCTAGGGAGTGAGGATATGTTTGATAAAAAAATAATTCATCTTATCAATTTGCCCTTGACCAGGAATGTTTATGGTTTGGCAAACCCCCCCCCTTATGACTCAGTCAATGGACTTTTGTTCCTCTGTAATCTGTCTGTAGACTCAGTAACTAGGTGGTTATATGTGCAAGCCTTCCAGTATGCGACTGAGGGAAATTAACAGCATTGGAAGTTGTTTAATAATTGAACAAATGGCTTTGTAGTGGCTTCTCTTTGATGTGTTAAAGCCTTTAAATTTTTAAACAGTACTTTTCGTGAATTAAGCATTACTGTACACAGCACATGTGCTTTGAAGTTATCGAGCGCATGCTACGGCATGTTGCTTTCGAGAGCAAAAAGAAAACAAATAGCCTTTTACTTTTGCCTCTGTCGGGAAGCAACTGACAGAGTTCCAAATAAATTGCTGTTTGGCTCCCAATGCTTATAAATGATTAGGCCTTATAGTCCCAAAGGGAATTTCCTTTCCGAGGTATTTGATTTAATGTGTGCATTTAATTGAAATGCATTCTAAATGAAATTCATAGTATTTTTGTCAGAGGACGTCTTCCGTAGTTGCCAAGAAAGTGTAGGCTTACTGTGGCGCCTAACCTCCCATTTAGGGGAATTCATCTTGTGGGCTGAGGTTGTTGCAACGTGTTCCTCAAGGCCCGAATTCTTACGTTATTAACTGAAAACCATTAGCTAGTTATAGACCTAATGGACTAATGGACTTATTTTAGAATGGGGTCGATGACATTGTGTTGCGACTAAGCTTGGAGTCACTGACCTAGCACTATTGGCTATTTTGCTTGGTCACAGTTGGTTCTGACAGACACAAAAGCAACATGCTGTGTAAACTCATCCGAAAAACATTATTAGAAAGAATTTACAAAAGATTACTTATTCCCGATTCCCTGAAATCACACTTTAGTTTATCGTCATCAACATTTGACTTTAAGTGTGGCGCAATGGAAGGGAAATCAAATCATCATCATTATAATGTCATGTTGTTATTGTCAGTGCAGGAAGGAAAGGGAGATCCCTCTCCTATCAGAACATTCTAAGTAATGAAGCATTTCCTGTTTACAGACGGGTTTTTTTCTCTCATCTTAATCATCCGAGCTTGACACGAACTAAGCCCATGCCTTACATAGAAAAAAAGATCCCACATTTAATGATCTCCTCACTGCTCCCCTAAATAGCACTTAAAGCTAGGTTACAGTGTGCACACAGACATTAATAAATAGTGTGGTCTACGCTTCAGACAACTACCCACAGCTCGCTGAGTGTGCACACACTAAATCGCCAAATCACTTCCTGCTTTGCTGCAATGAATCCACTCTCTGACCCTGACAGCCTGTTATGGTGCGAACGGCTGAGGCATATGCCACTTAAAGAGATAGCTTCTTGGACGGAGCCGAAGGAAAATGTACTACCCTATTGATTGTCCACAATGCTTTTTTGGCAGATCAATAAGCAGAGGTAATAAATGCTGATTGAAAAAAAAAAAAAAAATGGGTGCTGCAGCATTGACTTTGCAGCTTTTTTAAAGTGGCGACAGTCTCGAGAAGCGGAGTTGACTGCAGTGCTTTGATCTTTGATGCAGTGTTGCAGTACGGAGTGATGCAATATCCTGGTAATGTCACAGCACGAGCACTTTATTGTATAGGAAAGGGTGTGATGTTTTTGCATCACTTTCACAAAGCAGCGTTTGCATTCAAGTCAATGCTTGGAAACTGCATAGGCATTTGGCGCAGATCTAGTCCTCTAGTCCTTACAAGTGCAGTTAGTCATACTACCGAGAAGGATGCCATTTTGGGCGCTCAGACTTACCCTCAATATAGCGACTGACGACACCGTTTATAAAATGGAAGGCCAACTCAAATAAAATGGCGCGTTTGGAGAGAGAGGGAAAAAACACTTTTGGATGGTGTGCATCTGGAAAC
The DNA here is from genome assembly GCF_901001165.1 of Salmo trutta. Classification (NCBI taxonomy): domain Eukaryota; kingdom Metazoa; phylum Chordata; class Actinopteri; order Salmoniformes; family Salmonidae; genus Salmo; species Salmo trutta. The sequence continues at coordinate 17,883,092 of NC_042994.1, forward strand.
GGAGGAGAGGCGGTGATGTCACAGGAGCAAAGTGAGGAGACAAGAGAATAACAAGGCTTTCTTTTTCCCCTCTCTCGCTCTCTCTCCCTTGCTCCCTCCCTCCATCCACCCTAATCCTCTTTGCAGGCCTGGAGGGAAAGGGTGGCGGGCTGCCAAGGCAAAGGCTGCTGGGTAAATGCAGAGGCTGCCAAGCGGGGCCCTGTCGCCGGCGTTAGAAGCACACATCTTTGTTCTCGGAGACCTGGTGTTCTGCCAAGGGCCTCATTTCAACCAGGCATTATGGTTGCCCTGGATCGAAGCCAAACTACTGAGAGCTTACTCCCTCCCTCTCTCCCTTTTTTCTCTATACCCTCCCTCTCTCTCTCTTTTTCCATCCCTCCCACTCTCTCTATCCCACACATACACACACACACACACACACACCCATCGCTAGGCTCTTATTCATCCCTGAATCCTCCGACTAGGGCTTCCTGCCAAACATTCATCAGTTGCCATGGCAGCAGGAGAGAGAGAGAGAGAGAGAGAGAGAGAGAGAGAGAGGGAGAGAGGAGTGGAACATCAGAGCGAATAATAATGAGTCACTCCTGGAGCCAGATGTGCCACATCTGCAAAGCCGCCACACTGAGGGGGAGGGAGTTGGGGGAGGATGGGCGGAGAAAGGGGTGTGTGAGGACTAGCAGTTAAGCAGGATGGGTGAGAGAAGGAACGGGGGATGGGGGGCATTTAATTTAAAAAAATGTCTGCATTCAGTAACATACTGTAAGGGCACATTTTGAAAAATAGCAGACAACCGAGCCTATGATCGCACACTCTTCGCAAGCATGTGGGGAAATTGCTGGAATCTACCCGCAATTTCTCCAGTGTGGGAAAATATGGAGAGAGCAAAATCGCAAAGCAGTTGAGGACACAAATTCCTAAGACGATAGAAGAGTAAAATCATGTGATATGCAAACTGAGAAGCTACGCTAGTGGACACCAGAAAAAATAAGGCTTTCATTTATGTGAAAAAGAAGATTATGCTAGCCAACAATCCTCATCTCGACAGTTCCATACCTCAACTAAAACAAATGAATATTAGGCCATTAAATATTTCCCCTGATGGAGAAAGGCGAGCAAAACCCAAAACACACCATGTTTGTGCATTGGTGCAAAATACCATTGAGTTTTGATTATCTTTGAGTAGCAGTATCTGCAAAATACTTATAGGCTATCCCTACTGTGATGCAACCCTGCATCTTGGGGGATTTTCTGCCACGCTCTGCAAGTTTCCCCTCGGTTCACTCTTTCCGATATCCACATGCATCTTCGGGGCGAGAATGGTAAACTCATCAACGAAGTGCCGCTTAAATTTCATGGATTCTTTTATGGTCTGGGCTGTTACGGGAGAAAACATTTTTGTTCCTGTTTTCCCTGTTATTCCTCTTCGCCAGTTAGTTCGCCAGGGTGTTAAGCCAGCTATTCTCCATTCAGGTACGCAACACAGGGCTGCCAAAAATAACATCAGCGTCGCACGGCAAAGTTCACCATGATGTAACTAGGCCCTGAAGCAAGAAACTGCAAATAATGACAGCTTACGTAATGTCCAGACAGACAGAGTTTTCAGGCCACTCCAAGGGAGCAAGCCCATTAAAGGGAAGTTTCTGAAAAGATAATAAGGCAAAAAGTCTGAAGTATCAGGTTAAAGTGGATGACAGGAGATGAAGATGTCTTTTTTCCTGACACTCAAGCTTTTTACCGAGTGTCTCACAGAGGAACAAGGCAGATTCTAGGGGAGGGTGCTGGGTTGGCTATTGCCCCTTCCAACGGTACATTTGGCCCACCCACTCAGAAATGACACAACGTGAGGATTAAGGAATGGTAGGCCCATGTGATCCAACATGTTGATCATGTGACCAACTGCGTCACATTGACCTTTTTAACCAACTAGCAAGTTGAGAGTTGAGCAGCAAGAGGGTCCAGTATCCTAGAGTATACTAGCAGGTTTAAAAAAACAGGTTGTCTGCCCAACAGAAGACCGTGTTAGCCCACTAAGCTAAAACCTCGCTCGGGGAGGTAACACAAGTCTTCACATCTAAGATGATGTTACTCATCTTGCAAGTGTACTTCAGAGAACCATCTCCGCTACATATTTATTCTAAATGGTAATAAATTCTCTGCTAGACTGTGTTAGGTCACTAAGCTTACTCGGGGAGCTAACATGCCACCTCCGCCACTTATATATCCTAAACAGTAATAGATTCATTGCTAGTAGACCCCATATGTGCACGTCATTCTATTTCTGCCTGGTCTGGATGAGAGAATCCTAAAATAAACAACAGGCCCTCCTCACAAGTCCTTGTGTCAAGGAAACGGTTTTACGACATGTAGCACATGAATCAAACCGTCATCTGCGCAACATTTTCAGACATTTTCCAGCTTCCCCTCTGTTTTTGTCATCCGGCCTCGGCCGCTATATTCCTCGCGAGGCCTCGCCATCCACTCTAAAACTCTCAGCCCCCTTTACTAGTCATTTAACTGAGCTAGTCTCGTTCAAACCAGATGTGAGGGTGTGGTGTACACCGAAAACCAGGACTGCATCCCAAATGACACCCAATTTCCCAGGGTGTGATTTTGGACGTACACCAGACGTGGGAACACAAGACCTTCCGCATGAATAGGGGGAATTCTACTCTGTCCAACAGAATCAGCTGGGATGAAAACAATAACCGTTTTACATTCTCTTTCCCTCTCTCTCTTTCTCCCTCTCTGTGAAGAATTTACATATTATCTTTATACCTGTGTTGTTTTCTGTTCCCTCTTCCTCCTGTAATCTGTTTTATAGCGTTGTTCCCATTGCTCTTTCCGTCCCCATTTTGAGCCACCACCTAAAGCTTTCAACCACCCTGTTTCCTGACTTACAAATGGTAATTGTCTATGGTCGTATTTATTTGTGAACACCGTAGCAAGTCCTTCATCGTTTCGGTCTGTTTGCTTCTGTTTTGTTCATAGAGAACTTGCTTGAGATATGTGTCGGATATTTGCACAAATCTCCCTGTAACAGGAGCTTACAGAAAAACAGAAATGTTGGATTTAGGTATATGCTGCTCAAGCTGGGATTTGGCCCAAAGAGCACATTGATCTCCAAACAAACATTTCATAGTGTGACAGTGTCGCTTAGCAACAATGCATCAGTCCCAATTAATTTGCTCTTGGTTCATAGCCTCGGGTCTAGACTATAGCAAAGCTGGAGAGTGTCAGAGCACATTCAAACTGTTCTCTGCAAAGTGCTTAATAATAGACCATTCCTATAGTCTATTCTACAGCATTTAGGTTCAGCTACAGCATTAACCGCCTTGGGCTAGAATGTATGTAGTACATGTAAAAGCTCTGTGCCATAACCTGCAGACGTAACGCCCCACCGCGACTGCCTTGAATGACACACACTAACAAACAGCTCACACACTGACACACAACTCATGTACACTAACACACAACTCACACACACTAACAAACAACTAACGTAAGCCTTACACACTCATTCAAGGATTACGTGAGCGTGTGTTAGTGTGTGTGAGTTGTGTGTTAGTGTGTGCATGAGTTGTGTGTTTGCGTGTGTAAGCCTTGAATATGTGTGAGCTGTGTGTGTGTGTTAGTGTGTCATGTCCCAGAGGTGAGGCAGGGCACCTGGCAGGCTGTATTCTCTCAGCTAAGACGAGCTGAGTGAGCTAGAGAACATCAGTGGCTTTAGCCAATCTGTTGAGCTGTCTCCCCAGCCACAACCCACCTGTCGACACCCCTCTTCTCCCCCCTTCTTCCCTATCGCTACACCTCTCTAACTCCATTCTCCCTCTCTCACACCCACCAAAGCCATTTTTCTCTCCCTTTTCTTCCTTTTATTTGTTCTGGTCTCTCTCTAGCTCTGTATCGTTCTTCATCTCTTTCTGTCACACTGTCACAACAAAGCACAACACAGCCCTGGGCGGCGGGGCAGAGTACACTAGGTGCCCTTGGCAAGACAGATAAACCGGTGTTATATGATTACGTGGCGCAGCGTTATTGTGCAACCCATGACTCACACTCAGCTTTAATTGCAGCACCGCTCGCTCGCTTGTGCATGTTTTAGCGCGTGGGTGGAAAGAGAGAGACGACAGGGAGAGGGTTAGCACTTTTGCAGGTCAGCGTTTGGGGGGGGGGGGGGGGGGGGGCGTAGGCTACTGGGACTCGGAGCATGGACCGACCGCAGTGGCGTGTTTTGTTTACTACTCTTGTTTACGCATAAGTGACGTACATTTTGATGAAAAGCGAAGTCCGTTCAGCCAAGAGGACTGATTACAGCAAATCCTGCACTGAGCAAAGACCATGCTGCACTGACAAATACACAAAGTCATCATCATCTATATGATCATTTTGTGTTATGTAATTTGTATGATATCATTACAGAAAGGCCTTGAGTTTCACAACAAGTAAGAGTTCAGCAAGTAAGCGTTTGAGTAACACTACTCCTGACTGCAAAGCCGATTGCACTCGGCTAGACGACTTGGCAAGGCAGTCACAGCGAGAGGTCGGCTTATCCTCTCTTCACCCGGGGCAGCCATTTTGGAAATTGATTTGGAAAGGAATCACATCTCAGGCGACCCTGAGAGACCCAAGCGGGGTGTAAAGCCGTTTGTGTAGGTACGAGGGGCTGGGCTGGACTGGATGACCTTGTGGTTGAGGAGAGTGCGTTCGACACTCACACACACACACTCCGCTTTCCTTCATATTCAGTCGGACTATTGGACAACAACTTGGCGGGAAGCCCGTGCGTGTGTGTGTCTGTGTGTTTATGTGTGAGAGAGAGAGTTTTGAGTGGCTTCAGCTCCCTGCCAATTCCTATTTGTGCCAAGCCAACCAGCTCCTATGTTAGAAGGGATGGGGAGCCAAGTCCAAACATGAATTTGTCATTCTTTGGAGGTCAAACAGAGATTAATCATTTTCAAGGCAGGCAGTTAATGGTTGACAGAATAGCAGTTGACATGCAGTAGAATCCTCCCACTCACACGTTTACAGTATATACCCGATTTTAAAAAAAACTTGTTTTAATTGTTTTTCATTACGGGAATAGGGACTTTTTGCAAGACACTGAGTGAATTTCAGGGACACATTATAATGTTGAGGCGTTAAAAACGTGCATACATAAATACTTGCGCTCAAGTAATTGTCTATCAATAGTTAACTAAGTAAGCAATGAGGTTTTTCTTCCTGGAAACAAGAAGCAGTGTAGTAATATTGTTTTCTGAAGACTTTTCCAGATGGAAATCTATTGTTACTTTCTTTTCATATTTTTTACATTGATAAAAAAGACAAAAAACAAATCTCTGATGTTGACGTGTACATAAGCCTGACGAGTTCAGAATTTTCCGGGTTGTTTGGTCTGTCTCCTTTTTGCGGCAACCTCAGTAACACGTACGATAAGGTGCTGTCAAACAAACTGCACTTTGATTGGCTCACCCAACTCCCATCTTGGATTACATCACCACAAAGCATTGTTTTCACCTTCATGCCAAAATCAGTACTCATGGGTAATGCCCCACTGCGACTGTTTCTGTGTCACACGATTGCCCAATGTGCTGGTTAAGGGAGTTACTGATCCGTCAGACCGTGTTCACCTCACTCCGTCAAAGTTAGCCGTTACCCCAATGTTAGGTCCAAGGGTAAACTATTAGAGGTTACAGGTAGTAAGTTCACAATGATAAACACAAGTCTAAAGGTCATAGATGATGGTCATAAAAAGATGTGCTACATGCACATAGAAACTATTCCTGGTCTGGGGTGGTCTAGCAGTCTAAGCCGCTGCCTCTGGAGCACCTGTACAATGTACCACTGCCAGCATGGGTTTGAATCCGTCCCACTGCTCTTTCAGCACCCTTCTACATTTCACCTTTATCTCGATCTATCCAATGAACATCCAAAATACTTAAAAAATACATTTTCAAAATATCGCTGCGAGCAGCAATGAACGGTGTTCACAGGATGACAGAAAGGACACAAGATCAGTTGGATAACAAAGCAAGCACTCTAAACCAAATCTATCCTGATGGACCTTATGGGACACCTACGTACAAAGTTCAAGTCTTCAGGTCAAACGGGGCGGCAGATATGAGGGTTTAAGTGAGACTGCTTATAACAACTCCACCTATAGGCCAATCGGTGCCATTCTTTTTGACCAATTTACTCATGGCCTCTAGTTTCTCTTTGCCAAATTAGAAAAAAGTTCTGCTTGAGTAATTTGACCAGGTCAGGAAAAAAATTACCAAAGACATTCGCTGTGAACAGCTAAAAATAAACTATTCCGAAGTGCCATGTAACAAACAAATCTGTAAACCTGTAGCTTGATTGTACTAGTCCAATGAGTGTATGGAATAAACATTAGACAAAAAAGGTTATCCTTGGTGAGTTACCCTGCACAACTACCCTGTACAAAGTGACCCGTCAAAGTTCACAGCCCCTTGTGTGTGGTAATCTTTAGTAGGGCCTGACAATTTCATAGTTAGAGGTCGATCTGACATGAGATAAACACCAATTATTGCCACCCCGTGAACCTTTGGAGTGTCACAATGGGCAATTAGGTGATATCGGGTTCAAGGGCGCTGTGCACCGGTCACATGCCTTCCGAAGTGACATTGCCTTATTGATGCTAAGCCCGCCAGTCCAAGGGCCAAGATTTTATCTCAACGGGACAAGGTATTTATGATGTGTAAATAGAAATACTATGGTGTGGCCTAGATGGTCCAAAGGAAATATCTAACACGCTCAGTAGGAAATTTCACAATGGTTAACAGTGCAATCGATAAAGTTATCTAACCAGTTGTTGTCACTTTGAAAGATTTGGTATATAGTCGATTTCTGCTATAGTTCTCGTATACACATATACCTAACCTGGAAAATGGGTGAATTTGAATATGACTTTGGTGCGGAAAATACCTTTTGTTTTGGAATTATTTTCTGTGCTTAGCATAGCAGATGACCTCATGGCTGAGGTGAATGGAAGTTTGAAAAAAATGCCAATAGGACAAGGACCTTAAAGCTGAATAGCCTACCGGAGACCTCAGTTGAAACAAAGCCAAGTGTTTATTGGTGGATTTCCGCCTATTGCCATCTTGACAGCAGGTAGCCAGCTGTTTTTCTGCTCGATTGTTCTATCAGAGCTCTCTGCGTTTTTAACAATGGGGAACAATTCCAGGAAAAGGCAGTAGAAAGAGGCCGTCCTTGCTCTTCCGCTGCCTTCGGTCTTCCCTACACTGATTTCTATCTGCTATATTCCCGACTTTGGATACACCGTGAAAAATTACACAAACATATTATGTTACGACAACAACGCCTCACCATTTCCTTGACAACCCTATGTTATCTGTGAAATAATGTAGTCTAACCTTAATGAGGTTTGTGTGTAAGCATGTGAGTGTTTTTGAGCATCCAGTGTATATACAAAGTCTATGTAATGTCCCCCCAAAACATGGCGCAAGGTAGAACTCCAAACTCAGGAAATAAAGATGTACTGATCCAACTCCAGGTTCTCTACTTGAGCATCATCATCATTTGGCTGCAGAACAGTCATCAGTTAGGTTTGCAAGCTTGGTTGAAGCACTGATGAGTAGCTTGATGTAATGACAGTCAGCAAGACACAATGCAAAGCCTGATACTGCACTTTGGGTTATGAGAGTTCTGCACCATTTCCACTCAACTAGAAGTGCCCATAGGCCCTTGGCAGCGGTCCCCAGTTGGCAGTGGCCCTGCAAGATTAGCAACTCTGCTAGCATATGCTGCCCCCCAGCTAGAGATGGGAAATGATGCAACGAGTTGAATGCGGACTCTGCTCTGACTACTCATATATCTAGCCTGACTTTCCCAATCAAGAAAGGCAAAGCTGACTTTCATTTTATAAACTAAAGGCATTGCAGAATATGGCTCCTGTTGTGAGCTTCACTTTGCTATTTCAGCGCCACTGTGTGGGTGAGAGTTTAGATTTTTTTCTCTCCGAGCGTAGGCCTCCCCTTTTCGAGCACTGTGAAATTGTAATGGGTTTAGCGGTCTGTTGTGTGTGTTTGTGTGTGTGTGTGAAGGTTCTGCCTTTTGACCGGAATCAGCAGCTAGCTCCTTTTTCTAGGAAAAAGGGAAGAGGAAAATATGTGAATTTATTATAATTATTTTATTCATCCTCAGAAAGAAAGGGCACCCAATCAATGACAATTAAAAAAAATAATATGGGCAGTCATACGCTCTCTAAGGAGGGCTTATATACAGTGTGGGTTGTTGATGGTTTGTGACCTTTGAGGCCCATATTACACAGTATAAAAAGGGTAGTCATAGATGTCATGTACCATGGCTTGGCATGAAATGGACCCGCATAACCCTAATTGCATCAACTCAACTGTCAGTCATGGTTAATATCTGGCAAGCAAACTCACACACACACACACACACACACACACACACACACACACACACACACACACACACACACACACACACACACACACACACCTCCCCTTTGATAAAAGACAGAAAACCCCCAACCCACACAATGCAGGCTTCTGACATCAGTTGTGACCCAACACAAACCTCCATGCCTTTGTTATCTCTCAAAACATTGAATAGAAAATACAAAAGGAAAAACACACACACACACACACACTAGTGTATGAATGGCAGCCCCCAAACATAGCACTAAATCAACACCATGTGCTGAGGACAATAGAAAGAGAATGGGGGTGGGGACCCAGGCTAGCCACAGGGCGAGTGTGTGTGCATGTCTGTAAGTGTATGTGCTTGTCTGTCTGTGTGTGTGTGTGTGTGTGTGTGTGTGTGTGTGTGTGTGTGTGCATTCATGTGTGTAGCAGTGTGTGTGTAGTGAGCGAGGGGAGTTTACAGAACGATGAGACTCAGACAGCCCCTGCTTACTCAGCAACTACTGTGCCAGGGCTTATTTCAATCGCTCTTTTTTTAAATGAATCGCGTCGCGCCGGCCCCACTGAATAGCCCTGAGGTTTGTCAGACCCTTCACAGCTGACTGGCCTGATATATGCCTGACAGGAAAGCAGGACGCTTGGCGTGAGAGAGAAAGAGAGTGAGTGAAGGAGGGGGGAGAGTAGGCCTTGAGGCCAGAGAGACAGAGAGAGAGCTGGCAAGAATGAAAAAACATATCATTTCTTCCCTCAGCCCCATGCAGAAGGAGGGGAAAAAGCCTGCTGTGTGTCGTGACTGTTTACAAGTCACCCAGCTCAAAGGTCAAATCAGGGCAGCCTTTGTCCCTGCTGCTGCTGCTTTGAGTTGTTGTTGTTGTCGTCCTGGAAGCACAACCAGATGTCACCCCAACGTCCTTTTGATTCACTTCTCTCCTTTTCTTTTTCTTCCCTCCATTTTTCTTTTCCCTTCTTTCGTTCTTTCCACTCTTCTGTAACAGCGGGAGAACAGACAGGGTTGACCCAGATTTTCACTTGTGTATGTGGTGGCACGCAGGGATGGAGGGAGGGATGAAGGGAGGGAAAGGGGGATGAGGGGGGAGAAAGGCAGAGAAAGGACTTTAAAGGACTCAGGATAGAGTGGTTTTGCTTTGTGAGTAATGCAACACTCCAGTGGATGAGATTTATCTGGAACAGTCCACATTAAAAAATTGTATGGTGTAAATACTATAGTATTCACTGTAGTGTTTTAACAGACTTTATTTACTGTAGTATACTATAGTATTTACAGTTAACTACAGTATAGATACTGTACTAAAAGAAAAATGTAGTATATATTATAGTAATTAATGTAGTGTTTTTGCTGATTGTAGTATACTGTAGTATTTACTGTAGTGATTTTGCGGACTGTAGTATACATTTGTGGACATAACTGTAGTACTTACTATAGTGTTTTTGTTTTATTATCTTTGACATAGAAGTGGAGGCTTTCTCATTGAGGAAACCTACTGGAGAAATACTAAAAGAGCCAATTGTTCATAACTTGTAGGTAGGTAGGACTGGGGTCTGAACAGATAGTTTAGCTCTTTACATTTCTCCTGCTCTTTTCTATAACCTGTAAGTAACACGATATATGATCTATACTTGGCATGTAGTTTTCTCACTTGTGTATATGGGGGGGGGATATGCTAATTAAATACTGTATTATTTACCATAGTTACAAAACTGTAGTGTTTTTTCAGACTAGTGTTTTGGTGGACATTACTGTACTATTTACTACAGTGTTTATTTGTGGATAATACTGGGGTATTTACTATAGTATTCTACAGTATACTACAACATTCTATAGTATGTACTAAACATGATTGAGGGATTCTACAGATTCTAATTTCCCTTCTTTTTTTGCATAAAATGTAGCTCAGTATTTGTATTATTTATTTTATACAGCCTTTTTTGCTAATCTTTATCAAGGTCCCAATAATTATGGACCTGACTAGCTTCGCTGCAAAGTGTGTGTATTTTAATACTTTCTGAAGAATGCAATTAACACGAGCCATAGTCAAGGCTACATTTTTTTACATTTGTTTATTTAACCTTTATTTAACTTGGCAAGTCAGTTAAGAACATATTCTTATTTACAATGATGGCCTACCCGGCTAAACTCGGACGACGCTGGGTGAATTGTGCGCCGCCCTATGGGACTCCCAATCACGGCCGGATGTGATGTAGCCTGGATAAAGTGCGACAAAATATTTTGCTGTCCGACCAAGACTTTTATTTTGAGTGCAGATCTGTCTTTCGTATCAGCATCGACACATGCCTCAACGACACACTTAGCAAACATTTTATCTACGTGGTGTTTTAGGAAACGCATGTCACATCTTCGGCCGTTGTAGGAAAGATGCATTGTTAAAACACCCACAATCCTAAAATCCATCGCTATCAGGAAACCGAGCCCAGGTAACTTTACCAGCATATCCAAACATTTGGGGGCACAGAAAGAAAGGAAAAGGGATAGCTTCTTCTGGAGATCAACAATCATCGCAATGAATGAATGACAGATCTCTTGCATGTTGTCATCACAAACCTGACGTTTTTAAAGAGACATTGTACAATTCAATGTAATGCATCTCAATAGGACAATTGTGCTTTTACACAATGTACAAAATGTAATATTCCACAAATCACTTTCTAATTTCAATGATAGGTATTCATATCAACATTTTATCTTTTATAATAAACAAATGTCTTTACAGTGTTACATTTTCGTTTCTAGGGCACAACATGGGCTTCAAAAGTAGCTAGAATTCATATAGGCTGTATCTCAATCAATTAAAAAAATATTTGTTTCTTATTCTCCTAAATTTCACGTGGTGCTCCTAACGTTTTTAAATTAGGAGCATCAGTGCTCCCAATGATTTTTTAAAAATGTAGAGGCTTGGCCAAAGTTCACTTCGCTCTACGGCTTATACGGTAGCAGGGGGTGAAACGTCTATTGTGGAGAGACAGACTTTCTCCTGAATGTAATGAGCTTCTTTATCTTGAGGCCTATGAAAAATAAATATAGCTCAAGTTCACTGACTTCTCACCATGTTAAAGCTCTATTCTCATCCTCCCAGACCGCCTCATTTACTCGCACCTACAACTGTTCTAGGACCAGCTTAACCCCTTTCATATTTAACCATCTCCTTTCACTCTTATCTATGAACTGTTCTAGGACCAGGCTTAACTTACTTTCACATGTTCAACCATTGTTTGAAAAAAATCTATTTTATTCTTGACATTCACATTGTTCACAATAAAAATTTTTTAGGTCAGTTTTCCTCAATCTCAACCTCCTTGTTCTGTCCTCTCCTGTGCTCTCTTCCACTCCCTTCATCCCTTTCTCTCTTCAATGTTTAACAATGAGACATCTCTCCACCCATCTATCGCCCTGTTCTTGCTGAGGCAACCGGATCTCGCTGAGAGAAGCTGACCCACAACTTCACAGGGGATCGGGTGGCGGCCATATTGAATTGGTTGAATGAGTGCGACGGTGTTCGTTTACCGTCTTCCCCAATAGGACAGGACAATAGGGAGAGACAGGCGAGAGGCCCTTGCTCAGCGAGGTAGACAGACAGGGCATTGAAGGGATGGGGATGAGTCATTGTAGGGTAAAGGTGTACCAGCTAACACATGCTTAGCATAGCATAGCGCTAACTCCAGACTGACAAAGAATGGAGTTGTGTGTCTGCGCTTGTTGTGTTGTTCACTTATCCTGGGACTGCAGGTTTGATGGCTAAGCCTTGTACTAACAGAGGGAATTTAAAGTAGAACAATATGGTCCCTTTTCGAATCAATATGCTTATTTGGCAGGTCAGGGCTATGAGTGAATATGTTAGGATTGATAGCATCCACAACAGTGGCATCATTAGTCCTGGGCTTCCGGGGCTTCAGCCAAGGATGATTTTGGTCCAGCCTCGGATGTTTCCATTTTTTTTTATTTTAAGCTGATATGAGTTTTCATAACCAAACGCGTTATGCAGTATATAAAAGACACAGAAGTTAGGTTGAAAATACTGTGTCCCTGAAAACAGGTTACTCTGCTTTCTGTCGACTCTGCGGAGAGTGCCTCTGGAGTGACGCGGTTCCTGCTGTGATTGGTCGAGATTTCACAACGCACTGGACGCTCACGTCCCTTAACCCCTCCCCACCCCTACAACACCGATTAGATGTCAATTTCATCACTAAGCAAAACTCTTGTAACTCAGTCAGTCTGCAGCATAGCACAGAGCAAATATGGATATTCTGAACTTCTTCAGAAAGATAAGCAAAAAAGTGATCTGTTTGAGCAAGTTGAGCACGAGCAGGCAGCAATGAATGAGGTGGAGAGGGCAGAACAGCCATAAAGTCAAAGTTCAGCAATAGCAGCAGAGTTAGCCACAGGTTTGTGCAGGGTTGGTGGTAGCTAACTTGCTAGCTAGTCTCGCTCTGCATAGGGTTTGGCTAATGCTAATAAGCTACCATTAGCACTCAGCATCCTTAAGCTATTGGTTGTTGGTCAGAGTAATTTAACAATATATTTAGTGAAAGGGCAAGGTAAGGATGTTGATATAAGTCAATATAAGTGCCCTTTATTAAATTGGTGAAATTGTTTTACTGAGCTTTAATTTTTATTACCCATTTTAATCACTTAGCTACTTATTTTTTCTATTGTTGTCCTGGATGGAAGTTAAGCTTCATGCCATCCAGGACCTATATCCCAGGCGGTATCAGAGGAAGGCCCTAAAAATGGTCAAAGACTCCTGCCACCCAAGTCATAGACTATTCTCTCTGCTACCGCACGGCAAGAAGTACCAGAGCGCCAAGTCTGGGACCAAAAATCTCCTGAACAGCTTCTACCCCCAAGCCATAAGATTGCTGAACAATTAATGAAATGGCAACCCGGACAATTTGAATTGACCCCCTTTTTTTGCACAGACTCTACACACATACTCATACATACAGTGCCCTCCTAAAATATTGGAACAGTGACGCGTTTTGTTTTGTCTCTGTACTCCAGCACTTTGGATTTGAAATGATACCATGACCATGATGTTAAAGTGCAGACTGTCTGCTTTAATGTGAGAGTATTTTCATCCATATCGATTGAACTGTTTAGAAATTACAGCACCTTGTGTACATGGTCCCCCCATTTTAGGGGACCGAAAGTATTGGGACAAATTCACTTATGTGTATTAAAGTACTAAAAAGTTAAGTATTTGGTCCCATATTCATAGCGCGCAATGATTACATCAAGCTTGTGACTCTACAAATTGGTTGGATGCATTTGCTGTTTGTTTTGGTTGTGTTTCAGATTATTTTGTGCCGAATAGAAATTAATGGTAAATATGTTTCCTTTTGGAGTCTCTTTTATTGTAAATAAGAATTGAATATACAGTACCAGTCAAAAGTTTGGGCACACCTACTCATTCAAGGGTTTTTCTTTATTTGTACTATTTTCTACATTGTAGAATAAGAGTGAAGACATATCGAAGAACACATATGGAATCAGGTGTAACCAAAAAAGTGTTAAACAAATCAAAATATATTTTAGATTCTTCAAAGTAGCTAGCCTTTCCCTTGATTACAGCTTTGCACACTCTTGGCATTCTCTCAACCAGCTTAATGAGGAATGCTTTTCCAACAGTCTTGAAGAAGTTCCCACATATGCTGAGCACTTGTTAGCTGCTTTTCCTTCACTCTGTGGTCCAACTCATCCCAAACCATCTCAATTGGGTTGAGGTCGGGTGATTGTGGAGGCCAGGTCATTTGATGCATCACTCTCCTTCTTGGTCAAATATCCCTTACACAGCCTGGAGGTGTGTTTTGGGTCATTGTCTTGTTGAAAAACAAATGATAGTCCCACTAAGTACAAACCAGATGGGATGATGTATCGCTGCAGAATGCTGTGGTAGCCATGCTGGTTAAGTGTGCCTTGAATTCTAAATAAATCACAGACAGTGTCACCAGCAAAGCACCCCCACACCATCACACCTCCTCCTCCATGCTTCACGGTGGGAACCACACATGCATAGATCATCCGTTCACCGTCTCTGCGTCTCACAAAGACACAGTGGTTGGAACCAAAAATCTCAAATTTGAACATCAGACCAAAGGACAGATTTCCACCGGTCTAATGTCCATTGCTTGTGTTTCTTGGCCCAAGTAAGTCTCTTCTAATATTGGTGTCCTTTAGTAGTGGTTTCTTTGCAGCAATTCGAACATGAATGCCTGATTCACACAGTCTCCTCTGAACAGTTGATGTTGAGATGTGTCTGTTACTTGAACTCTGTGAAGCATTTATTTGGGCTGCAATCTGAGGTGCAGTTAACACTATTGAACTTATCCTCTGCAGCAGAGGTAACTCTGGGTCTTCCTGTCCTGTGGCGGTCCTCATGAGAGCCAGTTTCATCATAGAGCTTGATGGTTTTTGCGACTGCATTGAAGAGACTTTCAAAGTCCTTCAAATTTTGTGGATTGACTGACCTTCATGTCTTAAAGTAATGATGGACGGTCATTTCTCTTTGTTTATTTGAGCTGTTCTGGCCATAATATGAACTTGGTATTTTACCAAATAGGGATATCTTCTGTATACCACCCCTACCTTGTCACAACACAACTGATTGGCTCAAATGCATTAAGAAGGAAATAAATTCCACAAATAAACTAACAAGGCACACCTGTTAATTGAAATGCATTCCGGGTGACTACCTGCATTCCAGGTGACTATATTGAATACATAATTTAAACATTCACAGTGTAGGTTGGAAAAAGTATGTGAACCCCTAAGCTAATTGGAGTCAGGAGTCAGCTAACCTGGAGTCCAATCAACGAGACGAGATTGGAGATGTTGGTTAGAGCTGCCTCGCCCTATAAAAAACACTCACAAAATTTGAGGGAACTGGAACTCTCAGGGAACTGGAGATTAAATATGAAGTGGGTGAATATTTTAGATGTTCCTCCTAGTGTGAGTGTATGTAGCACACAAGGTGTTGTGATGCATCTATTGCAGTTGTGCATGCCTACTTCCAACCTGCTTGCAAACATCTCGCTTACAGCTCGCTGGCGCTGACTAGCCCTTGTGGTAAATCAGGAAGACGCTATGCGCTTAAGCCTTCCCTTGCCAGTACACAGCCTCTCCTTCACTAAGACTCCTGCCGGGTTGGGTGGGGAGCGTCGCTGCACAGCTATTTTTAGGGCTCTCCAGAGATGTTCGATCGGGTTCAAGTCCGGCCTCTGGCTGGGCCACTCAAGGACATTCAGAGACTTGGCCCGAAGCAACTCCTGCGTTGTCTTGTCTGTGTGCTTAAGGTTGTTGTCCTGTTGGAAGGTGAACCTTCGCCCCAGTCTTAGGTCCTGAACACTCTGGAGCAGGTTTTCATCAAAGATCTCTCTGTACTTTGCTCCGTTCATCTTTCCCTCGATCCTGACTAGTCTCCCAGTCCGCTGAAAAACATCCCCACAGCATGAAGCTGCCACCACCATGCTTCACCGTAGGGATGGTGCCAGGTTTTCTCCATATGTGATGCTTGGCATTCAGGCCAAAGAGTTCAATCTTGGTTTCATCAGACCAGAGAATCTTCTTTCTCATGGTCTGAGTCCTTTAGGTGCCAAACTCCAAGTGAGCTGTTATGTGAATTTTTATTAAGGAGTTGCTTCCATCTGGTGGCTCTACATAAAGGCCTGATTGGTGGAGGGCTGCAAAGATGGTTGTCCTTCTCATATTCTCCATAGAGGAACTCTGGAGCTCTGTCAGAGTGACCATCGGGTTCTTGGTCACCTCCCTAACCAAGACCCTTCTCCCCCGATTGCTCAGTTTGGCTGGGCGGTCAGCTCTTGGAAGAGTCTTGGTGATTCCAAACTTCTTCCATTTAAGAATTATCGTGGCCACTTCAATGCTGCAGACATTTGTTGGTACCCTTCTCCAGATCTGTGCCTTGACACAATCCTGTCTAGGAGCTCTACAGACAATTCCTACGTCCTCATGTCTTGGTTTTTCTTCTGAAATGCACTGTCAACTGTGCGTCCTTATATAGACAGGTCTTTGCCTTTCCAAATCATCTTCAATCAATTGAATTTACCACAGGTGGACTCCAATAAAGTTGTAGAAACATCTAAAGGATGATCAATGGAAAGGATGCACCTGAGCTCAATTTAGAGTCTCATAGCAAAGTGTATGAATACTAATGTAAATAAGAGATATATATTATTTATTTTTTGCTAAAGTTTCTGAAAACCTGTTTTCATTTTGTCATTATGGGGTATTGAGTGTAAATTGATTAGAAGAAACAAAATATTTAATCGATTTTAGAATAAGGCCATAATGTAACAAAATGTGGAAAAAGTAATGGGGTCTGAGTACTTTCCGAATGCACTGTACATGGGGTACCAGTACCGAGTCGATGTGCAGGGGTACGAGAAAATCGAGGTAAATTTGTACATATAGGTGGGGTTAAAGTGACTAGGCAACAGGATAGATGATAGACAGTAGCGGCAGCGTATGTGATGAGTGTGGAAGTGTGTGTGTGGCGAATGTGTGCCTGTGTGTACGTGTTATGTGTACGTGTTGGAGTGTCAGTGTATGTGTGAGTGTGCGGGTAGAGCCTTCCTCTGACACTGCCTGGTAAACAGGTTCTGGATTGCAGGGAGTTCGGCCCCAGTGATGTGCAGGGCTGTACTCACTACTCTCTGTAGTGCCTTGCGTCAGATGCAGAGCAGTTGCCATACCAAGCAGGGATGTAGCCAGTCAAGATACTCTCAATGGTGCAGCTATAGAAACTTTTGAGGATCTGAGGGCTCATTTCAAATGTTTTCAGCCTCCTGAGGGGGAAGAGGCGTTTGTGTGTTTGGACCATTATAGGTCCTTTGTGACCTGGACACCGAGGAACTTGAAGCTCTCGACTTGCTCCACCACAGCCCCGTCGATGTGGATGGGGGCGTGTTCGGCCCTCCTTTTCCTGTTGTCCACGATCATCTCCTTTGTCTTGCTCATGTTGAAGGAGAAGTTGTTGTCCTGGCATTGAGATTCTCCTGAGTGCGGAGGGTCCGATTGATGACAAATGGTCCTCCCTAAGCACGTCACTCTATGAGTCAGCAGCTACAGAAGCAAGAAACATTAGGACTGGTTCAATGAAAACTCCATGTATATCTCCGCCCTACATGACAGCATACACAAGGCACAAAAAGCCACACTCAACAACCCCACTTCTGAGGCCCTCAAAAAGCAATGGCAAGTGCAGCGGAGGGAGGCACAAAGTGCTCTACGACATATACAAAATGAGTGGTGGATCTCCAAAGCACAAGAAATCCAATCTTGTGCGGACTGATATGACATGCGCAACTTTTATGATTCACTGAAGACCACCCACAGCCCAAGAAGTTGCTTTCTCTGTCCCCTCAGAATGGCACATGGGTCCACTCTCATAAAAGACTAAACTAAGATAGTCCAGAGGTGGGGTGAACACTTTGTAGCCCTCTTAAACCAGATGAACCAAGTTGACTTCTCAATCCTGGAGGAGTTCCCTGCCCACCATCCAGAAACTTGATCTCCCACCCACCTTTTCAGAGGTCCGCGCCACCATCGGGTCACTGAAGAACAACAAAACTCCTGGACTTGACTCCATCCTTGCAGAGATCCTAAAACAGGGGTCTATCTCTGTATCGTTGCAGTTCACCTGTTCATCTCTGAGATATGGAGACGAGAGCTTCCGCCATCAATGGAGGGATGCAAACATTGTTACTATATACAATAACCAAGGGGACAAATCCATCTGCAGCAACAGCAGGGGCATATCCATCCAGTTGTTGGCAGGTCATGCTCTGCAGACTCATCGACACCATCCCCGAAGACCTGCTACCAGAGTCCAATTGCGACTTCAGAAAAAACAGAAGCATGTGGACGTGATCTGTGGGAGTTGACTGTATCTCTTTAATTTGAGTTCACTGTAGAATACCTGACCATTCTGTGTTGTCTGACATTTCAGGCTGGGGTTCAATCTTGTTAGAATGTTTGTAATGATATATCTGAAGGCCAGACTAATGTATGAAGACCCAGAAACCTACCTAGTAATTTCCTTGAATCCAATATGGGTTGTAATGCTCTACTGGAGCTTACCTATCTACTTGAAATACATCAGAAAACTCACAATGGTATTGACTCCTGGTATGACAGATTCTGTGATGTGCTATATAGTGAATTAGATGACTGTCTCAATGCTACATTTCTTAATGCTTCCAGAAAGAATAAAGGGCCAAAAGTTGGTAAACCCTTCTGGAATAAGGAACTAGATGCATTATGGTTAAAGATGAGGTTGTCTGAAAGCGTAAAGTGTAAAGGAAATAGAAAAGTTGTAAGGAAGACCTAAGAAATTAATTTAAAGCATGTCAACACACATTTGATAAAAAATTAAGGTCTTTAAACCGTAGATTTAGTTGTGGGCAGGCATTACAACTGGAGAAGTTACAGACCAACAACCCACAACAGTTTTGGAGTGAGATAAACAAGTTGGGCTCCAAAAAGGTAAAGCAAATTCCTGTGGAAATTGTATTGGAAAATGGAGAACTTCACTATTAAACTGATATTGTTTTGGGGAAATGGGAAAGAAAGGTTGCACTTTTATTTTCAGGCGTTAACAGCCCTTCTGTTTGACGCTAATAATTTTTTAAAGAAACACATTCTCATAAAGATGAGTTGGAGGAGGAAATGCAAAGGAAGTCATACTCCCCTAATCAGTATCTGAATGCCAGTCTTACCTTAGAAGAGGTCAGAAAGGTTGTTGTTGAGGGTGCTAAACCAAAGAAAGCTACAGGAATTGATGATTTGTCTAATGAAGTTTTGTAGCCACGTATATAGTTCAAAATACTATTTGAACTCTTCCAGGCTTGTTTTGAGAATCTGTACGGTACAGATCCATAATCAAGCCTATCCCCAAATCCTCAAATGACCCTAAAATCCCATTGAACTATAGAGGGATGAGTCTCATTAGCAATTTATGTAAATTGTATTCTTGCATTCTAAGTAGCAGGCTCTCCAACTATCTAGAACGGTCTGGTCAGCTTGCTGATGAACAGAATGGCTTTAGGAAAACCAGAGCGTGTATAGACCATATGCACTATATATACAAAAGTATGTGGACACCCCTTCAAATGAGTGGTTTCGGCTATTTCAGCCACACCCATTGCTGACATGTGTATAAAATCGAGCACACAGCCATGCAATCTACACACATTGGCAGTAGAATGGCCTCAATGACTTTCAACTTGGCACCGTCATAGGATGCCACCTGTCCCAGAAGTCCATTCGTCAAATTTCTGCTCTGCTAGAGCTGCCCCGGTCAACTGTAAGTGCTGTTATTGTGAAGTGGAAACCTCTAGGAGCCAAAACTGTTCATCGGGAGCTTAAAAAAATGTGTTTCTATGACCAAGCAGCCACACACAAGCCTAAGATCCCCATGCGCAATGCCAAGTGTCGGTTGGAGTGGTAAAGACTCTGGAGCAGTGGAAACGCGTTCTCTGGAGAGATTAATTACACTTCACCATCTGGCAGTCCGACGGATGAATCTGGGTTTGGCGGATGCCAGGAGAACACTACATGCCCGAATGCATAGTGCCAACTGTAAAGTTTGGTGGAGGAGGAATAATGGTCTGGATCTGTTTTTCATGGTTCGGGCTAGGCCCCTTAGTTCCAGTGAAGGGAAATCTTAATGCTACAACATACAATTACATTCTAGACGATTCTATGCTTCCAACTTTGTGGCAACAGTTTGGGGAAGGCCCTTTCCGGTTTCAGCATGATAATTCTCCTGTACACAAAGCGAGGTCCATACAGAAATGGTTTGTAGAGATTGGTGTGGAAGAACTTGACTGGCTTGCACAGAGCCCTGACCTCAACTCCTTAGAACACCTTTGGTATGAATTGGAACCCTGACTATGAGCCAGGCCTAATTGTCCGACCTCACTAATGCTCTTGTATAGAATGGAAGCAAGTCCCCACAGCCATGTTCCAACATCTAGTAGAAAGCCTTCCCAGAAGAGTGGAGGCTGTTATAGCAGCAAAGGGGGGACCAACTCTATATTAATGTCCATGATTTTGGAATGAGATGTTCAATGAGACGGTGTCTACATACATTTGGTCATGTAGTATATCATAAAAAATGGGTGATGGACATCCACAAATTAATACAAACCATAAGAAACGTAACATATCATACTAAATGTAGTGTCTCGGATTTACTTACAGAATCATGCGAAATGCTCTGAGACCAGGTCGGTGTGTCACAACAGCGGTGCACAAGGATATGGAAACAGAGAGTGGGGTGACCCTGGACTTCAGATTGGACGGGAACCTCTTCAACATTAGGAGGCTCCAAGCTGCCACAAAGCTCAAATCTGAACGCATACTTAAACCCCAGTACAACGATGATTGCGCTCTTGTGGCACATACCCCTCCAGCCCTACAAGCCAACCCCACAGCGGCTGTGAGAGCATATAGCAGAATGTTAACATCCCAAAAACAGAGGCCCTATGTCAGTGGTCAACTGAAACAGCCGCGTTCTCCATCTCAGACTCATCACTTGCCGTTGTAACACACTTTAAATATCTTGGAAGCATCCTCTCTGAAGACTGCAACATCGACCAGGATATCCAGAATCCGGTCAAACAGACCTCATCCTCCTTTGGACGGCTGAGGTAGAGGGTTTTTAACAACAGCAACCTGCACCTACACACTAAGTAGCAGTCCACCAGGCAGTATGTGTATCTACACTCCTTTATGGAAGTGAAACATGGACAGTCTACAGCCGACACTTAAAGCCACTGGAGTCCTTTCACATAAAATGCCTCCAATGCATTTTGAAAGTGACCTGGCAGGACTGTGTTCCGCACTCAGATATCCTACAGACAACCAACTGCAGGAGCATTGAGATGTCCATCCCACGCCAGCTTAGATGGCTCGGCCATGCCATCCGGATGGCAGAGAATTGAGTGCCGCGGAAGATGCTGTACGGACAGCTACAGCTGGGCAGTCGCTCTGCCCGGTGCGTAGGAAATGTGGCTTAAGGACCAACTGAAGGCATCACTAAAGAAGTGTTAGATAAACCCTGCCTCCTTCGACACTGTTGCTTCAGACCGCTCCTCCTGGCGCGGCCTCTGCCATCAAAGAGTGCAGTTGTCCGAGAAAAAAAAGACAGGAACGTGCTGTGCTGGCCTCAACGGGACAGGCCTTTCTGTGCTCTGTCCGTGGCAGACAGTGTGCAACCCGCATCGGATTATGCAATCATCAGCGAACACACAAGCAGTAGAGGAAGTCATCATCTGATACGATGGACTCCCTTAAGCAAGCAAGTAAGTGTGTATGTGTGTGTGCGCGTGCGTGTGTGTTGATTGGTGATAACTTTTCATTTAAACCTTGCAGTTTGATGTCTCGACCGGCTGAAAGAGAGATATTTCCTCGTTTCTCACACACACAGACACACAAACACACATACAGTTGAAGTCAGAAGTTTACATACACTTTGGTTGGAGTCATTAAAACTCGTTTTTCAACCACTCCACAAATTTCTTGTTAACAAACTATAGTTTTGGCAAGTCGGTTAGGACATCTACTTTGTGCATGACACAAGTAATTCTCCTCTTTGCTTGACATCATTGGAAAATCAAAAGAAATCAGCCAAGACCTTCAAAAAAGATTTGTAGACCTCCACAAGTCTGGTTCATCCTTGGGAGCAATTTCCAAATGCCTGAAGGTACCACGTTCATCTGTACAAACAATAGTAAGCAAGTATAAACACCATGGGACCACGCAGCCGTCATACCGCTCAGGAAGGAGACACATTCTGTCTCCTAGAGATGAACGTACTTTGGCGCGAAAAGTGAAAATGAATCCCAGAACAACAGCAAAGGACCTTGTGAAGATGCTGGAGAAAACAGGTACAACAGTATCTATATCCACAGTAAACACAGTAAAATGAGTCCTATATCGACATAACCTGAAAGGCCGCTCAGCAAGGAAAAAGCCACAAAAAAGCCAGACTACAGTTTGCAACTGCACATGGGGACAAAGATCCTATTTTTTGGAGAAATGTCCTCTGGTCTGATGAAACAAAAATAGAACTGTTTGGTCATAATGACCATCGGTATGTTTGGAGGAAAAAAGGGAAGGCTTGCAAGCTGAAGAACACAGATCCCAACCATGAAGCACGGGGGTAGCAGCATCATGTTGTGGGGGTGCTTTGCAGCAGGAGGGACTGCTGCGCTTCACAAAATAGATGGCATCATGAGGATGGAAAATTATGTGGCTATATTGAAGCAACATTTCAAGACATCAGTCAGGAAGTTATAGCTTGGTCGCAAATGGGTCTTCCAAATGGACAATGACCCCAAGCATACTTCCAAAGTTGTGGCCAAATGGCTTAAGGACAACAAAGCCAAGGTATTTGAGTGGCCATCACAAAGCCCTGACCTCAATCCTATAGAATGTTTGTGGGCAGAACTGGAAAAGCGTGTGAGAGCAAGAAGGCCTACAAACCTGACTCAGTTACACCAGCTCTGTCAGGAGGAATGGGCCAAAATTCACCCAACTTATTGTGGGAAGCTCGTGGAAGGCTACCCGAAATGTTAGACCCAAGTTAAACAATTTAAAGGCAATGCTACCAAATACTAATTGAGTGTATGTAAACTTCTGACCCACTGGGAATGTGTTGAAAGAAATAAAAGCTGAAATAAATCATTCTCTCTACTATTATTCTGACATTTCACATTCTTAAAACAAAGTGGTGATGCTAACTGACCTAAGACAGTGCATTTTTACTTGGATTAAATGTTAGGAATTGTGAAAAACTGAGTTTAAATGTATTTGGCTAAGGTGTATGTAAACTTCCGACTTCAACTGTACATACACAGAAGCATGTGCACACAGACTAACACATGCCCGCAGACAAGCACACACTCACAAATACACATACACACACACTGCGAAGACTTTGTGAGGAAACAAGTCGGAATTTCACACCCACAGCTCAGACAGCTCGTCAGCCCTAGAACTGTGCCACAGTTCCTCCTCCAGTCCAGACACAGCTAATGGAGGAAAATATGACATACACACACACACACACACACACACACACACACACACACACAATCCCTCCCCCCAAACACCGCCCCACATATTC
Source organism: Salmo trutta (assembly GCF_901001165.1). Taxonomy (NCBI): domain Eukaryota; kingdom Metazoa; phylum Chordata; class Actinopteri; order Salmoniformes; family Salmonidae; genus Salmo; species Salmo trutta. The sequence goes on from NC_042994.1 coordinate 17,906,700, forward strand.
ATGTGTAGAGTGTCCATATATAATGTATGTGTTGTGTATGTACAATGTTAGGCCATGTGTGTGCAGTGTGCTCAGGGTGCACTGTACTGTAAAGGTGTGTGTGTGTGTGTGTGTGTGTGTGTGTGTGTGTGTGTGTGTGTGTGTGTGTGTGTGTGTGTGTGTGTGTGTGTGTGTACTTTATGGAGATGGGACTGCTCAGCAGACTGAATGGAAATGTGCCGGAGGGGCCTGCAGTGCTGGAGCAGATGGGCGGGCCAGCGTGGTGCACCCGCACGCCACTTTGTGTATGTGTGTTTGTGTGTATGTGTGTGTTTTTCTGTCCCACCTCGCATGCTCTGTAAGGCAGCCTGACATGATGAGGTCTCTCTTGTTATCCTGGGACCAGCTAGTGTGTGTGTGTGTGTGTGTGTGTGTGTGTGTGTGTGTGTGTGTGTGTGTGTGTGTGTGTGTGTGTGTGTGTGTGTGCATGTCATTCTACCCCACTGAGCATGCTCAGTGAGGCAGCCTGACATCATGGTGTCACCAGAAAGGCCTCTGTTTTGCCATATGACCAGCAAGAAATGTGTGTGTGTGTGTGTGTGTGTGTGTGTGTGTGTGTGTGTGTGTGTGTGTGTGTGTGTGTGTGTGTGTGTGTGTGTGTGTGTGTGTGTGTGTGTGTGCGAGGGGTCAAGGAACTCAGTCTGGCTTTAAACTTACTCTTGAAAGTTGTAATAGTGCACAAGGTGTCATTTTTAAGTTGGGTAGTGTATCATCAGTTCCTCTTGTCATGTTTGTCATTGCAGACCTTAGAGAGCTATTTTATAACTTGTAAGAAATGTCCAGATCAACTAGCCCATGTCAGCTAACGTTTTTTTATTCAGGTTTTTTAGTCCATATATATTGTTGTAATGCTTAAGTCACTCAAATATCACATGCATACACATTAAACATAGCAAACTGTATAGGATTGCAAGAAAATGTGCTTTAAAACTGCAAAATGTTCTTAGCACCCATGACAAAATGTGTAGAATTGCAGGAAATAATCTTAAACCTGCAAAATTCTCTCCAACAACAAGAGTTGTGTAAACAGTTTGTGTCATGAACAGTGGTTGTGCCCATAGAAACAGACGCAGGACATCATTTTTTTCTTAAACGTCAATTATCTAATAACGCTTAAACTGAGATTTTTTTCATATTCACACAGTGGTGGAAAAAGTACTCAATTGTCATACTTGAGTAAAAGTAAAATATACCTTAATAGAAAATGACTCAAGTAAAAGTCACCCAGTAAAATTCTACTTGAGTAAAAGTCTAAAAGTATTTGGTTTAAAATATACTTAAGTATCAAAAGTAAAAGTATAAATCATTTCAAATTCGTTATATTGAGCAAACCAGATGGCACCATTTTCTAGTTTTTTTTTAATTTACGGAAAGCCACGGGCACACTCCAACATTTAGACATAATTTACAAATGAAGCACGTTGGTTTAGTGTGTCCGCCAGATCAGAGGCAGTAGGGATGACCAGGGACGTTCAGTTGATAAGTGCGTGAATTTGACTATTTTCCTGTCCTGCTAAGCATTCAAAATGTAACAAGTACTTTTGGGTGTCAAGGAAAATGTATGGAGTGAAAAGTACATTATTTTCTACAGGAATGTAGTGAAGTAAAAGTAAAAGTAGTCCAAAATATAAATAGTAAAGCAAAGTACAGATACACAAAAAAGCGACTTAAGTAGTACTTTAAAGTATTTTTACTTAAGTACTTTACACCACTCTATTCACGTATATGTTGTATTTTAGACTCTATTTTATGTCATCTGAGGTTTTTATGTTGTGCTCGCCAACAGTTGAGTAAAAGGTAGGTGTCATGTTTTGGCTGATAAATGTACTAAAATGGGAATCAAAATGTAAATGTCAACTTTCAAATGGTATCACAAAGATGATTGGAATTCCACACATCAGAGAATGTTGACTTGAATGGAAATATCTGTTGTTTTAAATTATACTGTCAATCCTCCATAGGAAACCTATTGAAATCATAGAAATATAGATAATAGAATAGACATGACCATTTAAGTTGACATTCGACATTCGTGGGTGGACCGGCCGCCATATTTGTGGTAATAATTAGAAGTTAAAATTTCAATTCAATTTCAATTTCAATGGTGTACCAGCTAAATTGAAGTGAAATGACACCCACCCTGTATTCAAGAGCATGTTATGTCTCAACCGATGGCAGCCACAATACAAAAACACAAAAGGTGCCTTTGTTATACACACACTCACACACACAAACTCTCAAACACGTTTACAGTAAAATGCACACATTAACGGATACACATACAGTACACACATACTCACATTAGTATTACATAGTACACACACTCACACATGAATGCACACACATACACACTCACACATGAATGCACACACATACACACTCACACATGAATGCACACACATACACACGTATAGGACACACTCACACATGAATGCATGCACATTCGTCTCTCACATATACAGTGCACAGTTACACGTGAATGCACAGACGAATAGTCATACACTCGCAAGCACACACACACACACACACACGCATGCATGCAAGCACACATACATATACACAGCCCCCAGACAGCTGCTGTTGATGTCTCGTGCTTTTTCCTGTGTCCTCCTAACCTGCTCTTCACCCTGTTACAAACTGGGCTGCAAAATAATCCTCCCTCCCCCCTCTTTTCTCTCTACCACCTCTCCTTCTCCTCTTCCTCTCTCTCTCTCCTATGGTCCATGGGCAGCAAAATCATCCTCCCTCCCCATCCTCCTCCCCTCCTCTCCCTCTCTCTCTTTCATCTCTCCCCATCCTCCCCCTCCTATCTCTCTCGCTTTCTCTCTATTTCTCTCTCTCTCTCTCTCTCTCTCTCTAGTCTCTCCATTCCCTCCACACAGTGAAGTGGTGGCGAGAGCTTCAGTATGCATGACTATTTGCTCTCAACACCACCCCCATTCACTGACACGTACCTCATAAATATTCAACTGGGCTAAACAGAAGAGCAGTATTGCTGATCGGGCCCATGTGTCCGTCAATGACACACCGTGGCCAGACATACACCTATTTAATGAGATCTTTGGTAGCCTCCCACACATGCGCACACAGAAACACGCACATACCTCCCCCCCCCATAGCTAAACCAATGGAAACTCTTAAATCAAAGCATCGGCATTTGCCCCTAGTTACCAAGATAACCTCTTTCCTGGTTAACCCCATGGGCCCTGGTTGAAAGTAGTGCCCTATATAGGGAATAGGATGCCATTTGGGACACAACCATTGGGCTTCTCTGGTTTTCTACTTATCAGACTTTAAAACATGGCCAAGTCTATGTTTGGGAATCAACCACTGTCACACCCTAGTGGTTAGTCACATGTTTTCCCATCATGCAAAGTCCCCACCTGTGGTCTATTGGTTGACACACCCAGAGGCTCCACCCTCGTGTAATAGCCTGGTTTTGGCCTAGTATACCAAGGGGACGTAAACACTGTAGGCCATATATTCAAGAGCCAGCATGTTTATTTGAGAAGTTACAGAGGCCGACTATATATCATTTTTTTACAGTAGGAGTATACTGCGGTGCCTTCGAGTTTCACCTATTTGCAAGTGGAGGAGTTTTAAATGTGAGTGCACTGAGTGCATGGTTTGTGATAGTGTGTAAAATAAAATAAAGAGGTCATTTAAAAAAATCAAAATGTCTCTTTTGTGCAGAGATTTACAAGTTAGTGTCCATGTATAGTCTCTCTGTAGAGATCATGATACATATTTGCATGCATATTTTTTCTGCATCAGCTCTTGTCGACTGGTCCAGACAGTCTGTACAGTATGTGTGGGTGTGTGTGTGAGAAAAATAGACTTGCTTTCTAATTTGAGGTGCATTACGCTTTTGACGCCGTTGACGCTCACAGCTCGTCTGTTTTCTGTCATTCACTAACGTGCATTCTAATTCCAGCGTGCACACGCTCCTTCGCCATTCGTTTCATTTGGCCTTGAGGCTACAGGAACCTGTCCACACGGCAACCCTACAGCTTGGATGGGCCATCTGGCTTGTCAATACGACCCTTAGCAACAAACCCCACCACCCACAAAATCCCTCCATCACCAACATCAACCCATCTTACCCAGAATCTTTTACTGCACTGCCCCGGCTCCCTACAGCTGACAACAGGTGACAGGAGTACAGAGATTGGACTCAGCAGGGGAAGGTGTGTGTGTGTGTGTGTGTGTGTGTGTGTGTGTGTGTGTGTGTGTGTGTGTGTGTGTGTGTGTGTGTGTGTGTGTGTGTGTGTGTGTGTGTGTGTGTGTGTGTGTGTGTGTGTGTGTGTGTGTGTGTGTGTGTGTGTGTGTGCTGTCTCATTTCTCCAGGATACACACCATGAATGACTGAGTAGGTAAATTGGCTGTAACCACTGACTCAGCCATAGATTATCCGATCCTAGATCTGTTGTTATAAGGGCAATCCCTTTCTCCAGCATGAATAACAGAGGAGGGCATACCAGTCATTCATAGCCCAATAAATGTTGGGGCTGGCAGACAGTAATATCCTCTTTATAACCCCCCTCTCTTTCTCTCTATGTCTCTTTCATTCTCTCTGTGAGATCTAATAATATTATCCCCTAATCTCTCTCTCTCTCTCTCTCTCTCTCTCTCTCTCTCTCTATCTGTCACTAAGTTTTTGGAAAACAATATCCTGTCAATGTCCTTCCACTTTCTCGCACGCTCTCCAATAATACCTCCTAAACTCTATCTTTACTGTATTTTCTTTCTCCCAAAATGCATTTTGAGGTTGTATAACTCCATATGGACCTTGTCTATTTCCCTGTCTCACTCCCTTTCCCCAATCCTATCTATCTTATCCTATTTATGTTTTGATGTTTTCCCCTCTTCCCCGCTCTCTCTCTCTTCCGGTTCTCCCCCTTTCTTCTGTCAGCCCATTGTGTCACGACTTCTACCGAAGTCGGTTCCTCTACTTGTTCGGCGGTCGACGTCACCGGTCTACATATATATATATATATTAAACTGCTCCGGTTATTACCCAGTTCTGCTCTCCTGCGTCTGACTTCACTGCCACCGGTTACACACCTCTTACACTATGTTTGGATACTTCAGCCCTGTGATGAAATGCCTCGTCTCCCTCTCTCTTCCCCTCTTTCTTCCCTCCGTCTTTCAGGATCAGGAGTTTTCTATCTTCCCTCCCTCCCTCTCCCCATCACAGGGTGGGGTCCAGTCCAGGCACACACATCCACTAGGCAGAGTCGTCCCCCAGAGCGCCATATTCTGTAGTGTTACATAATGTTCTGTAGTGTTCTGTACCCCCTTATGAATTGTAGTTCCTCCACCCGACTCCACAGATGCTCAATCAGGCCAAGCATTTTCCCGTCTCCACCCTCTGATTTATATGACTGCAGCATTTCGAGATGGGCCTGATGGTAGCACCATGTAGATGTTTTTGTTTTCATAACTACTGTTGTACTGTATGTACTGTACTGTACTGTACTGTACTGTCTATGGGGTTCTTTGGGGATAAATGTGTGATTACTAAATGAAACTAAACCAAAGTTGTTGTTTTTGACATACAGCACATACTGAGCACCCATAGTCAGCGAAAGTAAACCTGAGATTGTCACTAGCATTCACACACATACAGTTTTCACACTTAGTTAAAAAAAGGCAAAGAATGGTATTGAGACGCTGATTAGCATTCAATGTACACTAACCACCCCCTTTAGTGCATCCGCTATATCGGTCCCACCAGAAACGAGCCACGGTGCTTAATCACTTCCTCCTCTGTGTTTGGGTTCTAGCTGCGATGAGTGTGTGAGTGTGCGTGTCTGTGTGTGTGTATGTGAGGCCCCAGCCTTAGGAAAAACGTCAGAGGGGTCCGGGGGGCCTCTCCTCCCTGAGGCTACACTCCTCAATGGTCTCTCTGATGTTACTGATACTCTCCCCCTGTCCTTCATACATCACTCCCTCCCTCCCTCCCTCACCCCACCACCACCCACCCTTTGAACTCTTGCAGAAAAATTGAGAAATACGCACAGACACATACGAAGGCACACACACACACTATCCTGTGGGAACAGCTGTGACCTATCATTTCAACAGCCCCCCCCCTCCCGTTTTTCTCTCGCCTGGAAAACAATACCTTAATGGATCTACCACTCCAAGGCCTCTCAAGTGTTTGGCTGGACTGGTGAGAGTATTCCTGGCTGACTGGAATTCATTGTACCCCCCCCCCCAACCCCACATCCCAGCCACCTCCCATACTCCATCCCAAGCCCTGAGGGCCAAGGGGGGATGTGGGGTGGAACGGGGGCAAGGAGGAGGAGAAGGAGGGGAGGATGGTGGCATGGCAACGAGAGAGAGAGAGCACCCGTTTCAAAATAGCTCACAGAAAATCGACCCTCTTTCCAACCTCTCTCCCCCTTTCCCTCCCTTCTTCCCCCAGCAGTAATGGAAACCACCACTTAACCAAGCCTTGGGACAAACTGGGGCGTTATTGTTGACGAGCAGAGCGACTGAACGGAAAAAAGGACACAAGAGGGGGCCTGTATCATGTCTGCATTTTGAAGGGGTGGGTGGATGGAGGGAGGGAGGGAGGAGGAGGGTGGAGCGCAGCCAGGAATAGAGGAACGCTAATGAAAAGTCCATATGTTCACTGCCCGCCGCCACGCTGTTGAACTGTTGACTCTGTCGAAAAACCAAATAGCAACGCTGGAGAGGGAGAAGGAGGTTTCTTTAAGGTAACCTGAGGCGTGTGTTGGAGAACTGTGCACGTGCATCCATTTTTTTTTCTACCACTCAAAACCTCAACTTTGATTTAGTGCACTGTTTATTTACTGCTTGTTTACTTGGTAACAAGCGATATCTATTATCGTCATCCAGTATCATCCTTCAAAAATGCATGAAAGAGCATGAAAAGATAAAAACTTAGCGCAATTCAAGAATATTGATAGTAGTTCATCAAACAACAAAAACAGAGGGGGAAACAGAGGGAGAAACTGTGAACGCAAAAAAAGGCAGAAACAGAAATAGACAGAGGAGAGAGCAAAGGAGGGAGAGGAGAGGGAAAGAAAAACAAGGGGGTCTCCTGGGGGTCCTGCTCTGCTCCCGGAAAACATGCCACTGTTGATGAGCGGGAAGTGGATGACAGAGAGAGAGAAAGGGAGAGAGAGAGAGAAAGAGAAAGGGAGGGAGAAAGCGAGAGGGAAAGAGAGACAGTACTGTTGACAAGCAGGAGGATGTGGGAGGACGTCTTCCCGAGAAACAATGGCACATAACTATGTCTGCCAAAGAAAAGAAAACAGCTAGAGACTGACAGACTGAGAGAGAAAGAGAGAGGGTGAGGACTGATATAGAGATAGAGAGAGAGAGTATTTTCCCTACAAAAAGTCCCCAAGACCCTTGATGTCCAAAGAGAGAGAGAAAGAGAGAACGAAAGAGGGGGGAGAGAAAGAGAGAGAGAGAGTACCTTTCCTCCAAATAGCCCCCAGGCTCTTTGACATCAAGGCCCCAACTCACAACGCTTGCATCATAAGAGGGGAGGAGAAGAACAGAGAAGAAGAGAGAATGTAAGCCGGGTCAGTGAACTCCCAGGAGCAGAGAGAGGAAAGAGACATTGGGAGGGGTTCAACAACTCAATGAATTAGCGTGTCATCCACTTTCACTGTGAAAAACACAGACCGGTGTTCCTAGTGTGCCAGAGTTGACAAGGGAGGAAGGAAAAGAGCTCAGATGAACTGTTTGGACCTGGATTCAAACCCGATTTGAAATACTTTCAAATATTTATTGGTGCTTGATTGAGCTTGCCTGGCATATAATGGACCAATAGAATAGCCACAAAACTGCAACCCTCTCTCATCTGGCACTCCAGACAGGCTAAAGCAAATGCTCAAAGTATTTGAAAGATTTTAAATAGTATTTAAACCCAGGTCTGGAAGTGTTACTGCATTCTTGTGTGATGACTACAAAACAAAGTGAGTGAGTGAATAGGAGCGGAGGCCACTCTGCACACCTAATCATGGGCAAAGAATGTCTCGCATTGAGGGACAGTTTTCCTGTTTGAACAAAGCGTTTTAATTTGACAGCTGCGATTTGTCAAGTTCAATTGTATTTGCTGAGCCCTCCCTAACAACTTAAACCCTTATCTGGGTGCAAAGCGCGTGAATGTTTGCATTGTTATTGCAAATTCCTCAACGGATCTTCCCCGAAAAAAGGGATAAACAAAACTGACGACGACGATCTGACTAGCTGTCGACAAAGCCTCGAGTATATAAATGGAAACGTTACATCATTATAATCAAACAAACGTTTTTCAAGGCCTCACGTATTATCAGAGAGTATGAGAACAACTTGTAGCAGAGAGATATTTTTGACACAGCTAGCTCCCAGGGGCCGGGGAGCCGAGGGGTTGGGGGGGGGGCTTTTCTATCTATATTCAGGAGGTGTAGCGTGAGATATGCGCTCGCATTCCAATCAGAACGAGGCCTTGCAAGCCAAGTAGCTGTCCTATCTAGCCGTCCGATTTTAATCTCCACGTCCTTGGCATATTGGCAGCCCACGCTATGGGTGAGTGCAGGGTCACACGGCCCGCGAACGTCACTCATTTCAAAGGCCATCATCAAGGGCCCTCCCTCTCCAGACATCCTCCTCAAACAAGGATTCATCGTCTATGGGGCTGGAGGTAGCCTATGTGCCTTGAATTTCATTGGCAGGGCATTGGTTGTTAAGGCATAATAAGCAACACAGCGATTACATTTATGTTTGTGATTTCGCACCCGCGGGCTAGTAGAGTTGAGTTGTTATGGAGTGTAAATGTGTGAAGTTACAGGTGTAGAAAAGGTATTGATGTGTATGTCGGATTTGACAGGGGTCAGTTTCCGGAGCGCAGATATACAAACTGAATGCTTGTGTGTGTGTGTGTGTGTGTGTGCGTGTGAGCGCATGACACATTTCTACCTCCTAAAGTGCTTGGCCAGACGCCAGGAGTGGAAACACACCACTGTTTTTATGGCCATCTGCCAATGTTATCCACTATTATTTGTTACTCACTCCTCTAGTGCTCACTCCCACATAGTATGCCGTTCAGAGACACACACAAACACAAACACACACACACACACACACACACACACACACACACACACACACACACACACACACACACACACACACACACACACACACACACACGGTGCAGTTAAAGGTCACCATCTGATTCAACAAAGAAAGAAAAATATGTTGGGAGGAAGACCAAAAAAAATCACAATCAGTGTTTCATAACTTTATCAACAAAACCTCACAATAGTCAAAAGAGTGAAAAACAAGGTCAGACAAAAACCAAAAAGAGGCGGGGAAGAAAAAACGGCAACAGCATAATCGGTGGCCTTAGCTTGGATAATTAAACACGTGAGAACCTCATTGGTCGGAGGACAATTTCTGAGAAAAGGGGGTGGAGCCGGTTAAGAGTTAAGGTTGGCTCAATGCAAACAGACAGAAGGTCATGGAGCTGAGACTGGTTGTGTGTGTGTGTGTTGAGACAGTTGGTCAGCTGATAACGCCATGCACAGCTGTGTCAGTCAGCTTTTCTGCATTGTTTTGATTGATTGGATGTGGGGCATAGGCCCTCATAGCCCGGCTGTTTGCGTCATAGGGCTCAGGGAAAGTTCCGGAAACACCACTCGAGTGATGTGGTATGTGTGTGTATTGTGTATTTTGTGTGTGTGTCTTGTAGCTCGGGTCAGGATGGATCCATAATGGATACTAAGTTTCATTGACACCAAGGCTGGGTCAAAGGGTATTCCCTGCCTTCCGTTGTTGCTGCCCTTCATCTTTCCTGAACTTTATGTGAAGTAAACCACATACCAATGTAAAAAACACTGGCTTTTGCCAAAGCTTTATAGATAGACTAATATGCATTTAAACATTCAGTTTAGCAAACCAATGGCAGAGGCTGAATTCCACAAATGTTATCAGTGTGTTTCTAGTCTTCATGCCTGACTCTCATGTATGTAGGAAATGGTTAAATGTCTGGCCAAGTCAGTAAGCATGCTTTGCTTTTAAACTATGGTGTAGAGGTGATGATGACAAAGCATTCTCAGGAACCCTCTGGAATTGCAACATCAGGTTGAGTAACTTCTTCTTTTGTTTCCTAACAGCGAAATGCAGTTGAGTCAGGGCCTCAGGTCTCTAGCAGTTTCACTTGAATTACGTCCATGTGCACACAACTGTCTACTTGGCACAGAGACTGTGGGACAATATCAACACAAACACATTTTAAAAGTTGCAGGCTACTCCGTCATGTAACATTCCGTGTACAGTTACAGAAAACCATGTATTCACGAGTGGAGGCTCCTCAGAAGGAAGGGGAGAACCATCCTCCTCAGTGAATTTCATAAAAATAAAAATAGTGAAACATTTAAAAAAAAAAAATGTTTCAGATAAAACTTTACTATATATATTCAAGTCACCAAATAATTGATTAAAACACACTATTTTGCGATGAAGGTCTACAGAAGCCTCAACAGCACTCTGTAGGGTAGCACCATGGTGTATCTGGAGGACAGCTAGCTTCCATCCTCCTCTGGGTACATTGACTTCAATCTAAAATCTAGGAGACTCATGGTTGTCACCCCTTTCCATAGACTTACACAGTAATTATGACAATTTCCAGATGACGTCCTCCAACCTATCAGAGCTCTTGCAGCATTAACTGACATGTTGTCCACCCAATCAAAGTAGCGGAGAATGACTAGTACTGAACGCATAAGCTACAGCTAGCTAGAACTGCATAAAATGTGGTGAGTAGTTGACTCCAAGAGAGAGAAAAACAATAGCTGAACATGAAGGAGAATGAAGGAGAAGCAAGAGGAGAGAGAGAGAGAATGAGAGAGATATTGTCAGGAATCCCACTTCCTGAGTCTGTTTCTGCCTGAGCTGACTGTTTTTGTTTGGAATGTTGTCTAAGGTTCCTGAACGCACCATGTCTGGTTGCTAGGCAACAAAGTTAGGCGGGAGATCTAGTGATTACCCGCACCTGCATCTCATCAACCTTCTGCACACCTGGTCCTGATCATCACCTCTTCTTAAACCCTGAGCTGACATCCATTCCCTGCCGGATCGTTAGCAACGAACAGTATGTTGTGCCAGCGTATCAGCCTCATGTTTCCTGAGCTAGTTCTGTTGTTTTGTGCTTGTTACTGGTTACTCACTCCCGTTTACTCTGTCTACAGTCATTCTCCCGGAACATTCAACTCCCTTGCCTGGCCGTCGGTGGATACAGTGACGTCATTGGATCAACCCATTTACTCTCATCAACTCACCTCCGCTGCCGCTCCGTCTCCTGGATTATTCAATTTACACATCAAGACTACCAATAAATACTCACTTTCATTTTACTCACCTTGTCCTGGTCTGCTTCTGGGTTCTGTCTTAGAGAATCGTGACAGATATATGCAGCTAGCTAGTTTAGCCTACTCAAACTCAGATCAAACAGAGAAAGATGTTATGTTATGGCTATCCAAGGTAAACTTTAGTTTTTTTATTGCCACCGGGACCTGCCAGTGTAACTGCTAAACTGCTTGCAGACTGTACACTGTACTGCATGATTATAGCGGGTTTACTAACACGTTAGTTCTAGTAGCTATGTTGACTATGACATTGCTAACGTTGTTAGTTCATATTGTGACAACGATGTAGGCTGTGTGTAGCGGTTAGCAGTTATGATAAGAAGGTTTAGCTTGGAAAGTTGTTTTTTGCCTGGTCACAGACAACTGATGTGTATGGCACTGAAGTCCACAAGCAAAGGGAAAAGGTGTGAGGAGAGCGAGCAAATTCGAGAAGGAATTATACAATGAGCAAAATGTTCATGCTGTTTTTGTATGTGGCTGCTATGTAAGTGAACTGTTCTTGCATGTGATCAGGGGTGTATTCATTCCACCGATTCTGTTGAAAAATGTTTCTTAAATGGAAGCAAACAGAACAAATCGAGGATAAACATACCTGAATTTGTCCAATAGAAACTCTCCTTTGCAACTGTTGGACTAATGATTACACCCTAGATCAGCAAGATGCAGGCAAGAGTGTGCAATGCGGTATTGAATGTGTCACTGTCTGTCACCTTGATTACTTACATTTTTCTCTCGACCTGTGCACCTAGGTTGTAAACCTTCATTCATAGGCTAGTTTTAGCAACCTCATAGTGAGTATAGGGAACATTTGAGTATCACGTAGTAGCATAAACCTATTGATGTCATTGAGCTGGTTGAATGGAATATGAATGACAGTCATCCAATATGCTGTAATAGAAATAAGGCCATGCTCATAAAAACAATTATTGTCCCCCCTCATCTTAAACGTCACCAACCGCCGCTGGTATTCAAATATGGCCTATTACGAAATGTTGTCTCAGCAAGAAAAACGAAATGTCCAAAAGGATTTGCCTACCTGAAAGAATTTGACCTACAGGTGTGTCTGTGTTGGTTAATATGGTACATAGCCAAATGTAATATTTGACAGCGCTAACATTTTGCTCATTGGCTTCAGGGCATGTTAGAGCATGTTTGCCATTTCAAGCTTTTGGGTATAGTTTTACAAGCAGTTCATTCCTCATTTCATCAAAGCAAGGCGTCTACTCAAAATAGTAGCCTTTCAGAAAAGCACAAAAAGATTGTTAGCCAAGGCCACAGTTGGTTACAGTAGGTCACTAAGCTAGCTCCAGCATTAGCTTAGCATGCTCAAGCTCAGCTAGCTCAAGCTAGGTTACCTAGATGTAGCACATTAGCATATGGGAAGCACATGTCCTTAGCGTGTTCTCGTCCACTAACTAAGCATTGAGACACAAGTGTCTGTTCACACCAGTAAATGTAGGCTAGGCTACAAAGAAAAGAAGACAGAGACAAAAAAAGGGTTTGTTGTCAGTCCAGGCCTGATCAGTGCTAATTGTCTGGTAACTCTGGGACCGATTTCACTCACTCCAACCCCCCCTCCCTTGCCTGTCCTTTCGGTTTACTAGCCTGTGAATCCTCCTACGCCCTACTCCCCACCCAATGACCTTCATGCACCCACGCACATAACCCAGCTGTTACCTGGCAACCCAGCTCCTGCATGGAACACCTCGTTGCCATGTCAACAGAACGCAATACATGTGGAATGGGGTGTTTTGTGCTCGCAGTCATTGTCAAGGGTTGAGAAACAAACCTCCAACTGCGTTTTTGATCTCTAGACGTTTTTTAGAGGCTGATGAGGGTCTCATGGGGATGTGGTCGACACACCGCCACACCAGAAAATCCCCCAGATGGCTCATATTTCCTAGGTCTCAGTGGAACAATCAGTGTTGATGACTAACAATTTGTCTAGGTCCATTTCTGACATTCATTGTCTTTTTTGTGTGTGTTAGGACATTTTGGATTCTTGGTGTCTTACTTAAATTACACATTTTGAGGAATAAAATCACCTGTAGACATTAACTTGTGTGTAGTCTCATCTAGTTCCACTTTCCCTTCTACCTATGAAAGGCACTTGTTTCTCAATCCCTGCTGGGAAGAATTTCACTTCACTAAAACATGCGCACAGAGCCTCTCGCTCAAAGGTCCTCAAAGGGTTGGTGGCTCTCTAACGGTTGTCCTGGCAACCTCCCTCCATTGGCTCTGTATTGGCATTACTTCCAGGGCAGTCTCAGAACTCTTTCCTACATAAATTACCCTGTCTTTCGTCAGAATGCAGGTCCACTTGAAGGATTGACCAAAAAAAAAACATCACCAACAGAAAACTAAACGGGACTAACTCTAGAAGGGTGAGGGTGAGGAAAACCCACAAATATTCTTTGTGGTTTCAAAATAGTGAGATGGGCTACATGAGAATGAACTGTGCTGCCGTATCAGGGGGTAACCTAGCACTCTCACAATCAAGCTATCAATGTTTATCCCTTTGCTAACTTCCAATGATAGTGTGATGGATGAGCAGGTAAACAAAGTATGCTATACTCCAAAAGTTTGAATTTGAAATTCAAACAAAGACTATGGGGGTAGAGTGCAGACTTTCAGCTTTCATTTGAGGATATTTTCATTCATATTGGGTGAACCATGTAGAAATTACAGCCCTTTTTGTGTATAGTATTAGGACAAATTCACTTACAGTGCATTTGGAAAGTATTCAGAACGCTTGACTTTATCCACATTTTGTTACGTTACAGCCTTATTTTAAAATTGATTTAAAAAAAAAATCCTCATCAATCTACACACAATACCACATAATGACAAAGCAAAAACAGGTTTCCAGATATTTTTGCTAATTTATTAAAAAATAAAAAATAAAATATTACATTTACATAAGTATTCAGCCCCTTTACTCAGTACTTTGTTGAAGCACCTTTGGCAGCGATTACAGCCTTGAGTCTTCTTGTGTATGACGCTACAAGCTTGGCACATCTGTATTTGGGGAGTTTCTCCCATTCTTCTTTGCAGATCCTCTCAAGCTCTGTCATGTTGGATGGGGAGCGTTGCTGCACAGCTATTTTCAGGTCTCTCCAGAGATGTTCGATCGGGTTCAAGACCGGGCTCTGGCTGGGCTACTCAAGGACATTCAGAGACTTGTCCCGAAGCCACTCCACTCTGGTCTTGGCTGTGTGCTTAGGGTCGTTGTCCTGTTGGAAGGTGAACCTTCGTCCTGAGCGCTCTGGAGCAGGTTTTCATCAAGGATCTCTCTGTACTTTGCTCCTTCCTTTTTGCCTCGATCCTGACTAGTCTCCCAGTCCCTGCTGCTGAACAACATCCCCTCAGCATGATGCTGCCACCACCATGCTTCACCGTAGGGATGGTGCCAGGTTTCCTCCAGACGTGACGCTTGGCATTCAAGCCAAAGAGTTAAATCTTGGTTTCATCAGACCAGAGAATCTTGTTTCTGGTCTGAGAGTCTTTAGGTGCCCTTTAGCAAACTCCAAGCGGGCTGTCTTGTGCCTTTTACTGAAGAGTGGCTTCCATCTGGCCACTCTACCATAAAGGCCTGATTGGTTGATTGCTGCGGAGATGGTTGTCATTCTGGAAGGTTCTCCCATCTCCACAGGGGAACTTTAGAGCTCTATCAAAGAGACCATCGGGTTCTTCTTCACCTCCCTGACCAAGGTCCATCTCCCCTGATTGCTTAGTTTGGCCGGGCGGCCAGTTCTAGGAAGAGTCTTGGTGGTTCCAAACTTCTTCAATTGAAGAATGATGGAAGCCACTGTGTTCTTTGGGACCTTTAATGGTTCAGAAATGTTTTGGTACCCTTCCCCAGATCCGTGCCTCAACACAATCCTTACTCGGAGCACTATGAACAATTCCTTCGACCTCATGGCTTGGTTTTTGCTCTGACATGCACTGTCAACTGTGGGACTTTATATAAACAGGTGTGTGCCTTTTCAAATCATGTCCAATCAATTGAATTTACCACAGGTGGACTCCAAACAAGTTGCAGAAAGGATGATCATTGGAAACAGGATGCACCTGAGCTCAATTTCGAGTCTCATAGCAAAGAGTCTGAATAAGTAATTAAGTAAGATATTTCTGTTTTTTATTTTTAATACATTTGCAAAATGCATTGTCACTATGGGGTATTGTGTGTAGATTGTGTGTATGTAATCCATTTTAGAATAAGGCTGTAACGTAACAAAATGTGGAAAAAGTCAAGGGGTCTGAATACTTTCCAATGCATTGTATATTTATATATAACTAATAAGAAGTTAAATATTTGGCAACATATTCATAGCACACAATGACTACATCAAGCTTGTAACACATTTGTTGGATGCATTTGCTCTTTGTTTTGGTTGTGTTTCAGATGATTTTGTGCCAAATAGAAATTAATGGTAAATAATGTACTATGTCATTTTGGAGTCACTTTTATTCTAAATAAGAATAGAATATGTTTATAAACACTTCTACATGAATGTGGATGCTACCATGATTACGGATAATCCTGAATGAATAGTGAATAATGATGAGTGATAAAGTTACAGATGCACAAATATCATACCCCCTGTTATTATAATGGTGAGAGCATGTCTTGGGGGTATCATATTTGTGCATCTGTAACTTTCTCACTCATAATTATTCATGATTTATTCAGGAATTGGTTGTGATGTTCTATGAAATTTCCCAAAGGTGAGTCTGTCTTTAAGTGGGAGCCTACCTATTCTCCACAGCCAAATCAAGTCACAGAGTTTAATTGGGGATTGACCTTATAACTCTGAGGGATAATGCCATAGGGAAAAAACTCGAAGGAGGTAGCAGCTCACTGGCGCGTACTTTCCAAAGCTTTGTTTTTTCCAGAGTGTTTACACAATTCCGTACCGAACAGACAACTCACTGACAACTGATATATGACAGCTAGGTTATAAAACAGGCTGAAATGGGGAGGCACTATCTGAAGTTGTCCAATAATGTTTTTGTTTTCTGTTGCACAACATTTTGAAACGTTTTGCTGCCCTAATGAACATGAGCCTGATACAGTAATCACTCCATCTTTGTACTGAATGTATTGGACAACAGTCCACACAAACACAACTACAGTATCTGTCTGGTTATGTAGCTCATAAATCAATGGGGTATGCTACGTAACAAGGCTGGGGCCGACCCATGGCAACATCAGCTTGGGACAACCTTACCATGCAACAGACAAACAAGACAGAGAGAGAATGAGAGAGAGAGAGAGAGAGAGAGAGAGGAGGGCAGAGAGGGAAGCTCAAATAAGTCATTACCGAGACCAAAGTGTTGTTAAATTATTGATGTCATTCCGGGGACCTCTTGCCACTAGTCATCTCTCTGGGGTGTTACATCAGCCGCTACGCTGGGCGGGGGGGGGGGGGAGATCAAACATCAACGCCAGGCCCGGGATAGAAAAAACAACAACGCATTAATTGATTTGTTAATCAGCTTTGTGTCAATTTAATTCAGGAGGGCTGCGAATTAGTGAAGACGGATTAGCTACGTGGAAGAGAGTGAGGGATGATGCACGAAGGAAAAGAGGGAAAGAGTGTGTCTTGCTTTTAATATTCGTCCCACTCGCGATTCGCTTCTGATCCCCACTTTCCTCGTCCCCCACCCTCCCTCCAATCTCCCCCCGCCTCTCCCCCAACCATCACATTGGCAAAACAAACACGGTTACAGTCGGAAGCTTCAAAGCCCTCGCGCCTCAGATAAAGACATCAAAAGAGAGTTCTTTTCTTTTCAGATGTAAATTGGGTTTTCGGCGGCGGGCGGCGCTTCTTTGCGCTTGTGTGCAAAATTAAACATGTTTCCACGGCGTCACAATTATTCATTGGCACACACACATCTCTCTACACCAGCTTTTTGTTTCCTTATTTGGGGAGGGGGTGGGGGGGTAGGTTGACGGACGGGGGTGGATTAGTCAAACTTCCACAATGGGCTGATAGGATAATGGGGGGTGCGGGGGGAAACAACACTTGTTTGCTGAAGTGGCAGTATCTAGTTCGGCTCATTTGTAACGGGAGTCATGGGTGTGTGTGTGTGTGTGTGTGTGTGTGTGAGAGAGTGCAAATGCAAATGCAAAACCCACGTGCCCCAAAGAAGGCAGCGAGGGATTAGCCTGTAAACCAAAAGACGTCCATAACCATCGATAAAGGCCCTATTTTAGGAACCATCTGTGCTAGCATAGCATAACTGCTTTAAGTCCAGGGTAACCTAGCTTACGCTATTCATTTGTGTGCAAAAAAACCTCCATAGGATGCTCATGTTCATTTATACAATGCAATGCACAGACTACTCACATTGAATAGTCGGAATAGTCACACCGAATTGTAATATAGGGTAGTCGCATAGAATAGTGAGCCAGAATAGTGATGTATAGTCACATAGTCATGCATCCTCACGACATATGATAGTCAGGATAGTCACACAGAAGAGTAATAAGTAATATAGGATAATCGTATAGAATTGTCGTATAGAATAGTCAAAGTAGTCGCAAATATTAGTCACACAGAATAGTAATATCGGATAATCGTATAGAATTGTCAGAATGGGCTTGTCGTATAGAATAGTTAAAGTAGTTGCAAATGTTAGTCACACATAATAGTCTATAGTCGTGTAGGCTTGCCGCGTGTAACAGTCAGACTGACTCAGGCCACAGCATCTGTCACTGCTCTCCTGTAACATGCTCTCCGCGGCCCTCTCCGATGACAACGTGGCGAGGCCATGGCAGGTCATGCTCCGATCCGTGTAACCCTGCCCACGTGAAAAGGGATATCAACTCATTTGTCCCCCCCCAGTCCCCGCTGTCCCTCTTCCAGTACATTCGCCCTCATTGGCAACAGAAACCCTGAAGAGGGTGGACTATTTAACTATTTTTACATTGGGCTCATCTTTTTTTGGTGGGCAGCTTGGAGCCATTTTCAAAGGGCTGTTTGACTAACAGCAGCAGTGGACTGTGGGATCTAATACCAAGTCATGGAGGCTAGGAACATGGAGCCAATGAGAAGACACAGCTGTGAGATACTCCATCAAAGGACTTGGACCTACTGTATAGTGTTACTGTTGATGCTCAACCAGTCCAATATCAAAATGTGCCAATTCCTCGGTTTCTCAGTATCACACACGCATACTTGCATGAAAATATATACATACGGTCTACCTCTAGGTTGGCTGCACCATCTGTGTTTGTGACACAACGAACCAGGCCTCAAATTAGCCTAATCTCACCAAGGAGATCAGGATATGGGTTAGTCTCAGGCTAACACTAATTGTGGTTCTCTACACAGCTGCGTATACCCCATTCTGGGAGAATAGCCAAGACTGACTGGGATTCTAAGCACAGAAAACAATGAAAGAATTTCACATTTAGCTGAATATGAATGTTTAACTTTTGATTAAAGCGAGTAAGGCTGAATACCATGGCTCAAATTGTGGAGTCAGCGTTCACAAAGAAGTATGTGGAAATGCAGCAACAGGGATATAGCTAAGTTGTTTTGAAAAGGAAATGATGTTGCCACAAATGTTCACTCAGGATAAGAAAGTTCAAATGCAACATTTGTATTGACTCACCCCTTGGTCTTTTAGAGCAAGAAACTGCCTAGCAACAATCCATTTTAGTTGTATTTCTCAAAATCATTGCTCTAAATCTAGATCATTTGGTCAAAGTCAAATAGCCTAACTTGTCAAATACAAGGCAAGAAGAATGAATGTTTGAACGAATGTTGACCTTTGACCTCTTCTCACTACCTTACTTCTTCGTCCTGTTACAATGTATTCAATTCAATGCATGGGACAGAAATGAAACCTATAGCATCGACACCAACTTCACCACTACACCACGCAATTCAAATCCCCATCAGATATTATTGTAACACACAAGTGGACCTTCTTACGCAATCTTCCATCCATTTTGGGAGAGAGGTGTGTGTGTGTGCGCGCTCGTGCATGTGTGTGTGTTTGAGGGGGGTGCAGTAGAGATATACTCCGTAGAGATGAACTCCCGCAGATGTTTGAGCTCATTCAAGTCACAGAGAGAGAGTGGGTGGTGCCTACACATGCCGAGACCTCAGTCAGCCGAGTCACACAACAAAGACAGAAGAACCAAAAAAAATGAGGAAGAAGGAAAACAGATTCCCCCCCCCTTCTCTCGCTCTCTCTCTATTGGTGCTGTCGACATCAGACTAGGGAAGGAGGGAGGGAAGGGAGAAGAGGGCAGCGAGTGCAGATTGCATCATAAGAGGGCTCGTCTCTTTCATTCGTAGGTGCCGGCCCCCAGCCATGTAAACAGGAAACAAGAAAAGGGCTGATGATGAATTTGAGAGGGTTGGAGGGAGGGAAGAGAGAGAGAGAGAAAAAAAGGAGAGTGCCTTTCATCATCTCAGAACTTGGGAGGGAGGGATAGAAGGAAGGGAGGAGGAGGGAGAGAGGGTGGAGAGACAAAGTAGGTGCGGTTCAGAATGTTTCCAATGCCTCCCGTTCCCGAACATGCCCAGAAAACACCGCCCCGGGGCCCCCTTACAAAGTATCCCTATCCTCCTTAACATGTAACAAAGACTTCAAAGCCTCCGAACACGATATCTACTTTAATCGCTCAGTTTTTTTTTAACACGATACTTCTGCATTTTATTGCCAAATACTGCATACATAATGTATCTGAAAGGAGTTTCACCCACCACCCAAGTCCTGTGTTTTTTGCAACACGTCAAGGCTATGAAATATGAGATTTGAGATACTAATGAATGCGTTTTGATTTCAATTTTCCTCAATAGGAGTTTGGTTACCTGAGGAAGTAAAGTGCAGTTAACATAGCAACAAGCCCTTAGCTTTGCCTTCACCCCCCTCAAGGCTGTATGTAACGCTAGTTAGCATGTGTCTGGAGGATGTAAAGCCAGATGGGTTACATGGCAAGACAGCACAAACAGATTTCCGACCAGACTAGGTTACATATGGATGTGGACACCAACAAGGCTGACCAATGCACTTGGTTGTGCTGTAGAAGACTACAGGGTTGCTTAAATAACATCAACATTTGTAGGAACATTTGATAAAAACTGATCTCAGATCATCATTTAGGGGCAACTTGTTTCTCCACCTCAGCTTCAGTTGTGAGAGTCTAGTGAAATCGGATATTGTGGAGCTTAAATGTTGTTAAGGAGGAAGTGAAATGCTGGAGGAAACGTCTGATTTCGAGTGCACTTTTCAGCCTGGAGCAACAGTGCCCCCTGGGGCAGGTGTACGGTACTATCGTCTGACCTACAAGGGCCTCAAATCAGGTTTATAAACAGAAATAATGAGTGAAATGATTTTCCACCTAAAGATGGGTAGACTTTCTGAACAATTACACGTTTATATAAATGCTTGCATGTGTATCTGTGTGTGAGCATGCATGCAGAATTGGTGGATTTGTGTGTGTGTGTGTGTGTGTGTGTGTGTGTGTGTGTGTGTGTGTGTGTGTGTGTGTGTGTGTGTGTGTGTGTGTGTGTGTGTGTGTGTGTGTGTGTGTGTGTGTGTGTGTGTGTGTGTGTGAGCCTGTGTTTCAGCAGAGAGCAGATTGAGGACTGGGATGGAGGGGTGCTTCATCTCTTCTTCCTCTCTTATTCCCTCTTCCCTTTGTTCTTCCAGTCTGTCACACCTGTCAGAAGACTATCCCTTACAAGGTCGTATTCATTACGACACATGACGCAAAACATTTTAAAACGGAAAACGAAAATGTCTTATTGGACAAATCCAGAAAGTCCCTCCCTGTTTCAGTCAGTTTTCTTCCGTCTAGCCCAGGTCTGCTATCAGATATTCTCCTCGAATGACAAGATTGGAATCCTATGAAGGTCACAGCTGTGCAGTTTAGCACCCATAGGCATGCTCCACCCATATTATGAATGTATGGTGTCCATATTAAGCCAGCCTCAGACTGACACATGTCCTGCTGAGACTGTCCTTATATGGACATGCAAAGAAAATATGAGTAAAGGATGTTGGTTAATGGGATTTTAGGTAATTCCTGTATTTAACTTTTGTCTTGTCCATGTCTTGTTTTAATTGTGTTGCTGTGTTTTTGTCTCTTGGCTGTTATTGTAAATTAGCACTGGTTCTCAGTTGACTGGCCTGTTAAAGGAATGAAAATGCATAGATTAACCCTCTATAGTCCAATGTGACATACTGTATATGTCACATTTCATAACTTTTGATTAGGAGGTAAAGAAAATCTGCTTAATTTTCATGGTTTCTAGAGGTTAAAGTATCAATATTTTACCAGTTAAGATGCTAATTATGTAATATCTTCACCATCCTTGGACTAACCCTTCACTGCCACTGACACACTGTTGAAGTACAGGTCTTCACGGTTACCATGATTGCATAAGATCCAGCTAATTGCACAATTTGCATATGAGGCACGACATTATCAATCGAAGAACTCCTTAAGGGAATATGAGGACCAGGTACGTGAGGTGTATCTTAATTTACAGTGCCTTCAGAAAGTATTCATACCCCTTGAATTATTCCACATTTTGTATTACAGTCTGCATCTCACCCCACCTATACACAATATCCCATAATGACGAAGTGAAAACATGTTTTTAGATGTTTTTCTAATTTATTGAGAAAGAAATAGAGAAATATCTCATTTACATAAGTATTCACACCTCTGAGTCAATACATGTTAGAATCACCCTTGGCAGTGTTAAAGTTGTGAGTCTTTCTGGGTCAGTCTCTAAGATCTTTGCACACCTGGATTGTGCAAGCAGATTTAAGTCAAAACTGCAATTTGACCACTCAGGAACATTCAATGTCTTCTTGGTAAGCAACTCCAGTGTAGATTTGGCCTTGTGTTTTAGGTTATTGTCCTGCTGAAAGGTGAGTTAATCTCCCGGTGTATGGTGGAATGCAGACTGAACCAGGTTTTCCTATAGCATTTTGCCTGTGCTTAGCTCCATTATGTTTTTTTTTATCCTGAAAAACCCCCCTGTCTTTAACGATTACAAGCATACCCATAACATGACGCAGCCTCCACTAGCCAACTTCTACCGACTAGCAGCACTGTAGAAACTAATACATTACAACGGAACGATTTGATTAGTGTAGTGTTAGCTAGCTACATAGTTGTCTTTGCTGTCTTTGTATCTAAGATAATTGTGTAGTTTAGAGTAATTATCGAGGTTAGCTAGCCAGGTTAGCTAGTGTTAGCTAGCTACATAGTTGCCTTTGTATCATGATAAGGTGTAGCACTGAAACTATCGAGGTTACCTAGCCAGCTACACTTTCAAACAAAGTCAACAACGCAGCCACTGCTAGCTAGCCTACTTCACCAGCCAGCAGTACTGTATCATTTTAGTCATTTTAGTCAATAAGTTGTCTTTGTCATAGTTTGATAATTGTGTAGTTTAGAGTAATTATCGAGGTTAGCTGGCCAGCTATTTTTGTCCCCCGCGACGCCATTTCTAAACCTAGCCAACTATTACCAACGAGCAGCATTGTAGAAACTAAATACATTACAAAGGAACGTCTTAATTAGTGTTATGTTAGCTAGCTACATAGTTGCCTTTGTATCATGATAAGGTGTAGTACTGAAACTATCGAGGTTACCTAGCCAGCTACACTTTCAAACAAAGTCAACAACGCAGCCACTGCTAGCTAGCCTACTTCACCAGCCAGCAGTACTGTATAATTTTTATCATTTTAGTCAATAAGATTTTTGCAACGTAAGCTTAACTTTCTGAACATTCGAGACGTGTAGTCCACTTGTCATTCCAATCTCCTTTGCATTAGCGTAGCCTCTTCTGTAGCCTGTCAACTATGTGTCTGTCTATCCCTGTTCTCTCCCCTCTGCACAGGCCATACAAACGCTTCACACCGCGTGGCCGCTGCCACTCTAACCTGGTGGTCCCAGCGCGCACGACCCACGTGGAGTTCCAGGTCTCCAGCAGCCTCTGGAACTGCCGGTCTGCGGCCAACAAGGCAGAGTTCATCTCAGCCTATGCTACCCTCCAGTCCCTCGACTTCTTGGCGCTGACGGAAACATGGATTACCACAGATAACACTGCTACTCCTACTGCTCTCTCCTCGTCTGTCCACGTGTTCTCGCATACCCCGAGAGCATCTGGCCAGCGGGGTGGTGGCACTGGAATCCTCATCTCTCCCAAGTGGACATTCTCTCTTTCTCCCCTGACCCATCTGTCTATCGCCTCCTTTGAATTCCATGCTGTCACAGTTACCAGCCCTTTCAAGCTTAACATCCTTATCATTTATCGCCCTCCAGGTTCCCTTGGAGAGTTCATCAATGAGCTTGACGCCTTGATAAGTTCCTTTCCTGAGGATGGCTCACCTCTCACAGTTCTGGGTGACTTTAACCTCCCCACGTCTACCTTTGACTCATTCCTCTCTGCCTCCTTCTTTCTACTCCTCTCCTCTTTTGACCTCACCCTCTCACCTTCCCCCCCTACTCACAAGGCAGGCAATACGATTGACCTCATCTTTACTAGATGCTGTTCTTCCACTAATCTCATTGCAACTCCCCTCCAAGTCTCCGACCACTACCTTGTATCCTTTTCCCTCTCGCTCTCATCCAACACTTCTCACTCTGCCCCTACTCGGATGGTATTGCGCCGTCCCAACCTTCGCTCTCTCTCTCCCGCTACTCTCTCCTCTTCCATCCTATCATCTCTTCCCTCGGCTCAAACCTTCTCCAACCTATCTCCTGATTCTGCCTCCTCAACCCTCCTCTCCTCCCTTTCTGCATCCTTTGACTCTCTATGTCCCCTATCCTCCAGGCCGGCTCGGTCCTCCCCTCCTGCTCCGTGGCTCGACGACTCATTGCGAGCTCACAGAACAGGGCTCCGGGCAGCCGAGCGGAAATGGAGGAAAACTCGCCTCCCTGCGGACCTGGCATCCTTTCACTCCCTCCTCTCTACATTTTCCTCTTCTGTCTCTGCTGCTAAAGCCACTTTCTACCAGTCTAAATTACAAGCATCTGCCTCTAACCCTAGGAAGCTCTTTGCCACCTTCTCCTCCCTCCTGAATCCTCCTCCCCCTCCCCCCTCTCTGCGGATGACTTCGTCAACCATTTTGAAAAGAAGGTCGACGACATCCGATCCTCGTTTGCTAAGTCAAACGACACCGCTGGTCCTGCTCACACTGCCCTACCCTGTGCTTTGACCTCTTTCTCCCCTCTCTCCAGATGAAATCTCGCGTCTTGTGACGGCCGGCCGCCCAACAACCTGCCCGCTTGACCCTATCCCCTCCTCTCTTCTCCAGACCATTTCCGGAGACCTTCTCCCTTACCTCACCTCGCTCATCAACTCATCCTTGACCGCTGGCTACGTCCCTTCCGTCTTCAAGAGAGCGAGAGTTGCACCCCTTCTGAAAAAACCTACACTCGATCCCTCCGATGTCAACAACTACAGACCAGTATCCCTTCTTTCTTTTCTCTCCAAAACTCTTGAACGTGCCGTCCTTGGCCAGCTCTCCTGCTATCTCTCTCAGAATGACCTTCTTGATCCAAATCAGTCAGGTTTCAAGACTGGTCATTCAACTGAGACTGCTCTTCTCTGTGTCACCCTCTCCGAGTTGGGCATCTCCTGCGCGGCCCACGCTTGGATTGCGTCCTACCTGACAGGTCGCTCCTACCAGGTGGCGTGGCGAGAATCTGTCTCCGCACCACGTGCTCTCACCACTGGTGTCCCCCAGGGCTCTGTTCTAGGCCCTCTCCTATTCTCGCTATACACCAAGTCACTTGGCTCTGTCATATCCTCACATGGTCTCTCCTATCATTGCTATGCAGACGACACACAATTAATCTTCTCCTTTCCCCCTTCTGATAACCAGGTGGCGAATCGCATCTCTGCATGTCTGGCAGACATATCAGTGTGGATGACGGATCACCACCTCAAGCTGAACCTCGGCAAGACGGAGCTACTCTTCCTCCCGGGGAAGGACTGCCCGTTCCATGATCTCGCCATCACGGTTGACAACTCCATTGTGTCCTCCTCCCAGAGTGCTAAGAACCTTGGCGTGACCCTGGACAACACCCTGTCATTCTCCACTAACATCAAGGCGGTGACCCGATCCTGTAGGTTCATGCTCTACAACATTCGCAGAGTACGACCCTGCCTCACACAGGAAGCGGCGCAGGTCCTAATTCAGGCACTTGTCATCTCCCGTCTGGATTACTGCAACTCGCTGTTGGCTGGGCTCCCTGCCTGTGCCATTAAACCCCTACAACTCATCCAGAACGCTGCAGCCCGTCTGGTGTTCAACCTTCCCAAGTTCTCTCACGTCACCCCGCTCCTCCGCTCTCTCCACTGGCTTCCAGTTGAAGCTCGCATCCGCTACAAGACCATGGTGCTTGCCTACGGAGCTGTGAGGGGAACGGCACCTCCTTACCTTCAGGCTCTGATCAGGCCCTACACCCAAACAAGGGCACTGCGTTCATCCACCTCTGGCCTGCTCGCCTCCCTACCTCTGAGGAAGCACAGTTCCCGCTCAGCCCAGTCAAAACTGTTCGCTGCTCTGGCACCCCAATGGTGGAACAAGCTCCCTCACGACGCCAGGACAGCGGAGTCAATCACCACCTTCCGGAGACACCTGAAACCCCACCTCTTTAAGGAATACCTAGGGTAGGATAAAGTAATCCTTCTAACCCCCCCCCCCTAAAAGATTTAGATGCACTATTGTAAAGTGGTTGTTCCACTGGATATCATAAGGTGAATGCACCAATTTGTAAGTCGCTCTGGATAAGAGCGTCTGCTAAATGACTTAAATGTAAATGAAAATATAAAGTGGTACTCATTAATGTGTTGTATTGGATTTGCCCCAAACATAACACTTTGTATTCAGGACAAAAATGTAATTGCTTTGCCACATTTTCTGTAGTATTACTTTAGTGCCATATTTCAAACAGGATGCATTTAAAAAAAAAAATGTATTCTGTACAGGCTTCCTTCTATTCACTCTGTCAATTAGGTTATGTGAGGGGTCAGCCAGATCAAGTGGTCCGACTGCACCCTCTCCTGGAGGTGGGCTGCAGTACAGCCAGTACTGATGAGCTCAATTGAGGCCAATTGGCTGATTACTGTTTGTGCTCTCTTAAGGACCTGACTGAATGGGCAGAGGGGGGAGAGTGATTATGAGCTGGAGACTATGGTGAACTCCAGGACACACTGTTATAGGTTCGGCTCAAGCTGTTGGATTGGCGTTTGGTACCAACTGTTCGTTTTAATTTTTTGAGCTAGCCATTGGCCTTTCTTTGTATGGCCCCGGGGAGAGTTGAAAGAAGAACTCCCAATACGGTTTTCTTTTTGCTGAAGTCATGTCTCCGCGTCTCATTTCGTGCTGTCCCGCCTAGGATTTCATCAGTGAATAGGTACGGGCTTTCACATTTAGTATTGTGGAGTACCTACAATGTTGTTGATCCATCTTCAGTTTTCTTCTATTACAGCCATTAAACTCTGTAACTGTTTTAAATTCAGTGTTGGCCTTATGGTGAAATCCCTGAGCGGTTTCCTTTGTCTCCGGCAACTGAGTTAGGAAGGACGCCTGTATCTTAGTAGTGACTGGGTGTATTGATACACCATCCAAAGTGTAATAACTTCACCATCCTCAAAGGGATATTCAATGTCTGATTTTTATTTTTATTTTTTACCCATCTATCAATAGGTGCCCTTCTTCGCAAGGCATTGGAAAACCTACCTGGTCTTCCTGTGTTTGAAATTCACTGCTTGAATGCGGGATCTGACAGATAGTTGTATGTGTGGGGTACAGAGATCATTAAATCATGTTAAACACTATTATTGCACACAGAGTCCATGCAACTTATGTGACTTGTTAAGCACATTTTTCCTCCTGATGTATTTCGGCCATAACGAAGGGGTTGACTATTTATTGACCCAAGCCATTTCATCTTTGCATTTTTAATACATTTGTAAACATTTAGAAAAGGATCATTCTATTTTGACATTATGGGGTATTTTACATAGGCCAGAGACAAAATCTCTATTTAATCCATTTTAAATTCAGGCTGTATAACACAACAAAATGTGGAAAAAGTCAAGGGGTGGGAATACTTTCTGAAGGCGCTGTACTTCCCTCTCCTCTGACACAAACATTGATATACTGTGTGTAAACAGTCATGCACGCACATGTGCAGGTACACACGAACACACACACCACTTTAACATAGTGTTTACAACCCAGGGGACACACCTGGCACTTCTTTGGTGACAATAAAAATCTCTTCATTACTTATCTTTCTTATATTGATCTCTTGGGACCCACAAATAATAGGAAACAACTGCACAACACCTCAAGGGGATAATCTGCGTACAGTGAGTGGCAGTGTAATGTGTTTGTGTTGCGATGGGCTGATTTTCTGTTGTGTATTTGAAATATGTATTTTAATTACTTCTGAGTATTTGTATTACACTGGGCAGAACTACACTTTGTATTTTGATACAAGATACTTTCGAGAGCTGTGATTTGTATTTACAAAATACTTTTCTATACCATTTTGTTTTTTTATAGCGGTTCACATTTTGTGGCCCCCTTTCCCCCTGCGTTGGAATCAGAAGTCTGATGGCACTATGGTGTGATAAGAGTGTCTGCTAAATTAACTAAATATTTAAGGTACACTGATTGTACAAAACACATTTGCCATCAGAACAGGCTTAATTTGTCGGAGCATGGACTCTAAGGTGTCGAAAACCTTCTACAGGGATGCTGGCCCATGTTGACTCCAATGCTTCCCATAGTTGTGTCAAGTTGGCTGGATGTCCTTTGGATGGTGGGACATTCTTGATACACATGGGAAACTGTTGAGCGTTTAAAAACCCAGCAGCGTTGCAGTTCTTGACACAAACTGGTGTGCCTGGCACCTACTACCATACCCCGTTCAAAGGCACATCTTCTGAACTTGCTCATTCACCCTCTGAATGGCACACATACACAATCCATGTCTCAATTGTCTCAAGACTTAACAATCCTTTAACATGTCTCATCCCCTTCATCTACACTGATTGAAGTGGATTTAACAAATTACATCAGTAAGGGATTATCGCTTTCACCTGTATTCACCTGCTCAGTCTATATCTGGGGTGGCAGGTAGCCTAGTGGTTAGAGTGTTGGACCAGTAACTGAAAAGTTGGTGGATCAAATCCCTGAGCTGACAAGGTAAAAATCTGTCATTCTGCCCCTGAACAAGGCAGTTAACCCACTGTTCCTAGGCTGTCATTGTAAATAAGAATTTGTTCTTAACTGACTTGCCTGGTTAAAATAAAAAATATATAATGGAAAGAGCAGGTGTCCATAGTTTTCTACAGTGCTCTGTCCTGAAACAAGGCCAATAATACCCAGTGTGCAATGCAAAATGTTTATTTTGATACATTTATGGTATGTTTATTTTGATACATTGATCTGGTATTTTGTCATTTTTGCCCATCCCTCTGTGTGTGTGATGCCTCGCTCTATCTTATTGCTGTTCACCAAACATTTAGCCATCCGTCGATGAACCATTTATAGACGAAAAATGTCTTGTTTAACCTAAGCTCATTAAATGTTAATGTGTTCCTTTTACGGATCTCTGGGAATATATGGGCTGTGTCCCAAAATGGCACCCACACAATAGTAGTAGTGCACTATATAGGGTGCGAATTGGGGTGCAGACACACAGTTATGAAATATTTATCATACTCTGATAAATGTAGATCTCCCTTTCTCGCTGCCCTTGTCTCTTTCCCTTGCTTCATTGCTCTCGCTCCTTTTCTCTCCCTCATTCACTATATCTACTTACCTTTCTCCCTTGCTCTCTCCTTCCATCTCCCTCTCTCTCATTCTCTCCCTCCTTCCTGAAGCCACAGCCACCACTCCCTCTGATGGGGGCCAATAGCGTTTGGGTAGAAGTGATGTCACAGTTAGCTGTCTAAGAGAGAGCGAGAGAGAGAGGTTGAAAAATGTATCACCCCGGAGCTCACCTCCACAGAGGCTTCAGGGCCCTCATCCTTTAAAAAAAAAAGATGGCCGCCCTCACACTGGGACTCGTCAAGGGTCAGGGAGAGATCACATGGCAGTGTCTGTGGTTGATATTGAAGTCACATATGGATAGGTGGAGTTTTCTGAAGAGAGTTTAGGAAAGAATAGACAAACTGATGCATTTGTATGCAGTGTCTGATGTTTTGGATATAAGAGAGAGGTATTGTTTTGAGTAGCTGGATATCTCCAATGAGTTTGTAGAAGAATACGCAAGACAAACGGAAACATTACTGTCGTATGTTGTGTTTGTTTACTCAGATAATAAGACATGTTACAAGTATGGAAGCAAAAATTCAATATTTTGGATTATCAACTCTACAGTATGTAGCTATATAGGACAGACTGCTTATAGCATAATATACTGTACAGGTTGCGTCCCAAATGGCACCCTATTCTCTTTATAGTGCACTACTATTGACCAGAGCTGGTCAAGAGTAGTGCACTATATAGGGGATAGGGTGCCATTTGGGACATATCCATAGCCCAACTGGCCTGACCTGTATGATGTCGTGGTGCAGTAGTAATTCATCGCTTCCTGGCCAGAGGGCAGATTTGCTTGAACATGTTGTCATCCTCTGATCGATCATACTTGGGACTGAAAATCAGAGCCTAGACTCTAGACAGACATCACATGAAGTAATAATGTATGGCTAGAAGCAATGCAGCAGAGTTTAGGACTGCATCTCAAATGGCACCCTTTTCCGTAGATAGTGTATTACTTTTGACTAGGGCTCTGGCAAAAAGTAGTGCACTATATAGGGAATAGGGTACTTAGGCTATTTAGTAGACAGTCTGTGGGAATGTCTGGACTAAAATGGATGTCTACATAGCTTGGCTTTGGCAGAGACACTTATGATGAATGCACTCACTTTAGGACACCCCCGTGCGCACAGTTATGCATAGACCCACACTCGCACGTACACACAATGTATAAATGTCAACAACTACAGATTGGGAATTCCACTGTGTACCACTGAGAATGCCAACCTGCACTTGTTGATGTTCAAGTAGAGCAAATATTCTGAAGCATATCATTAAAAAAACTGAGCGTTTTGCAGAAAACATTCTCAAGCAGTCTCAATCAGTTCAAATGTTCAACGTTTGAAAAAGCAGAAAATCAGTGGCAGGGTAGCCTAGTGGTTACCGCGTTGGACTAGTAACTGAAAGGTTGCAGGTTCAAATCCCCAAGGTACAATTCTTTTGTTCTGCCCCTGAACAGGCAGTTAACCCGCTGTCATTGAAAATAAGAATTTGTTCTTAACTGACTTGCCTAGTTAAATAAAGGTAAAAAAATAGTCCTAATAAGTTCATTTTGTGTCATTGAGTGAAGTCATAGAACTTTTATTAGTCTCAGAAAACAAATGTATTAACTAATAAATCTTATTCTGGGGTTTGGACAGGTAATTTACACTTTTAGAAAAAAAATGGGTCATAAATACTAACCTCACATTGATTTTGGATCTTTTATTAGGTGTTTTAGCAGTATTGCTCATACTTCATCATTGCCATATGGCCCTGTAGTCACTGAGTCAGTCTACATTGGGCCCCTATCCCCTCTTTGTAGCCCTAAGACTAAAACAACCACGAAAACTCAATTACGATGATGCATGGTCTATTTGGTCTTTGGCTTGATTACATTCATGAAGTGAAGTCAAGGCATTTCATATTCCTGACAAAAAGTGGTCCGTTAAGATCATACCTTGATGACATGTCAGGTTTTCCTGAAGACAGATTATGATCGTGACAGCGTAGTAATTATTGAAGCACTTTGAGACCTTGTGAAACACTTTTTCATACAGCTAATTAAACTAGTATATTAATTAGCTTAGATTATATTGTGTTTGTGGTTTATTAAAAAGAGTGCTGGGTGCACTGTACATGAGTGATGCAATTTTTTGTTAAATTATAGAATGACATTGGGCAAATATAAAGAAATGTTCCCGGAGTCCTCTCCCCCGAAGAACTGAATAGATTCCACTAGAGTATACAGTACATGAATCTGGGTATAACCATATTTCTTACACTCACTGTTTCAAGGCTATTTAGATCAGTGATCAGACAGAAGAGGAGACAATGAAAATATTGACTGTTTTGTTACACCCTATAGATCTAGGATCTTAACCCTGCAGCAACAGAAAATGTGAATTATTATGTGGATTATAATTAATGGATTTTTTTTGTATGGGTTGATAAATTGTTTAATGGCAAATCAAGTCTGAAATGTTAAAGTGGAAATCACAAACTAATACACTACAAGTTTGCATTTCCTGCTGTGCAGGAAAATTCTGAGCAACAAAAGACTGATCGAATGAAGAGCCTACATCTGTAAGTAATATGACACAACACAGAGTTTGCACAACAACAGCCTAGAGGTAGAGGCAAAGCCCTGATAACAAAGTTTGCAAAATGTTTGCATGACTTTTCCGACCTTGAGAAGCAACCATTTTCTCTCCTCCAGATGCTGCTTTGCCTACTTTCTCCACACACTGCAGGCTCCCTTTGTTCTGCTGAAGTGTCGCTATTACTGCTATGGCAGCTTGTTAATTACTGTGTGTGTGTGTGTGTGTGTGTGTGTGTGTGTGAGGAGCTCCTGGGCAACCTGGCACTTAGGACAATTAAACACACACACACACACACACACACACCAGCAGGATGCCTGTCACAGTTCTCTCTATGACCTGTCTGCTGTGCTAGATCATAACCAAACAGCTGTATAGAGGGATCTGAAGGACATGGGATAACTGATCCCAATACCCTGAAATCCTACCGTGTTTCTAGATGGTAAGACTAATATTTTGTGCAGACATATAGCCCTCTAACAACTCAAAAGATGATGACAGACAGTACGACAGATAGACAGACTGGGTGCGTGTACGTGTATATGGGCGCTGGTGCATGTGGCAATGTATGTAACGGTCCTTTGACTGCTCTTAGTGAGGCACAGTGCTTTTTATCTGATGACTAATAAAACCGGAACACTTACGTTAAAACATTTGCCAAAGCAATGGGCCTGGCCACTCCGACGAATGAGACTTTGTAAACTTAGTTTGGAACATTAAAGCTCTTCAGTTGAACAGCAGGCCCCATTAACTTTCAGTATTGGCGCTCCAAAGGTCTGTGACTGCTTGCTTGCTGATTGCTATGGCACATTAAGCCGGGATCTTTATGCCATTAAACAAATAGGTCTGAACGTCTCCCTCACCTCCTCCTTCAAAGTGGAAAATGTTATACTCGCTTCCCCAGTCACCGATAAAAAGGCAGGCATTGGAAAAGGGGGTTTGTGACGAACAGTGTGTGCGCGTGCGTGTGTTCATTGTCCCCTAATGAACCAAGGTAATTTAAACATGTAAACAAAAGCACCACTTGAATCAACAATGAGAATTATAATATAGTGTGGTCCTGATTGCAGAGAATCGGGTGGTTCTCTCGCTTTCTCTCTCTATGCCCCCCCTCCCTCTCTCCCTCTATATTCGTCCACCAGGGTTCTTTCTCTCTCAAAATATCTTACCCCGGTTCCTCGTTTCCTCTCTTCGACCTCAACGCGCATTGGAGAAGGTCATAGGGAAGGAACCTTGGATCCTCTCTTCCTATGCGTTTTGAGAGGGAGGCCAGGAGAGAGGATACGAGGAAAGACAATTGAGAAAGTATGATTGTCTGTCTCTTCAACTACTGTATTTGTTGAATGCTCCACTTTTGAGTTCTTTTAGATTATATTCCAGAGCTTTGTCTCTATTTTTTTAATCACCGTCCTCTCAACACTTGGTAGCATCCATGGCTAAACGTCACGAGAAGTTTTTAATGCTGCAAAGAAAAGCCATTCAATACGGCCATGGACATGACTAAGCAAAATTAAAACAAACTGCTGTTTCCCAGTCAGGATGAGATGGTTGATATCGTTAGGACGTAATACATTTTGTTAATCCCATTTCGGTTAATGGAACATAAAACTTAATGCCGCCGATCCAATGTACTGGACTTCGACAATGCAGCACTGGGAGGAGTGCGTTCTCCACAAAGTCTTCAAAGGTGAAAGCAATATGTAATGTAGTCTGATTCAAAAGTGTGAAAGCCAACAGGGCTGTACATTTACAAAAATAAGAAAAACAATTCTTTACACATTTTGGGAAAAAAATATCAGGTGCTGACTGATATTGAACTGCTTTAACCATCACAACAGCTCAACATATTCTATGGATCTTGGGCTCCCCCTTGTGGTCAGTGATATAGTCACTAAATAAGTCTCCCTGCAGAAGCACATCCGTTTCTGTATTGTAGAGCAGACCCCGAAGTGACTCTTATCAAGTGTATGCAAGAATTTCCTCTGTTGTCATAGGAATTCAGCATTCTCGGTGTTGACGTCTCCAACCCCCATTGTCCAGAGTTTACATCATGTAGGTCTGATATCTGATCGGAGGTTAACTTCACAGTGATACTATTGGTCAATAACTCCGAATTTGAATCCAAACAACTCAGATGCTTATATAGGGGTCTTAAATTCATTGTTCTTTCTCTTTGTTCCTGAACTGCTGTGGTGAGATACCCTTTTTCTACACCCCATGGACTTTCTGGGCATGATTTCTCTCTGACCATGCTTAAGATAATGCCTTGTAATGTCTGTTAATGCTTTAACTTAAGCTTTATACCGTGTAATGTGAATCCATTCATTGTACAACGTTAATTAAATATCTGCCTTTTTTATTGCCCATTACTGTAACTATGGTGTACTTGCATATTGCTAAATAATCTTTATGGAGTCAAACATTTCACAACTATCTACAGAATACATTTTAATTGCTGCCTCAACGAACAATCTTGAAATCAATATTCACTAATATAAATGTACCTAAAATAAGCAGCTTTAAAAAAAAAAAAAAAGCTTTATTCTACAAGGAAAATGAACTTGCTCATGTCACTATGACCCTTCCACCATTTTGGAAATGTTTCAAGTGATAGGCCTACACTCCTAGATCACATGGATGGATTATTTAACCCAAAATAAAATGCAATTAAGTCATTTTAGATATACAGGTGTGACTTAAGAATAGGGGCTGATTTCAAACTCAGAAAGTGATTCACATTTCTGGGTTAACCCATCTCCCTGCCCTGTCAAGGAAAGTGTCCAGTCCCTTGCAGCGCAGACCTGTGACCACCCCATATCTATGGGCCACATGCTGCAACAATTAGGCTAAGCTTAAAATCAATAAGACCTCAGTGAAGGTGCTACAGGGTCCACCAAAAAAAAAAAAAGTCTTCCTTTTTTTAAAAAATACAGTCCAGTCAAATAGGCTAATTTTAGCTACAGTACCAAAAATTCTCTAGAAGTTGGAACGGTTCTCTTGCTTCTATACGTTTCGCAGCCTCAACTAAAGAGTACTTCAGTCTTAAGATCCAAAAATCTCCAAATTCAAACCATTCTGTGCAGTCATACAGATTTAAGATAGTTGAACAATACTGCCACCTTCAGGATGATTGGTAGTCCCGAATAGGAACACTTTGAATGAAGCACTCTGACACTTCGATCTTCAGACTTTGGTTCAAATACTTTGTATAGCCTGCCTGGAGTGCCAGATAGGAGAGGGTTGTGGTTTTGGGGCTATTATATTGGTCCATTAAGCCAAGCAAGTTTAGTCAAGCACAGATTAAGTCGTATTTAAACAGAGGTCTGATCCCCAATATGGCAAAAATGGACCCATATCGGATTGAATAGGAATAGTTACACGTTGACACAGGCAGCCCAATTCTGATCTTGCGACCAATCAGATATGTACAAGAACCTAGAGGGAGTATAGGAGTCGAGTTGGAAGAAATGGGCAACAGGTCCTTCCTTGACTACTGATGCCTCAGAGTTCCTATTGAAGGCAATGTCCAAGTCTACACATTTTGGGGAAATTAAATGAAGTAGCATAAGTGACAACTAAGTGCTGAAATGGCAGCACCATGTTTGCTAAAGTGCTAAGTTAACCCAATTTCAGTTCGACCAAATGCTGAATCATTGTACCGCTGTGAAATATCGAAACATTCATTTCGCAGCTGCTTTAAACTGGCATACAAACCAAAAAAGGAAGCAAAACCTCAAATAACGCAAAGAACAGATCTACCGCTTCATAAACATGTTAACGAGAACAGACCTACACCTCCCATTTCTATGCGAATTAGTTTTTTAGCCCAAAAAGTTAAATATTGCCGCTTTAAGCAATCTGGCCAAAGTCATGTAATACAGAGCATGGTCCTCAAAAGTTTGAAATATTTATTACCTTAAAACCAATACAAAAACATTGAGTAATATTAAATATCCATATTGCATTTTATATCTATACACGAAGTTCAGTTATTGGGTCTGCCAAAAGCCGAGGCCTCACATCATCCAATCCTGCAATGTATGTCTTCGCAAACATTTCCAGCAATTGGCAATGACTCTTCATGGATTTCAACACAATTACCAAACATTTCTTGAGAAGCATAGGTCATGTAGAGAAAGCCATCGTCATCTTTATGGTCCTTGTAGACTTGCGCCATGGTAAGAGACATGCTGGCCAGGCCAGCATTATTGATAAGTAGGTAGAACGCTTGACTCTGCATCAGAGACATACGATTTCTGAAACGAGAACGTGCAGAAAGTATTGACAAGACGTACTCAAAATGTAGAAATTCTTGCACAAACAAGTAATTTAAAAAGTAGTGACAGTCGCGCGCGGCACTCGAGGCTGATGCATATCAGGTGATTGCCAAATTTGAAATTATGCACGAGTTCTCGCAACCAAAATTTAAATCATGTTAAGCCACGTCTGCCAAGTTAAATAAACACATGTTCAGCAAAACGTTTCTCAAATGAGACACACCTTATAATGGTGACAAACTGAGTCATGGAAAGTTCTTGGGGGACCAGGAATTTCGTTTTATCAAGAGGCGGCAAGTACTTCTCCCGTTGATACCTTTCAATTATAACCTGTGGGCGGAAAGGTCACGTTTAGAAGGTGCAAACTCAATGGAACTTCAGGGTAGAACACGGTTTTAGAAATAAGCAAACTTACCGGAATTTTAGTTGGAAACTTTGTTCGGATCCCCGCGACCTCCTGTTTTCTCGTGGCTGTTTGGGATGGAAAACGTGGATGAGATTATAAAGCAACGCATAGCCTACCACATGCAAAGCAATACATGAAATAATCACCAAAGCTTTTTCTCTGCTTGAAGGACTTGGGGTGCTGTGGTTTCTCAAACGGAGGCATCATGTGGGCAAGTGGCTCCTCTCTTCAATTCCTGCTGTCTGACCTAGGCTATAACATTTAACCATGTAGATCAGCCAACACAAATTAAATAGTGCGGTTGCAGTGACGTATCACCTGATTACCATGGGGTTGCGTCAGCACGCTTCATATGGCTAATGAATTGACCGTGCATAATGACTCGGCTGTGTGTAAAACCAATCCAAATGGTGAAGATCTAATAAATGACCTGATTGTAACGTTTCATGTAATTGATGTTTGAAAATAAGACTGTTTGAATTACCAAACATGATATAGAGGTAATTTAGTAATGAAAATATCTTACGCATACATAGAGGCCTTTATAATATTCTCACACTGAAGTAGGCCCTACAACATTTTGTTTAATGTATTTTCTTGGATTTCAAAGGACATGAAATTCAGTCAGGGGTCGTGGATGATAGGCTTGTGTGTGTGGAATGCATAGATGGAATGCATAGATACATAAATGGAATGTGCTATAATATATGAAATATGGCTACCACAGATACACTTCTGTAGCATACATTATGACATTTTCAATTTCGGTTTAAAAAAAAAATCTACTCCGCAGGCCAATTAAAGAAAATTACAGTAAAAAAAAGAGAGCAAGCGCATTTTAGGTTGAAAATGCAGCTCTTAACTTCTTTGAACTTCAAATTCCATCACGCGTAGGATAAAACAGTTGTCAACAGCG
This sequence comes from Salmo trutta, assembly GCF_901001165.1. NCBI lineage: Eukaryota > Metazoa > Chordata > Actinopteri > Salmoniformes > Salmonidae > Salmo > Salmo trutta. Next base: position 17,944,136 of record NC_042994.1, read on the forward strand.
CATTTATATCCGATTGGCGTATTCCAGTGTGAATCGTGTAAATCCACCAATGGGTTAAAAGAAAACTCTGGATGTGGGTGGGAGCTGAGTGTGAACGTCATCAATTGACAGCTGGCTGCTCAGACGTGATTGTGCCCGCCCAGTAGAGAGAGCTGTAGGTAGCTATTTCCTTTCCATTTCATAGCACAAGGGGCGGTTAAAGGAAAACCCATCCGTCTGAGCACAGTCGTGCCAGCTTGTGCGAACTGAACCCACACACCTGGCCTGGGCATGGACGAACAGGCAGGGCCCGGCGTGTTCTTTAACAACAACAACAACTCGGGTTTGCCAGGCGCTGGAAAAGGACCGCAGCAGCCGGGCGACGTCGGTGGCGGAGAGGCGGCCAGGGCTCATTACAACATTCCGGGGATATTGCACTTTCTGCAACACGAATGGGCCCGCTTCGAGGTGGATAGAGCGCAATGGGAGGTGGAGCGAGCCGAATTGCAGGTAAACCACGTCAAAATGCCCTGCTTATTTTTGGTGGGGGTTTACGGTGTTGAGTCCGCTCTAGGAAGATTGAAATTTGTGTCAGGAAGCCTACTCGCGCGCCACGGTCTTTGTGGCGAGAACTGCTCGAGCTACGTAGCTACTAGAGTAGTCTTGGTCGGATGACGTTAGGCACTATAGCACAGGGTTTCCCAACCTCGGTCCTGGGAAACCCTGTGCTAAATCGCTTGAATAATAGAAAATGATTCTGATGAACAGTGCAGTTGATTCATGCACTCCTATAGTCAGTGACATGAGTTTTTATTGTGCCTTATGACTTCTCTTAAATGCCATGTCGTAAATATATCAGAGGTAAGGCTATTTAGCATAATGTGATGTGCAGGCCTTGATTGAGTTGTAGCTCGCGGTGTAAAAAAATAAATATTAACGCAACAATTTAAAAGAATTTACGGAGTTTAAGTTAATATAAGGAAATCAGTCAATTGAATTAAATTCATTAGGCACTAATCTTTGGATTTCACATGACTGGTAGTACTGATATGCATCTGTTGGTCACAGATGCCTTAAAAACAAAAAGATAGGGGCGTGGATCAGAACCAGTCAGTATGTGGTGTGACCACCATTTGCCTCATGCAGTGTGACATCTCCTTCGCATAGAGTTGATCAGTCTGTTGATTGGCGGGAACTGGAACATACTGTCGTACACGTCGATCCAGAGCATCCCAAACATGCTCAATGGGTGACATGTCTGGTGAGTGTGCAGGCCATGGAAGAACAGGGACATTTTTATAGCTTCCAGGAATTGTGTAAAGATCCTTCAGACATGGCTGTGCATTATCATGCTAAAACATGACGTGATGGAGGCGGATGAATGGCATGACAATGGGCCTCAGGATCTCGTCACGGTATCTCTGTGCATTCCAATTGCCATTGATAAAATGCAGTTTGTTGTCAGTAGCTTATGCCTGCCCATACCATAACCCCACTGCCACCATGTGACACTGTTCACAATGTTGACATCACCAAACCACTTGCCATCACGTGGTCTGCGGTTGTGAGGCCTGCAAAATTCTCTTAAATGACATTGGAGGTGGCTTATGGTAGAGAAGTGAACATTCAATTATCTGGCAACAACTCTGGTGGACATTCCTGCAGTCAGCATGCCAATTGCATGCTCCCTCAACTTGAGACATCTGTGGCATTGTGTTGTGACAAAATTGCACATTTTAGTGGCCTTTTATTGCCCCCAGCACAAGGTGCACCTGTGTAATAATCATGCTGTTTAATCAGCTTCTTGATATGCCACACCTGTCAATTGGATGGATTATCTTGGCAAAGGAGAAATGCTCACTAACAGGGAGGTAAACAATTTTGTGTGCAATTTGAGAGAACATTTCTGGGATCTTTTATTTCAGCTCATGAAACATGGGACCAACACTTTACGTGTTGCGTTTATATTTTTGTTCAGTGTATGTGAGCACCTCCGAACATTGCTAACCAAGGCCAGTGCCAAGCTAAGTGCTAGCCTAGGCAGCCAATAGTGCATGGGCGCTAGATCTGCACAATTGTCTAGGCTCATACATAAGGCATCCTCTATTCAGGCCGCGAAGGCATAACTTTCCTACCTAACTAGCTTAAATGGAAAGGTGGGGGGAAAAAACAGGGAAAATATGCATACTTTATTCATGAAACACAATTTTCCACCAACATTTTGGGATTTTCTGACAATTTAGAATGTTGTACACTGTATTCTGCCAAGGGTGTGCAACATCCAAAATTGTCTAAAAATGGTGGTGGAACATTTTTCATAAAGAAAGTATGCTTATTTTCCAGTTTTATTCTAACTTCTCGCCATTAAAGCTAGATGATTGTGCAGATCTAGAGCCCATGCACTATCGGCTGCCTAGGCTAGCTAATTGCGCTCTCCAGAAATGACTCAAGCTTTCTCTGCTGCTCTTACGTATTACATAATTTACAGCACAACTTATGGCTTTTTATGACGGTGCATTCATAAATTTCAATAGGCATTTTAAAATTTTTAAAGGGCGATGCTTCATCAGATTCTAAATTAATTATGTGTAACTGTACGTGGCATTTGTGCATCATTTACTTTGAAAATGTTCTGCCTCAATCAAAGCAGGCTTTCATTTCTTTCTTATTGTGCCTTAATGAAGGAGAGCGAATAGGCCTAGATGTCAAAGTTGTGTTATCGATATTGCAGATACCCTCCTGATTCCGGAGTAGGTTTTTTTTTTAAATTCTCCTCCCCATTTACTTCAAGTGCTTATCAGTAGTAGAGGAAGCTCATTGGCAAGCGACAAATGAGTGTCAGAACTGCTCCACTGGCATTGAGCAGAAACCAATTTCATATCTTAATGCATTTGTTCTGCTGCCATGCCATTATATGGTGTAGTAGCGACCCTGCATTCCATTAAAGTCTTAGCTGAGCAAATGTAAAAATCTAATAGACAGGATATACACTGCCTTTGGAAGGTATTCACACCCCTTGATCTTTTCCACATGTTACAGCCTGAATTTAAAGTGGAATTTTGTTTTCAGACATTTTTACAAAAATGTAATTCATAAAAAATGAAACACGGAAATGTCTTGAGTCAATAAGTATTCAACCCCTTTGTTATGGCAAGCCTAATGCGTTCAGGTAAAAAAAAATGTGCTTAACAAGTACCCTAATAAGTTGCATGGACTCACTCTGTGCAATAATATACTGAACAAAAATGTAAACGTAACATGCAACAATTTCAAAGATTTCAGATGTCTGGGTAGGCCTAGGAGGGCAACGGCCACCCACTGGGGAGCCAGGCTTAACCAATCAGAATTTGTTTTTCCCCACAAAAGGGCTTTATTACAGACAAAGACTCCTCAGCACCAAATGCTCACTAACAGGAATGTAAACAAATTTGTGCACAACATTTGAGAGAAATAAGCTTTTAGTTCGTATGGAACGTTTCTGGGATCTTTTATTTCGGCTCATGAAACATGGGACCAGCACTTTACATGTTTTTGTTCAGTGTTGTTCTTAACACTTATTTGAATGATTATCCAGTCTCTGGTTTTACCAAACACATACAATTATCTGTAAGGTCCCTCAGTTGAGTAGTGAATTTCAAGCACAGATTCAACCACAAAGACCAGGGAGCTTTTCCAATACCTCTCAAAGAAGGGCACCTATTGGTAGATCAGTAACAACAAACAAAAAAAAGCAGACACTGAATATCTCTTTCAGCATGGTGAAGATATTAATTACACTTTGGATGGTGTATCAATACACCCAGTCACTACAAAGATACAGGTGTACTTCCTAACTCAGTTGATGGAGAGGACTGAACCACTTAGGGATTTCACCATGAGGCCAGTGGTGACTTTAAAACAGTTAGAGTTTAATGGCTGTGATAGAAACTGAGACTGGATCAACAACATTGTAGTTACTGCACAATACTAACCTAAATGACAAAGTGAAAAGAAGGAAGTCGGTACAGAATAAAAAATATTCCAAAACATGCGTCCTGTTTGCAATAAAGCACTAAAGTAATACTGCAACAAATGTGGCAAAGAAACTCACTTTTTGTCCTGAAGACAAAGCTGAGTACCACTCGGTCATATTTTCAAGCATGGTGTTGGCTGCATAATGTTATGGATATGCTCATCATCTGAAGGACTAGGGTGTTTTTTTGGGGGGATAAAAAGAATAGAGCTAAGCACAAAATCCTAGAGGAAAACCTGGTTCAGACTGCTTTCCAACAGACACTGGGAGACAAATTCACCTTTCAGCAGGATAATAACCTAAAACACAAGGCCTAATCTACACTGGAGTTGCTTACAAAGATGATATTGAATGTTCTTGAGTGGCCTAGTTACAGTTTTGACTTAAATCAGCTTGTAAATCTATGGCAAGTCCTGGTCAACAACCAATGACAGAGCAAGAGTTAACAAAAGAATAGTTGGCAAATATTGTAAAATCCAGGTGTGCAAAACTCATAGACCCACAAAGACTCACAGCTGTAATCGCTGCCAAAAGTGATTCTAACATGTATTGATTCGGTGGGGGAGGGGGGTTGAATACTTATCTAATCAAGATATATTAGTGTGCTATATTTCATTGATCTTTAAAATAATTTTTTGAAATGTTCTTTCTCATTGACAGAGTATTTTGTGTAGACCGTAAATGTTTTATTTTTTATAATAAAAAAAGACAATGAAATTTAGTCCCAATTTGTAACACAACTAAATGTTGAAAAAGTCAACGGGTATGACGAAAGCGTTTTCCTTCTAGAAACTACTGCAGAAGAATTTAATTGGACAGAGCAGATGGAGATGTTTCTGAACCTTCGTTAGGGCCCTACTCAACAAGCTGACCTGGAAGCGCCTGCATTAAAACATGTGGGCGGGGAATGCCCACCACAGAGCGCTCAACATTACCTGCACTAAGAGGTTTTAAAAATGCTTTTTAACGTTAGTTAGTCGCTAGTATGTGGACACCGGTGGTCACCCAACTCTGTTTCCATGTCCTTGTGCAGGAGTGTTGTGACACACCAACCTGGTTGTATTATTCTGTAAGTAAATCCTAGACACTATATTTAGTATAATATGTTACGTTTCGTATGGCTTGTATTATTTTGTTGATGTGAATCACCCATTTCGTATGATACACTACATGACCAAAAGTATGTGAACACCTGCTTGTAGAACATCTCATTCTAAAATGATGGGCATTAATATGGAGTTGATCCCCCCCCCCCTCCCTTGCTCCTATAACAGCCACTAATTCTGTGTATGGCTTTCCACTAGATGTTGGAACATTGCTGCGGGGACTTGCTTCCATTCAGCCACAAGAGCATTAGTGAGGTCGGGCACTGATGTTGGGAGATTAGGCCTGGCTCACAGTAGGAGTTCCAATTCATCCCGAAGGTGTTCGATGGGGTTGAGGTCAGGGCTCTGTGCAGGCCAGTCAAATTATTCCACACCAATCTCGACAACCCATTTCTGTATGGACCTCACTTTGTGCATGGGGGCATTGTCATGTTGAAACAGGAAAGGACCTTCTCCGAACTGTTGCCACAAAGTTGGAAGCACAGAACATTCTAGAACGTCACAGCCTACAATATCATTAAGATTTCCCTTCACTGAAACTAAGAGGCCTAGCCCGAACCATGAAAAACAGCCCCAGACCATTATTCCTCCTCCACCAAACTTTACAGTTGGCACTATTCATTGGGGCAGGTAGCGTTCTCCTGGCGTCCTCCAAACCCAGACTCGTCCTCAGTGTGCCAGATGGTGAAGCATGATTCATCACTCCAGAGAACACGTTTCCACTGCTCCAGAGTCCAATGTTGGCGAGCTTTACACCACTCCAGCCAACGCTTGGCATTGTGCATGGTGATCTCAGGCCTGTGTACGGCTGCTCGTTCATGGAAACAAAAAGTTATTGTGCTGACGTTGCTTCCAGAGGCAGTTTGGAACTCGGTAGTGAGTGTTGCAACCTAGAACAGACCATTTTTACGCGCTTCAGTAATCGGTAGTCCTGTTCTGTGAGTTTGTGTGGCCTACCACTTCGGCTGAGCCTATGTTGCTCCTAGATGTTTCCACTTCACAATAACAGCACTTACAGTTCGGGGCAGCTCTAGCAGGGCAGAAATTTGACAATGACTTATTGGAAAGGTGCCATCCTATGACGGTGCCATTTTCAAAGTCACTGAGCTCATCAGTAAGGCCATTCTACTGCCAATGTTTGTCTATGGAGATTGCATGGCTGTGCTTGATTTTATATACCTGTCAGCAACAGGCATTGCTGAAATAGCTGAAGCCACTAATTTGAAGGGGTGTCCACATACTTTTTTTTGCCATTGTGTGTATATATACACAAAAGTATGTGAACCTTTTGGAATTACATAGATTTCTGCATAATTTGGTCATTAAATTTGATCTGATCTTCATCTAAGTCACAACAATAGACAAACATAGTGAGCTTAAACTACTAACACACACATTATTATTGTATTTTTCTTGTCTATATTAATACATCATTTAAGCAATGTAGGTTGGAAAAAGTATGTGAACCCCTAGGCTAATGACTTCTCCAAAAGCTAATTGGAGTCAGGAGTCAGCTAACCTGGAGTCCAATCAATGAGATGAGAATGGAGATGTTGGTTAGAGCTGCCTTGCCTTATAAAAAACACACACAAAATTTGAGTTTGCTATTCACAAGAAGCATTGCCTGATGTGAACCATGCCTCGAACAAAAGAGATCTCAGAAGACATAAGGGGTTACAAAAGTATCTCTAAAATCCTTGATGTTCATCAGTCCATGGTAAGACAAATTCTCTTTTAAATGGAGTAAATTCAGCACTGTTGCTACTCTCCCTAAGAGTGGCCGTCCTGCAAGAGCACAGCGCAGAATGCTCGATGAGGTTAAGAAGAATCCGAGAGTGTCAGCTAAAGACTTACAGAAATCTCTGGAACATGCTAACATCTTTGTTGCCGAGTCTCCGATATGTAAAACACTAAACAAGAATGGTGTTCATGTGAGGACACTACAGTCCAAAAAAACCTGAAGTTTTGAAGTTTTGCAAATGTGCACCTGGATGTTTTGCAGGAGAATGTAAGGCTATATGTCCGCCAATTGAAGCTCAACAGAAGTTGGGTGACGCAACAGGACAACGACCCAAAACACAGAAGTAAATCAACAACAGAATGGCTTCAACAGAAGAAAATACGCCTTCTGGAGTGGCCCGGTCAGAGTCCTGACCTCAACCCGATTTGAGATGATGTGGCATGACCTCGAGCAGTTCACACCAGACATCCCAAGAATATTGCTGAACTGAAACGGTTCCGCTACAGAAGACATTTTTAGTTTATTGCTGCAAAGGAGGGTCAACCAAGTTATTACATTGAAGGGTTCCCATACTTTTTCCATCTTGCACTGTGAATGTTTACACAGTGTGTTCAATAAAGACATGAACACGTGTAATTGTTTGTGCTATTAGTTTAAGCAGACTGTGTTTGTCTATTGTTGTGAGCTAGATGAAGTAAGATCAAATTTTATGACCAATTTATGCAGAAATCCTGGTATTTCCTAAGGGATCGCATACTTTTTCTTGCCACTGTGTGTGTTTTATCTCTGGGCTGGATCCTATTCGAAATGGCTGCCTTTGTGACCTTTGCTGTCGGAGTTGGACAATAACATCCGACGATCACCGACAGGCACTGGCCTAGCGTTTTGACCCCGACGTACTGCTGTTGCACAACACTGGGAATCCATGACATTGAGTATGAGTGGGTTAAAGAATCTCAATGAGCTTCTCTCTGCCTCTGCTCCTCCTTTGCCCCAGAGGATGTCTGGTATCATCACCACTTTTCCTTCCCTATTCCCGCACTATAAACACGTTGCGGAGAAGGCGAAGACGGGAGTTGGTGCAGAAAGAAACAATCAATGGGAGAAAGAACCGATCAATGCTCACCAGCTCCTGTTGGGAGATCTCACTGTTTTTTTTCTATTGTTTTCTTTCTTTTCTACATAATCCACACTTAATGTAAGTGCTGGGTCTCTGAGGAAGACAATACATCGGCCTGTTCAGCCTGTTGTTCAGCCTATTTCTTTGCCTTTGCGTGCACTAAACAGCCCCCCCCCCCCCATCTGAGATGCTTGTCAGCATTTGGTATTCAACTCCCTCAGATATAGTCCTTTTCCTCGTTCAGAGACGTTTGTTGTCGAGTGGGAGGCCCAGAGGCTGCCTGCGTTCTTGGGATCTTTCGGATCTCACGGCTTGTCGTCTTCCGCATGTTCTCCAACGACCCATTAAAAACAAACTCAAACTGGTTGTTAAGTGACTCATGCCACAGAGCTGACACTGCGAATGTCGTGGCTCCCAGCCCCATCGTTAAAACAGAGCCCTGTGTTTATCACAGGAGCAATCTCCCGACTGCCCAGGCTGAATCTCAGGCAGCTACTACCCAGTGCTGGTGAGATGTGGGAGGGGGTGCCATGCGGTCAGGCATTTCAAACACACAAATTCTTGAAATGCTGCCTCCCCAGCATTTATTTTTTTGGTGTACACACTCCACCACACTGACTAGTATACTAGTCGACGTGTTACGCCTTTTCTGGGTCATCACATTTTGTAATTTCCCCAGAAGTGTTTATTCCAATGACTCCCTTCGACCGCCCTGGTACAGTATGTCCATTGAAAATGTGTGAGAGTGTGCGTCTCCAATGCCACTCATTCACTATTTAGTGCACTACTTTTGACCAGATACCTATGGGTGCTGGTCAAAAGAATTGCACTTTAAAGGGAATAGGGTGCCATTTGGGATGAAGCCAGAGAGTGTTCTCTCAGGCAGCTGGGTTTAGAGTAGACCTGCACCTCCAGCCTATGAGTAACCATGTCTGGTATTCTAACGAGAGGCCCACCTGCTAGCACTATGCACACCATCGGTGTGTTTTACAGGTGTTTATATCGGAAGGGTCTGTCTGGCACCGTGAACAACTGCAGTATTCATACTTGTTTTGATGTGTTGTTTCTTTGCCTTTTATTCCACAATGCTTCAGATGATTTTAAAGATTGCACTTCATGAGTTGTTTCACAGCATGAATCATTTTTACTTCAGAATCACTTTATTTTTGTCTTTGGACAAAAAGCGCATGGATACTCAATCAGATCGAGCCATTTATTCAAAATGGTAAGAGGTCACAGGCCAATAGTTAGAAAAGGTGACATCAACCAACTCTGCAATCTCAATTATAATTCTGCATAATGTACCTTTTCTATTTCCAAATAAGATCTTCTACTTCATGATTTGCAGACCACCATGCTTTCAGTGTGTTTGCAATCATATCATGCCACTTAACTTTGCATAATTTATGTAAATAGTGATAGGCTATGGGGGGAATAAGGCCTGCAGGCTACTATTAAAGTATCACTGCTTTGGCGTGTAATTCCAATGCCCTTTATCTTTTAAGTATTATTTTTCAGACTTTCATCTCACTAACTAAATGATTTCGTCAAGAGACCGATGTGCCTTTGCTGTGTGTAGACATAGTATGCCTAGGATTATGCATAACTGACTGCATGTCAAGGCAAAATCTGGACCTTGCTGTCATAGCGCACACTTCAAATTCCAGATCGCTGTTTTTTTATGGCTTTCCATCCATTATCCCATGTAATGAGGTAGTATGTAAGACCAGACTATCATTCTGCTGTCTGAGGTATGTTTAGTTGCTCAGACTTTGCACATTTACCACCATGTTATGGTGACATGACACGGTGTACTCGCCATACATTCAGGAGATCAATTGACACCCAGGCAGCAATTTGTCCACTCTGGGGAGAACATGTGGAGTCCATCAGACTGGGACTAGTGCATCTATAAGCAGTCTCTCGACCTCTGGATCGGTGGCGGAGGGGGAGAGTTGAGACCGAGAGCGCCCCAGAGGCTGACGGCCTACTCCAGTGGAACTCATCTAGCAGCTCCAGAAATACTTTTGGCCCCGCCACAACATGTCAGGTGTAAATATATCTCATAAACCAATTAGAATTTGGAAATATATTCTCCTGCAATTTGTGTAGTAAAAGTGTGACAGTACGAAAGGTACCTCACCTCAAAGCATGAGAGAATATAAATAATCCAAATTAGCTACAGATTTTCATGTGAATATGATCTGCATCAAATAAATATGCACATATTCCCACCAGAGGTGTTTTTCCATCAAGCTGACTTGTTGCTGATAGAAGGCTGGGAGTTATGTAGTGCACATAAAAAGCTTTTTTTCACTTAAGTTTTCATGTACCGAATATTTTTAGTTTTTTACTCTGCCGATGGTTTTGTTACAGAAACGAATTTGATAAGTAGGACATTTGCCCAAGCTGGTTTTGGTGCATGCTCTCTAGACCAGTGGGAACCAAACTGTACTGCAGGTGGTCTGCAAATGTTGTTTGACTTCTGTAACCGTAAAAGCCTTGGTTTCATGCATATTAACATCAGAAGCCTCCTCCCTAAATTTGTTTTACTCACTGCTTTACCACACTCCGCCAACCCTGACGTCCTTGCTGTGTCGGAGTCCTGGCTTAGGAAGACCACCACAAATTCGGAGATTTCCATCCCCAACTACAACATTTTCTGTGAATATAGAACTGCCAAAGGGGGAGGGGTTAGCCTGCATAGTTCTGTCATACTTTCCAGGTCTATGCCCAAACAGTTAAAGCTTCTAATTAAAAAATAATAATCTCCCCAGAAATAAGTCTCTCACTGTTATAGACCCCCCTCAGCTCCCAGCTGTGCCCTGGACACCATATGTGAATTGATTGCCCCCCATCTATCTTCAGAGTTTGTTCTGTTAGGTGACCTAAACTGGGATATGCTTAACACCCCGTCATCCTACAATCTAAACTAGATGCCCTCAATCTCACACAAATTATCAAGGAACCCACCAGGTACAACCCTAAATCTGTAAACATGGGCACCCTCATAGATATTATCAAGACCAACTTTCCCTTCAAATACACCTCTACTGTTTTCAATCAGGATCTCAGGGATCACTGCCTCATTGCCTGCATCCGTTATGGGTCAGAGGTCAAACGACCACCCCTCATCACTGTCAAACGCTCCCTAAAACACTTCTGCGAGCAGGGTATCCTGGAAGGATATTGACCTCATCCCGTCAATAGAGGATGCCTGGTGGTTCTTTTAAAAGTAATTTCCTCACCATCTTAAATAAGCATGCCCCTTTCAAAAAATGTAGAACTAAGAACAGATATATAGCCCTTGGTTCACTCTAGACCTGACCAATACACAGTCAGTTAGGAAAGCAAAGGCCAGCTTTTTCAAGCAGAAATTTGCATCCTGTAGCACAAACTCAAAAACGTCTGGGACACTGTAAAGTCCATGGAGAATAAAAGCACCACCTCCCAGCTGCACACTGCACTGAGGCTAGGTAACACTGTCACCACTGATAAATCCACGATAATTGAGAATTTCAGTAAGCATTTCTCTACAGCTGGCTTTTCTTTCCTCCTGGCTACCCCAACCCCGGCCAACAGCACTGCACCCCCCGGAGCTACTTGCCCAAGCATCCCCAGCTTCTCCTTCACCCAAATCCAGATAGCAGATGTTCTGAAAGAGCTGCAAAACCTGGACCCATACAAATCAGCTGGGCTAGACAATCTGGACCCTATCTTTCTAAAATTATCCACCGCCATTGTTGCAACCCCTATTACTAGTCTGTTCAACCTCTCTTTCGTAGTGTCCGAGATTCCTAAAGATTGGAAAGCTTCCACGGTCATCCCCCTCGTCAAAGGGGGTGACACTCTAGACCCAAACTGTTACAGACCTATATCCATTCTGCCCTGCCTTTCTAAAGTCTTCGAAAGCCAAGTTAACAAACCGATCACTGACCATTTCAAATCCCACCGTACCTTCTCTGCTGTGCAATCCGGTTTCCAAGCTGGTCACGGGTGCACCTCACCCACGCACAAGGTTTCTCAAATGACTGTTTCTCCTGGTTCACCAACTACTTCTCAGACAGTTCAGTGTGTCAAATCGGAGGGCCTGTTGTTCGGACCTCTGGCAGTCTCTATGGGGGTACCACAGGGTTCAATTCTCGGGCCAACTCTTTTCTCTGTATAGATCAATGATGTCGCTCTTGCTGCGGTGATTCCTTGATCCACATCTACGCAGACGACACCATTCTGTATACATCTGGCCCTTCTTTGGACACTGTGTTAACAAACCTCCAAACGAGCCTCAATGCCATACTACTCTCCTTCCGTGGCCTCCAACTGCTCTTAAATGCTAGTAAAACAAAATGCATGCTCTTCAACCGATCGCTGCCCGCACCCGCCTGCCCGACCAGCATCATTACTCTGGACGGTTCTGACTTAGAATATGTGGACAACTACAAATACCTAGGTGTCTGGTTAGACTGTAAACTCTCCTTCCAGACTCGCATTAAGCATATCCAATCCAAAATTAAATCAGGATCGGCTTCCTATTTTGCAACAGTCTCCTTCACTCATGCTGCCAAACACCCTCGTAAAACAGACTATCCTGCCGATCCTTGACTTTGGCGATGTCATTTACAAAATAGCCTCCAACACTCTACTCAGCAAATTGGATGCAGTCTATCACAGTGCCATCCGTTTTGTCACCAACGCCCCATATACCACCCACCAATGCGACCTGTATGCTCTCGTCGGCTGGCCCTCGCTACATATTCGTCGCCAGACCCACTGGCTCTAGGTCATCTATACGTCTTTGTTAGGTAAAGCTCCGCCTAACCCCAATTCACTGGTCACCAGAACAACACCCACCCGTAGCACGCGCTCCAGCAGGTATATCTATCTGGTCACCCCCAAAGCCAATACCACCTTTGGCCACCTTTCCTTCCAGTTCTCTGCTGCCAATGACAGGAACGAGTTGCAGAAATCGCTGAAGTTGGAGACTTCTATCTCCCTCACTAACTTTAACCTCTTACATCTAGATGTTCCGCTAGCAGAACGTCTGCTCCAATATCCAATGATGGGCGTGGCGCGAAATACAAATTCCTCTAAAATCCGAAAACTTCCACTTTTCAAACATATGACTATTTTACAGCTATTTAAAGACAAGACTCTCGTTAATCTAACCACACTGTCCGATTTCAAAAAGGCTTTACAGCGAAAGCAAAACATTAGATTGTCAGCAGAGTACCCAGCCAGAAATAATCAGACACCCATTTTTCAAGCTAGCATATAATGTCACAAAAACCCAGAAGACAGCTAAATGCAGCACTAACATATGATGATCTTCATCAGATGACACACCTAGGACATTATGTTATACAATGCATGCATGTTTTGTTCAATCAAGTTCATATTTATATCAAAAAACAGCTTTTTACATTAGCATGTGACGTTCAGAAAAAGCATACCCCCCCGCAAACTTCCGGGGAATTTACTAACAATTTACTAAATTACTCACGATAAACGTTCACAAAAAGCATAACAATTATTTTAAGAATTATAGATACAGAACTCCTCTATGCACTCGATATGTCCGATTTTAAAATAGCTTTTCGGATGAAGCACATTTTGCAATATTCTAAGTACATAGCCCAGCCATCACGGGCTAGCTATTTAGACACCCGGCAAGTTTAGCCTTCACCAAAATGAGATTTACTATAAGAAAAATGGTCTTACCTTTCCTGTTCTTCGTCAGAATGCACTCCCAGGACTTCTACTTCAATAACAAATGTAGGTTTGGTCCCAAATAATCCATCGTTATGTTCCATCAGCGACATTTTGTTCATGGTTTCAAGACACTATCCCAATGGTAAATCACGGTCGTGCGCATAACGTGACAAAAATTTTCTAAATATTCCATTACCGTACTTCGAAGCATGTCAACCGCTGTTTAAAATCAATTTTTATGCAATTTATCTCGTAGAAAAGCGATAATATTCCGACCGGGAATCTGCGTGTCTGTAAACAGAGGGAAAAACAGAAAGGCGGGGCGGCCATTGCCCGCGCCTAAGCCCTTTGTCCTCTGATAGACCACTTAGCAAAAGCGCTCGTGTGTTTCAGCAAGGGCTTTGAATTACGTCATTCAGGTTTTTCCCGGGCTCTGAGAGCCCATTGGAGCCGTAGGAAGTGTCACGTAACAGCAGAGATCTCTTGTAATAGATAGAGATGACAAAGAAGGGCAAGAAATGGTCAGACAGGGTACTTCCTGTACAGAATCTTCTCACGTTTTGGCCTGCCAAATGAGTTCTGTTATACTCACAGACACCATTCAAACAGTTTTAGAAACTTTGGAGTGTTTTCTATCCAAAGCTAATAATTATATGCATATTCTAGTTTCTGGGCAGGACTAATAATCAGATTAAATCGGGTACGTTTTTTATCCAGCCGTGAAAATACTGCCCCCTAGCCATAAGAGGTTAAGCACCAGCTATCTGAGGAGCTTACCGATCGCTGGAGCAGTACACAGCCCATCTGTAAATATCCCATCCAATCTCCTACCTCATCCCCATATTGTTTTTATTTACTTTATTTTGCTCTTTTGCACAACAGTATTTCTACTTGCACATCATCATCTGCACATCTGTCACTCCAGTGTTATTTTGCTAAATTGTAATTACTTCGCTACTATTGGCCTATTTATTGCCTTACCTCCTTACTTCATTTGCACACACTGTATATAGATGTTTCTATTGTTATTGACTTTTTTTTTTTTTTTTGTCGCACTGCTTTGCTTTATCTTGGCCAGGTCGCAGTTGTAAATGAGAACTTGTTCTCAACTGGCCTACCTGGTGAAATAATAAAAAAATTAATAACTCGTCTGTGCATAGGAACTTTACCTCTACCTACATTTATTTTGTTTACATTTTAGTCATTTAACAGACGCTCTTATCCAGAGAGACTTACAGTAGTGAATGCATACATTTCATACATTTTTTTTCTTCTCCATACTGGTCCCCCGTGGGAATCGAACCCACAATCCTGCCGTTGCAAACACCATGCTCTACCAACTGAGCCACATGGGACCATGTACATTTTACCTCAACTAACCTGTGCCCCCGAACATTGACTCTGTACCCGTACCCCTCTGTATATAGCCTCGCTACTATTATTTTATTGTTACTATTTCATTATTTATTTTTCTATTTTCCTGCTCTTTTTTTTTTTTTTACTTAAGTTTATTTGAGTAAATACTTTTTTAACACTTATTTTTCTTAACTGTAGTGTTGGTTAAGGGCTTGTAAGTAAGCATTTCCCTGTTAGAGGAAACAATTCCTGTTGTATTCGGTGCATGTGACAAATACAATTTGATTTGATCTGCCTTACTCATGCTTTTCCACGTCATGGTGGAAGGACAACACAACTTATGCTCTCGTAGCACCAAGTTCACCTCGACATGTTTATTATATCAATATTCGCTTCCAACGCAATTGTTGAATCTATTTCACTGGCCCAAAAAGTATCATGTGACATGGGAGAACTTGGGAAGGTTGAAAACCAGACGGGCTGCAGCGTTCTGGAGTTAATTTGTGTGTCAGGTAATTCATCCAAATTAATATGGTTGGATGGAAACCTGGTTATTGTCTAACATTTATTGGTGGATCAGTTTCTACCATGCACAGGAGGCTTTCTGAGATGAGTGTCAGTTTGTATTTATTTTAATTTTTTTTACCAGTTAACCTTTTTGTTTAAAAAAAAAAAAAAAAAAAAAAGTAAATCCCTCTTGCTCTTCTTGGAGAGTACTGGTGGCTATTGTTTTTAACCCTTTCAGAGTTTTCCAGGAGCGCCTTGGAATTTGTTGAGCTTTTCTTGGTCCACTTGCTGTTCTAACGGAGTTTCTCTGGCCTAATGGTCTCACGTCACCATTGGGTCTTCGCTATAGCGGCGGACCTGAAGTAATGACAATGTCGGCTATAATATTCCTGCAGCAGTGTGATCACGGAAGAGCCCTGCCAGCAGTTAGTGTCACATTCCCATAGATGAGTCTCCCGACATCTCTTGGAGATGTAGGGGGTGCGGGCTTCCTCACGTGTCTGGACAGGTGAGCGAACGTCGCGGGGAATGGACAGCGCTCTCGTCATGTGGAAATCACAACAGACTCCACGCGTCATTTCACAGTTGCCATTAGCGATACCACCCAGTCTGTGGCAGTAATGCTGCTGGCTGGGGTTTTTAGGTTTTTGATTTATACCCCATGATGATGCGTTGTTTAAATAATGTAACTTATATTGTAGTCAATTTAGCAGAGTGACTTAAAGTAGTGAGTGCATGCTTCTTTGTACCGGTACCCCGTGGGAATCGAACCCTCAACCCTGGCATTGCAAGTGCCATGCCATACCAACTGAGCCACACAGCACCACTTGTTGGGGGTAATCTGGGTGGATACGTGGGATAGACACAATACACGCTTCTTCAGTAATGATGCGTCACGGGAGCACTCCCACGCTTCTGCAACGGCAACACAGGCCAAAGCAAAGCCCAGGTTTATACCTCTTCCCTTTGACCTCATTCAGAGGCTCCCTTGTAAGGAATGGTATGCACACCTGCTTGTTTTACCGTGTAATGCAAACTACGGATCCAATTGCACCACACCCTGGGTCACGCCTAAGCACTGGACCATTGTTGTCAACAACAGGAGGATCCTGGCAGACATAACGCCTGGGCACTGAGGCATCCACCTCATCCATCTTACAATGTGTTCCGGTTCAGCGCAAAATTGATTGTGCCTCCAAAATGTGCACCCTTTTGTGTTGTGAAATGAAAACTCAGGGAACCATGAGTGTGTAAGAGTGACTTTGGGTTTGTGCACCAGCAGATGCGAGTCCTGGCATCCCTGTACAATGTAAACCTGATGTAAGCCTAGTGAATATATACAGATGCAGTATTTCTCTCACTGTAAACACTTTACTCCTTTTATATGAATCACATAGGAATTACAGGTCACCAGTTCAACTGAGTTACCGTGTAAGTATAGTCATGTTTTTGACCACTCTAATCAGTTGATTCCTATAACCTGGATCATGTGATGATGACACATTAGTGATGGATGTGATTGGACTGGTGACCTGATTTCAAGTTTCAGTTAGAACTAACTGATTGCTCAGTAGCAGTTGGACAAAATCATGCATACAGGTCCTGGGTGTTTCTGGGGGCTTACTGTTGCTTTAAGAAAGGGCCTTGGGAATAGTGGGGGGGTGTTTACAAAATAAAAACGCATAGAGGAAAACCCTACCACCACTGCAGTCCATAGCAAGGACAACTGACATGGTAGAAGAAAAGGATGTGGATGCAAGAGAGACTTAAGACTTCACTTCACATGGAGTTGTCAGTTCTTACTAGTCGGCACTGTTAACTTCTTCTTTCTGGCCCTTGTGATGTTATCCATGGGTTACAACTCATGGCAGTTGTCATCTGGTCCTCAAGCATGTGGACCAGATGACGACAGGCTGAGAGTGAGGCGGAGGGTGAGATGTCGGCACACCACAGGCTCACACCACAGAGCGAGATGGAAGAGAGGGCCCTGTGGCGTTCTCCAGAGAGAAAGTACTTCCTTCCTTACTCCCTTCTTCGTGCCCCTCAGGGGAAACCGAAAACCAAACTGGGATTATGAATCCTGTAATTCACATTTTGATGTGAGGAATAAAAACAAACACCCATGGCTTTCTTAGTCTCCCAAAAAATCTCCTCAGTTTGTCAAAGCACCTGGTTGGTCCTTCTCCTTTGGAATTGTTTTGATCGATTTTGTTTGTCTTTTAAAGTGTCTACTGGTTTCATAAAGAAAATATTTACATAATTTCTAGAGACGGTCATGAAATATAAAATGGATGTGGGTGTATTGAATTAACCATACACTTAAACAAATGTTTCCTTTTTGAGCTAAGTAATCACACAGGCATGCTCTATTCTCCATGTCGGTTGCCAGATTAAAAGGAATCTGAGCAGACAACCTGTTTGTGGTCTGCACTCTCCACACACAGCGTTTGTGTGTGCACTGCCATCAATTCAGACAGAGCGTGCCAGGGGACTGCTCCAGCCGTTTCGGTATTAAGGTTCAGCACTGTAGAGAGAGACTGTGCCGACGTCAATCTCGGCAGTATGTTTTTACTAAAGTGTTGAACGCCAGTGTCCAGGATACTGCTTTGGCAAAACCCGTTGGCCTGCTGTTAGCTGTCATGTTGTTTCTTGTTTCGTGTTGGGAAAGTCTGTGTCTCTCAAGACCTTTTTTTAGCAGGCTACCTATAAAGGGATTTTCACTTACCTGGTTACGTATCCAGCATAGCTGCTGTAACCGTGTTTAAAAGGACAATGTGAAAATAAAATATCCGAGCCAGCACAGTTCGCTTTCGGATCATCGCGATAGTTCATAAACTAGCAACTAACAGCCGGGAAGAACTATTGGATTTTAGAGCTGCGGTAACTCACCAGAACTTCCAGGATTACCTCTTCCCTAGAGCAGATCCTTTGTTTGTTCTCTCCAGAGCAGTTGAACTTTTTCCAGAGGCTGACCCAAAACAACGCTGGCGGAGGAGAGGTACTCGGGGCGGTCTTTTGGTCCGACTTAAGAAACGTGCACACTACCCACTGCTCCTGAGTATTTTACTCGCTAATGTCCAGTCTCTGGATAATAAAGTTGATAAACTCAAGGCGCGAGTTGCTTTTCTCTGCTTCACGAAAACATGGCTCTCTCGAGATATACTGAAAACCCAACAGTATATCGCGCCGACAGGAACAAACATCTCTCCGGGAAGCAGAAGGGTGGAGGTATATGTTTTATGATT
The DNA here is from genome assembly GCF_901001165.1 of Salmo trutta. Classification (NCBI taxonomy): domain Eukaryota; kingdom Metazoa; phylum Chordata; class Actinopteri; order Salmoniformes; family Salmonidae; genus Salmo; species Salmo trutta. The sequence goes on from NC_042994.1 coordinate 17,962,911, forward strand.
AACAACTTATGGTTTAACTGTGATAACATACAGGAACTAAAGTCCTTCTGTTCACCCGACCTAGAATGTCTCACAATCAAATACCGACTATCTCCTGAGATGATAATCTTCGTCAGTAATAGCCACAGCAGTCTATATCCCCCCCCCCCCCCCAAGCTGATACCACGACGGCCCTCAAAGAACTTCACGCAAACTGGAAATCACTTTCATTGTAGCTGGGGATTTTAACAAAGCAAATTTGAGGAAAAGGCTCTCAATTCTATCAACATATTGATTGCGGTACTCGCGCTGCTAAAACTCTCGTCCATTGTTATACTACCTTCCAGAATGCATATAAGGCCCTCCCCTGCCCTCCATTCGGCAAATCGGACCACAATTCCATCTTGCTCCTCCCCTCCTAATTGGCAGAAACTCAAATGGGAAGCACCCGTGGTAAGGACTGTTCAACGCTGGTCTGACCAATCGGAATCCACGCTTCAAGATTGTTTTGATCACGCGGACTGGGATATGTTCAGAGTAGCTTCAGAAAATAAGATCGACACACATACCGATACGGTGAAAGAGTTTATCAGGAAGTGCATAGATGTACCCACTGACTATTAATACCTACCCCAACCAGAAACTGTTGATAGATGAGAGCAAAACTGAAAGCGCAAACCACCGCATTTAACCAGGGCAAGAAGACTGGGAATATGGAAGAATACAAACAGTGTAGTTATTCCCTCCGCAAAGCAGTCAAGCAGGCTTAACGTCGCTATAGGGACAAAGTTGAGTCCCAGTTCAACCGCTCAGACACAAGACGTATGTGGCAGGGTCTACAGACAATCACATATTATAAAAGGAAAACCAGCCATGTCGCGGACACGACGTCTTGCTTCCGGATACCATCTGGCCCAGATGGTAGCCATAGCCGCGTCCTCAGAGCATGCGCAGACCAGCTGGCTGGTGTGTTTACAGATATATTAAATCGCTCCCTATTCCAGTCTGTTGTCCCCACATGCTTCAAGATGGCCACCATTGTCTCTGTACCAAAGGTAATTGAACTAAATGACTACCGCCACGTAGCGCTCACCTCTGTCATCATGAAGTGCTTTGAGAAACTAGTCAAGGATCATATCACCTCCACCATACCTGTTACCCTAGACCCACTCCAATTTGCTTACCACCCCAATAGATCCACAGATGATGCAATCGCCTGCATACTGCCCTGTTTCATCTAGACAAGAGTCATACCTACAGTGGGGAGAACAAGTATTTGATACACTGCCGATTTTGCAGGTTTTCCTACTTACAAAGCAAGTCTGTAATTTATGTCATAGGTACACTTCAACTGTGAGAGACGGAATCTAAAACAAAAATCCAGAAAATCACATTGTATGATTTAAGTAATTAATTTGCATTTTATTGCATGACATAAGTATTTGATACATCAGAAAAGCAGAACTTAATATTTGGTACAGAAACCTTTGTTTGCAATTACAGAGATCACACGTTTCCTGTAGTTCTTGACCTGGTTTCCACACACTGTAGCAGGGATTTTGGCCCACTCCTCCATACAGACCTTCTCCAGATCCTTCAGGTTATGGGGCTGTCGCTGGGCAATACGGACTTTCAGCTCCCTCCAAAGACTGGCTAGGCCACTCCAGGACCTTGTGATGCTTCTTACGGAGCCACTCCTTAGTTGCCCTGGCTGTGTGTTTCGGGTCGTTGTCATGCTGGAAGACCCAGCCACGACCCATCTTCAATGCTCTTACTGAGGGAAGGAAGTTGTTGGCCAAGATCTCGCGATACATAACCCCATCCATCCTCCCCTCAATACAGTGCAGTCGTCCTGTCCCTTTTGCAGAAAAGCATCTCCAAAGAATGATGTTTCCACCTCCATGCTTCACGGTTGGGATGTTGTTCTTGGGGTTGTACTCATCCTTCTTCTTCCTCCAAACACGGCGAGTGGAGTTTAGACCAAAAAGCTCTATTTTTGTCTCATCAGACCACATGACCTTCTCCCATTCCTCCTCTGGATCATCCAGATGGTCATTGGCAAACTTCAGACGGGCCTGGACATGCGCTGGCTTGAGCAGGGGGACCTTGCGTGCGCTGCAGGATTTTAATCCATGACGGCGTAGTGTGTTACTAATGGTTTTCTTTGAGACTGTGGTCCCAGCTCTCTTCAGGTCATTGACCAGGTCCTGCCGTGTAGTTCTGGGCTGATCCCTCACCTTCCTCATGATCATTGATGCCCCACGAGGTGAAATCTTGCATGGAGCCCCAGACCGAGGGTGATTGACCGTCATCTTGAACTTCTTCCATTTTCTAATAATTGCGCCAACAGTTGTTGCCTTCTCACCAAGCTGCTTGCCTATTGTCCTGTAGCCCATCCCAGCCTTGTGCAGGTCTACAATTTTATCCCTGATGTCCTTACACAGCTCTCTGGTCTTGGCCATTGTGGAGAGGTTGGAGTCTGTTTTATTGAGTGTGTGGACAGGTGTCTATACAGGTAACGAGTTCAAACAGGTGCAGTTAATACAGGTAATGAGTGGAGAACAGGAGGGCTTCTTAAAGAAAAACTAACAGGTCTGTGAGAGCTGGAATTCTTACTGGTTGGTAGGTAATCAAATACTTATGTCATGCAATAAAATGCAAATTAATTACTTAGAAATCATACAATGGGATTTTCTGGATTTTTGTTTTAGATTCCGTCTCTCACAGTTGAAGTATACCTATGACAAAAATTACAGACCTCTACATGCTTTGTAAGTAGGAAAACCTGCAGTGTATCAAATACTTGTTCTCCCCACTGTATGTAAGAATGCTGTTCAATGCCTACAGCTCAGCATTCAACACCATAGTAAGCTCCAAGCTCATCAACAAGCTCGAGACCCTGGGTCTGAACCCCGCCCTGTGCTAATGGGTCCTGGACTTCCTGACGGGCTGCCCCCAGGTGGTGAAGGTAGGAAACATCTCCACTGACCCTCAACACTGGGGCCCCACAAGGGTGCGTTCTCAGCCCACTCCTGTTCTCCCTGTTCACCCATGACTGCGTGGCCAAGCACACCTCCAACTCAATCATCAAGTTTTCAGACGACACAACCGTAGTAGGCTTGAATACCATCAACGACGAGACATCCTACAGGGAGGAGGTGAGGGCTCTGGGAGTGTGGTGCCAGGAAAATAACCTCTCACTCAATGGCAACAAAACTAAGGAGATGATCATGGACTTCAGGAACCAGCAGAGGGAGCACCCCCCTGTCCACATCAATGGGACCGCAGTGGAGAAGGTGGAAAGCTTCAAGTTCCTCGGCGTACACAACTGAAATGGTCCACCCACACAGACAGTGTGATGAAGGCGCAACAGTGCCTCTTCAACCTCAGGATGCTAAAGAAATGTTGGCTTAACACCTAAAACCCACAAACTTTTACAGATGCTCAATTGAGAGCATCCTGTTGGGCTGTATCACCGCCTGGTACGGCAACTGCACAGCCCACAACCGCAAGGCTCTCCAGAGGGTGTCGCGGTCTGCCCAACACATTACCAGGGGCAAACGTCCTGCCCTCCTGGACACCTACAGCACCCGATGTCACAGAAAGGCCAAAAAGATCATCAAGGACATCAACCACCCGAGCCACTGCCTGCTCACCCCGCTATCATGCAGAAGGCGAGGTCAGTACAGGTGTGTCAAAGCTGGGACCGAGAGACTGGAAAAATGTCTTCTATCTCAAGGCCATCAGACTGTTAAAACAGCCATCACTAGCACATCAGAGGCAGCTGCCTATAGACATAGATTAGGAATCACGGGCCACTTTTTGAAATGGATCACTAGCCACTTTAATGTTTCCGTATCTAGCATTACTCATCTCATATGTATGAACTGCACTCCACACTACTCTACGGTATCTTAAGTCACTTACATTTTTACATATTTCATCACCCATCTCCTATCTATCTACTGCATTGTATTATATACTACACCACTGACTGTTAAACAGCCATCTTCAGCACATCAGAGGCTGCTGCCTATAGACATAGATTAGGAATCACTGTCCACTTTAAGGAAATGTAACACTAGCCGCTTTAATAATGTCTCTGTATTTTGCATTGGTCACATCTAATATGTATAAACTGTACTCTATACTATTCTACGGTATCTTAGTCACTTTAATTGAGTGTAGATATTGCATCACCCATCTCATATGTGTGTGTGTGTGTGTGTGTGTGTGTGTGTATACGGTATTCTATACTATGCCACTCTATCTTAGTACAATTCCGCTCTGATATATATGTATATATTGTTAATCCATTCCTTACTTAGAGTTATGTGTATTTTGGGTATATGTTGATAAACTGTTAGATATTACTTTACTGTCAGAGCTAGAAGCACAAGTATTTCCCTGCACCCGCAATAACATCTGCTAAACACATGTATGTGACCAATACATTTGATTTGAAATGACACATGACTACATTGCAGTCGGCCACTGCAGACCGACGGATCTACAGGTCACACGGAGTTGTCATTTAGGATGCCAGGTGATTTGTAGGTCAGTCTGTAGTTGCCAAATGCACTTTAACTACCCCCTAAGATAGTGCACTGTTAAGAGCGTGACTCCGTAAGGATCCTTGGCTGTGACTCCTCACCCTGTTGGCCTTGTTGGCTCCAATTGCCGCTGCGTGGCACAGAAATGGCCCGCGGGATGCTCTTATCCAGCTTATTAAACAAAATCAATTGAGACACTTTGCGCCGTGGCTGGTCAATTTAGCGTCCGCTTCGTTAAGCTGTGATGAAGGACCAGAGAGGAGCATTCAGGATCGCCTTGTGCCAGGGAGGTGAAATACAGTAACAGTAAAACCCTGTTCAGGTCCCGTATGTATTAAGTGTCTCTGAGTAGGAGTGCTGATTTACGATCAGTTTAGCCTTTTAGTCCACATTGAATAAGATTGCATGGATGGGGGCAGCTGATCCTAGATCAGCACTCCCGTTCTGAGGCGCTTGATACATACGGCCCTTGGTATCTTTATAGCTGGCGGGTTATGTTTGTTAGTCATCTAAATACAGCCACTCCGAGTGACCGCTTTGTGTTTGCCTTACAGCACCTCTTATCTGTCACACAGTCTCTCCTGATCCTTAATCTCATTGCTCCCCGTTACTGTATTGTGATATGGAGGGCAATACTGATTTGGCACGGTGTATCCATGGCGACTTTGGCCGGGCCCTCTATATATTCTCTCGTAGGCCCACGTTCTGTCAGTCATGTTGTCACATTCAGTATTCTGCAAAGCTCTTTCGTCGTTGAAATTGATCATTTTTTTGGAATTGAGCTATAGCTTGACAACTCTATAGTCATTATGTAGTATTCTATTACTTCCGGATGATTTTAGCCTCTTACTGAAACCAAGTGTTACATTATACTAAGGATATATCAGTCAACATAATGTCGGCGTCTTTGCTTGAACTAAGCAGCTCTGAAACTTTTAAGGATGAAATACATTTTGTGGCTTGTGTACTGGAACGGTGTATGGACCGTGTACGTAAATGTGGCACAAGTTAAACGCAACAGTTTCCTTGGCCTCCTGTTTGACTGACAGTAGAGAAGCTTTTTGGACTTTGCAATACCTCACCATTGATTGGCTGATGTTTTTGGCGGCATAATCGGACTGCTTCCACAAACGCCACCACTTATTTTATTTTAACACCCCCTGTGCAAGACTTCACTGTAGAGCTAACCCCGGCTGGCTGTCTATGATCAGCTAACCCCTCTAACCACAGCTTTCATCTTCTCGTTCTTACTCACTTAACCACCTCGTAATGGTTGCCGGGTAGCTCAATGCCCACACTGTTGCCCCGTAATCCTTGGGAGTTGATTTTTGCCAGCCGCCGCGAATCAAAGGTACAGCGGGCACTTTGTGCCTATGTGACCCGCTATGAAACGCTGGTTAAGCTCGCACGCATACCATCCACAGCCACTTCCTGTGTTTAGCATAGCGAGCTAGCATAGCAATGTTGCGTTCAATCTGTGAGTCCTGGCTGCTCTCTCAGGCAGAGAGACCACAGTGAGTTTTTGGTTCCTCCACTCCAAGGTCAGCAGTGTATAATCTCAGTTTGGGCCAGGTATAGCCTAGTGTATGAATGTATTATGGAGTCTGTTGGAATCAGAATTTAGCAATTGCTTTGATTCTTCTGCCATGAGCTGCAGAGGCTACTGAACATAGGCGAAAATGAAGTCGCACTCAATACAACGCCGTTCTTCAACACTTCATTTTGGGTGTTGTCGTTCTGTGTTAAGGTAGCAGAAGAATAATTATCTGACTGTGTTGATTTCCTCCTTTTACTGCTGCACCATATGTTGTAACACCTTACATTCATTGTAGGAGCCTAAATCATAGTCTTTCCTCAAACTCTGTCCGCTCTATTGTATTGTAATGAATGTACTTAACATTGACTTATTTTGGAAATGCCAAAGACACCAATTCGAAGGCATAGCTCTTAAAAGCCCGACAGGATAGGCTATATCAGCTACCTATCTTAGGTGTGTGTGTTTTATTTATTCGTTTTTGTGCATTTCAGGCATACCCTCCACTGAGCTTCTGTTTTTCTCCTTGATGCTCGAGAACGTACTGCTTTAACAAGCATTCAGTTCCTTACGTCAGCATAGCAGCTCCTTTTCCCAAGGGCCTTGTTGTTTACGCTCATCGAAAAGGGGAGTATTTGAGTACACGTGTTTACAAGTGAGGCCAGGCCCAATTTGATGCTAATATGGCGGTGCCTGCTAAGCTGAGCGAACCGGCCAGGGAGCGGGGGCTTTAGTCCGCAAACATCATGGTCCCGCTGAGCCAGACCTTACGTCATGTCTCCAAGTCTCAGTAACCCCCCCTGCAGCTTAGTTGGACAGCGAAGATCAGAAATGAAAGACCCTGACTTACATGTAATTGGGGCTACACGAACCCCACAACCCCCAGCCCACCTCGACCCCCTTGATATCGCCTCCGTGCTCCATCCACAGCTTAGTGGAGCAGCGAGTGTTTACAATTACAGACCTTCCCTGCTTTCCAAATTCTCTAGTAACCGTATACTCGCGTACTCCTCCCCATGCATTTAAAAACATTGGGTTGGCATCAGCATGGGCTAGAGGGAGTTTCCACCGTATTTCCTCCACCTTTTTAAATCCATGAAGGTAAGTAAGCAAGTGCACACTTGGGCAGAAGCGTAGAGGATTGGGACGCAACTGACTTGCATGTAATGGGTTTACACACTTTCTACACTGTCATGATTATTGATTCCCACTCGTCGGATGTTCCTTCTGATCTGTGGAATACACTACTGTACAATACAGCATCTCTCTTGTGTAAGGCAAAGGGAACAAGCGACGCGTGAGCTTAAAAGGTCAGGCCATCAGTGGGCTCAGACTGTCTGGCATCAGTTTTAGTGTAGTCAGGTCCTTCTTTCACTTGTCTACTTGCCTCCAGCTCAGATGGTCCACTCCAATAAAACTCTACAGCCAAAGAATGTCAGCAAACGAAAGGCTACCTGGGTTTACTTAGTTTGTTCTGTGAGCGGCTTGTAAGTTGTGCATATTTACATGTAGGCCTAGTCTTTGCTCTTTATACTCTTCCTGAGCTCAAACACACACAATCTGCAAGGGCTCTTTCTTTTCCTCCTCCTCCTCTTTCCCCCCTCTTCTCCCTGCACCGGGCTCTGAGAGTTTCACTGTTCTAATTAAAGAGCTGTTGCCCTCAGAAGTGTGCGCATGTCAGCGCTCACCCCCCCCCCCCCCCCCGTGGGGTGGGCCAGGGCTGCTGCGTCACTCCGTTGTTCCTGCCATTCCAGAAGCCTCGCTCTTACGCTCTCGCCGAGCTAAACGCAAAATGCCTCATTTGAGTTTACGCTCCACTCCTCCCTTCCTCCTCTTATCTATTAGTAGCGGTTACTGTGGAGCTGAGGAATTTGGGTACACCACAATGCCAGTGCTGTGTGTATCCAACTGAAGGTAGTCCCCTCAGGCACTGCTGTGTGTTTGTGAGGCGAGGAAGAGAGTGAAAGATTGTTGAGAATGTAAAGTCGTTATTTGTAAGAGCCAGGAGATTAAAAAAACAAACTAATTTAAAAAAATCCCCCAGAAGGTTTCTCTCTGTGTCCTCTGACACTCCAACATTAGCATAGAGATTCTTTGCATCGCTCCGGTATAACCACGCATGGTTTACGGGAATGCAGACCATCCAAATCAAATCAAAATCAAATCAAATTTATTTATATAGCCCTTCGTATATCAGCTGAAATCTCAAAGTGCTGTACAGAAACCCAGCCTAAAACCCCAAACAGCAAGCAATGCATGTGAAAGAAGCACGGTGGCTATGAAAAACTCCCTAGGAAAAACTCCCTAGAAAGGCCAAAAACCTAGGAAGAAACCTAGAGAGGAACCAGGCTATGAGGGGTGGCCTGTCCTCTTCTGGCTGTGCCGGGTGGATATTATAACAGAACATGGTCAAGATGTTAAAATGTTCATAAATGACCATCATGGTCAAATAATAATAATCATAGTAGTTGTCGAGGGTGCAACAAGCACGTCCGGTGAACAGGTCAGGGTTCCGTAGCCGCAGGCAGAACAGTGGGAACTGGAGTAGCAGCATGGACAGGTGGACTGGGGACAGCAAGGAGTCATCATGCCAGGTAGTCCCGAGGCATGGTCCTAGGGCTCAGGTCCTCCGAGAGAAAGAAAGAAAGAGAGAATTAGAGAGAGCATATTTAAATTCACACAGGACACCGGATAAGACAAGAGAATACTCCAGATGTAACAGACTGACCCTAGCCCCCCGACACATAAACTACTGCAGCATAAATACTGGAGGCTGAGACAGGAGGGATCAGAAGACACTGTGGCCCCATCCGATGATGGGGCCACACTGTCTAGAGCAGAGATCTGGATCTAGTCAGGCAGATCTCATGAAACAAATCTGTGATTACAAAACAAACCTGTACAGGAAAGTACTGAAGATATGCATTCCCTCCCCATTTGAGTTACCAGAGCTGATGAGGTTTTGGTGTCGGTGTGTTAAGGTTTCCACGGTTACCTAGGTTTTGCATTTCTATCAAAGGACCCACAAGTACAAACGTGAAGTTCATAAGAGCATATCAATTTGGGTGTCAAATGAAAGCTAAGAGTCTATATTTTGGAGAAATAAAGCCATAGATACATTTATCTTAAAAATCAGGGATAAGTAAAGGATTTGAATTCTGGATAAACAGATGGAAAATGGGTCTTTTTAAAAAACATCTACCAGAAAAAGTATTAAGTATCAGAAATACATCAAAACACAATGTTGACGTAAAGACCTCTGCCAACTGATAACAACACTTATTTTTAGTTTTGGGGAAATTGTTTACCTTCTGTAAATTTAAGAAATATTGTCTTGTGCCTAGTAATTCTGTTAACAAAAAACGCACACATCTTTAAGATATTTTCAATGTTCTCTTCCTCGTGAGGAGGGAAGATGTTGGTAATGGTAGACCTACCAATTCATTATATTGATTTTACTGATATCAATTTTGTTCATGAATTGTTATAATGGGAAATCATCTTTATTTTTTTTTTACTGTTATGTTCGGCTCATAACTTTCTTTTCTTTGTCTTTCTGTTGTCTAGTGGTGAAGTCGAGTGTTAAAACAATCTGAGTCTGGACAAGGCCTTCCTGTTTCTCTCTGCTTTTCTTTCTCACTCTCCAGTTAGTGTCACAACTCCCGGGTCTTACTGACGCCGACCTAAGAGCCCACTCTTTCCATTTACTGTAACAAACATCCTCACCCACTGAGCACCGACCGACACCGGACGTCCATGGATGTTGAAATTTGGTCAGTCCTCACTTGATGTTAATGTCTACAGAGGGACTGGACTGGATCAAATCTGAACCTATCATAGACGTTTGTTTCACAAGTTTGGATAGTACAGTGAGAGCACAGTAGAGTATAGTACTAGTGATGGGGGGGGAAAAATCAACACATTTACATATCGGGATATTATTTGTGACGATATCATTTTCACAATATTGCAATATTATTTGGTGCTAGTTTGCTGTACCTGCACCAAAACACCAGTATTTTTCCTTCATAGACTATTTGTTTTCCTATCTCTCTCTCTTGTCCCTCTGCAGCAGGCTGATGGTGAGCATTATGTTTGGAACGCAGTAAAATCACAGTATCGCAATACATATAGAATCGTGAGAATCGCAATACATATTGGCACCCTAAGTATCGTATTGTGATGTCCCTGGCAAGTCCTAGCCCTACTGAGTAGAGTACAGTATATTGTACTGTAGGGCTGGGAATTGCCAGGGACCTCACGATATGATACTATTACGATACTTCCGTGCCAATATACACTACCGTTAAAAATTTTGTTTTTGAAAGAAAAGCAAATTTTTTTTGTCCTTTAAAATAACATCAAATTGATCAGAAATACAGCGTAGACACTGTTAATGTTATAAATTACTATTGTAGTTGGAAATGGCGGATTTTAATGCAATGTCTACATAGGCGTACAGAGGCCCATTATCAGCAACCATCATTCCTGTGTTACAATGGCACGTTGTGTTAGCTAATCCAAGTTTATCATTTTAAAAGGCAAATTGATCATTAGAAAAACATTTTTCAATTATGTTAGCACAGCTTAAAACAGCTGTCCTGATTTAAAGAAGCAATAAAACTGGCCTTCTTTAGACTAGTTGGGTATCTGGAGCATCAGCATTTGTGGGTTCGATTACAGGCTCAAAATAGCCAGAAACAAAGAGATTTCTTCTGAAACTCGTCAGTCTATTATTGTTCTGAGAAATGAAGGCTATTCCATGCGATAAATTGCAAGAAACTGAAGATCTCGTACAATGCTGTGTGCTACTCCCTTCACTGAACAGCGCAAACTGACTCTAACCAGAATAGAAAGAGTGGAAGGCCCCAGTGCACAACTGAGGTAGAGGACAAGTACATTAGTGTCTAGTTTGATAAACAGACACCTCACAAGTCCTCAACTGGCAGCTTCATTAAATAGTACCCGCAAAACACTAGTCTCAACAGTGAAGAGGTGACTCCGGGATGCTGGCCTTTTAGGCAGAGTTGCGAAGAAAAAGCCATATCTCAGACTGGCCAATAAAAAGAAAAGATTAAGATGGGCAAAAAACACAGACACTGGACAGAGGAACTCTGCCTAGAAGGCCAGCATCCCAGAGTTGCTTCTTCAATGTTGACGTTGAAACTGGTGTTTTTGTTTTTTTATGTATTATTTCTTACGTTGTTAGCCCAGAAAACCTTAATTGTTATTACATACAGCCAGGAAGAACTATTGGATATCAGAGAGACGTCAACTTACCAGCACTACGACCAGGAATCCGACTTTCCCAAAGCGGATCCTTTGTCTGGAACTCCCAGGGCATTCGAACTGATTCCAGAGGCCGACCCAAAACAACGCCGTTGGTGGGTGCTGAAGCGGTCTTCTAGTGAGGCTTCGGATGCGCACACATCACCCACACTTCCAAATAAATTATTTCCTAATGTGCAGCCCCTCGTTAACAAAGTCATCAAAATTAGGGCAAGAGTTGCTTTCCAAAGAGATATCCGGGATTGTAACATACACTTTCACAGAGACATGCCTAGCTGGGGACATGCTGTCAGAATCCGTACAGCCAACGGTATTTTCAGTGCATCGCGCCGACAGGAACAAACATCTCTCTGGTAAGAAGGGTGGGGGTGTAATTGTAGCTGGGGATTTTAACAAAGCTAATCTGAGAACAAGGCTACCTAAATTCTATCTATATATCGATTGCAGTACATGAGCGAGTAACACACTCGACCACTGCTACTCTAACTTCCGTGATGCATACAAGGCCCTCCCCCGCCCTCCTTTTGGTAAATCTGACCATGACTCCATCTTGTTGCTCCCCTCCTATAGTCAGAAACTAAATCAGGAAGCGCCCATGCTTAGGTCTATCCAACGCTGGTCTGACCAATCGGATTCCACACTTCAAGATTGCTTCGATCACGTGGACTGGGATATGTTCTCTGTAGCCCCAGGCAATAACATTGACATATACATTGACTCGGTGAGCAAATTTATAAGGAAGTGTAGAGGAGATGTTGTACCCACTGTGACTATTAAAACCTTCCCTAACCAGAAACCGTGGATTGATGGCAGCATTCACGCAAAACTGAAAGCATGAACCACCGCATTGGCAAGGTGACTGGAAACATGACCGAATACAAACAGTGTAGTTATTCCCTCCGATAGGCAATCAAACAGGCAAAGCGTCAGTATAGAGACAAAGTGGAGTCGCAATTCAACGGCTCACACATGAGCCGTATGTGGCAGGGTCTACAGACAATCACGGATTATAAAAAGAACACCAGCCCCGTCACGGACATCGACGTCTCGCTCCCAGACAAATTAAACAACTTATTTGCGCCCTTTGAGGACAATACAGTACCACTGACACGGCCCGCTACCAAAGACTGAGCTCACCTTCTCCGTGGCCTACGTGAGTAAAACATTTAAACGTGTTAACCCTCGAAAGGCTGCCGGCCCAGACTGCATCCCTAGCCACATCCTCAGAGCATGTGCAGAACCAGCTTGCTGGTGTGTTTACAGACATATTCAATCAATCCCTATCCCAGTCTGCTGTCCCCACGTGCTTCATGATGGCCACCATTGTTTCTGTTCCCAAGAAAGTAATTTAGTTCAGTTGCTTTAGCTATCGCACCGTAGCGCTCACTTCCGTCATCATGAAGTTCTTTGAGAGACTAGTCAAGGATCATATCACCTCCAACCTACCTGTTACCCTAGACCCACTCCAATTTGCTTACCGCCCCAATAGGTCCACAGACGATACCATCACACTGCACACTGCCCTATCCCATCTGGACAAGAGGAATATCTATGTAAGAATGCTGTTCATTGACTACAGCTCAGCATTCAACACCATAGTACCCTCCAAGCTAATCATTAAGCTTGAGACCCTTGGTCTCGACCTCGCCCTGTGCAACTGGGTCCTGGACTTCCTGACGGGCTGCCCCCAGGTGGTGAAGGTAGGAAACAACATCTCCACTCCGCTGATCCTCAACACTGGGTCCCCATAAGGGTGCGTTCTCAGCCTTCTCCTGTACTCCCTGTTCACCCACGACTGCGTGGCCATGCACGCCTCCAACTCAATCATCAAGTTTGCAGACGACACTACAGTGGTAGGCTTGATTACCAACAACGACGAGACAGCCAACAGGGAGGAGGTGAGGGCTCTCGAAGTGTGGTGTCAGGAAAACAACCTCACTCAATGTCAGCAAAACAAAAGAGATGATCGTGGACTTCAGGAAACAGCAGAAGGAGAACCACCCTATCCACCTTGACGGGACAGCAGTGGAGAAGGTAGGAAAGTGTACATATCACTGACAAACTGAAATGGTACACCCACACAGACAGCATGGTGAAGAAGACTCAACAGCGCCTCTTCAACCTCAGGAGGCTGAAAAAAATGTGACTTGTCACCGAAAACCCTCTAACTTTTACAGGTGCACATTTGAGAGCATCCTGTCGGGCTGTATCACCACCTGGTACGACAACTGCACCGCCCACAACCGCAGGGCTCTCCAGAGGGTGGTGCGGTCTGCACAACGCATCACCGGGGGCAAACTATCTGCCCTCCAGGACACCTTCAACACCTGATGTCACAGGAAGGCAAAATAGATCATCAGGGACAATAACCACCCAAACCCCTACCTGTTCACCCCGCTTCCATCCAGAAGGTGAGGTCGGTACAGGTGCATCAAAGCTGGGACAGAGAGAGAGAGAAGCAGTTTTTCAATCTCAAGGCCATCAGATTGTTGAACAGCCACCACTAGCACAGAGAGGTGGCTGCCTATCTACTGACTTGATATCATTGGCCACTTTAATAAATGGAACACTAGTCACTTTAATAATTCCACTTTAAGAACGTTTACATATCTCGCATTACTCTCATATGTATAAACTGTATACTGTATCCTTCACTATCTATTGCATTTTAGCCGCTCTGTCACTGCTCATCCATATATTTTTATATTTATATATTCTCATCCCATTCCTTTACTAGATTGTGTGTATTAGATTTTGTTGTGGAATTGTTAGATATTACCTGTTAGATACTGCTGCACTGTCGGATCTAGAAGCATAAGCATTTCGCTACGCTCGCAATAACATCTGCTAACCATGTGTATGTGACCAATAAAATGTTATTTGATATTGATTTGACTATGCAGTACTGTACTGAACTCTACCCTACTCTACTGTGCTCTGCTATGCTGTGCTGTGATGTCCAAACTTGTGAAACATGAGAATGACATTCATATACATAATAATGCATTTCTGTGTAGTACATTTCAGGGACCCATGATGTAATTCTGTTACCGGGTGTAAATCCACTTCATGTAGTTCAATAACCAAAATATATATTTTTTTCAAACTCAAGGTGCCATGTCATTCGGAGCAGATATTTAAGAGTTTACAGTTCTTCCACTAAATTAGTTTTGGTAAATTCTTCAGTTAAATTTTTAAAAGTAGTCATTTTGCATAGAGTTGTATGATTGGTTAACCTTTATGAAATACATGTTTTTTGTTTGGCATACATTTTAAAGCGAGAACTGAGTCAAAGCGTATTTCCCTTACCATGGAATGGCTCTAAGGTTACTACTGGTCCTCAGCTCACTGCAAAATGGTTTAATTTAAATTCTAGTTTGGTCTGATCACATGTAGGCCTATAGGTATGACTTTGTATACGGACTGTACGGACTGTACAATTTTGGCATGGTCTTTTTGGGGTAAGATTTTTGTACCTGCTGCAATACTTAAAACTGAATGTGATGGCTTTGCCTCCGAGCTAGAGCTGATGCTCTGAGTAAGCTACCGTTTGTCACCGTTTCCTCTCTCGCGCAGCACATCCTTTTGTTCCCCTCTAGTTCTCTCCCTTCTTCCCTCCTTCCCCACTCTCTTGATTTAATCATCTCCATCATCTGCTCCAGATTTTGATGAGGGGACATCCCCCCCCCCCCAAGGAATCTGTTGCTGCTCACTTTATATCCTGAAAATCCCTGACTTTCTGGAATAGAAATGTGGTGGAGGGGTTACTCATTGCCACCAGTTTGAAGTTTGGTTACAGAGTAATTGAGGTTTGGATGACTTATGTGGTGTTAGGCAAACAGCATTATAGGGCTGCCTTGTACTGCCTCTGCACCTGATTCAACCTGAAGTCTTGCACTCCACACACAGGAGGTGGGGCTGACATGCTGGTTATGACAGGTTACGACAGGTGCTCAGCTGGAAATTACCCCAGGGATATTTCGTAACCCATACGGCAGCAGAAATGTCATGATTCTTCTGGGATTCATTCAGCATGTCTGGTGATGATCATAAGAATGTCACTAGTCTGTGCCCATTACCCAATATGTGTCCTCCGTCATCAACTATGCATCCAGCCCCAATCCAAGATCTACTATGCTTCCTATGCTTTGGGCTATTTTCCAATGCATGTAGGTCAGCTTTTAGACATGTTCACAAATCTCCTTACGATGAATAATGCATAAAGAAGCACGTCAAGTAGAAACTTCAACACTGCTCTGCGGAGTTGCAACAGTCTATCAGTCTTTTCATTTAAATGAAATGTCAAAAGGCACAAAGACTCTGTTGGAAGGATATGAATCAGACTGTCATTCAAATTTTTGCTACTTCCGTCCCTTCATGTAGAGCAGCAACTCCCAAAGACAAGACGAAGGGAATTTTTAACAAGTGGGTTACCCAGTTTTCCTGCATGTAGGCGAAGGCACCTCCACATGAAGGCCCCACTGCCAGCATACTCTTTGTTTTTTTAGGACCAGACAAAGCCTGTGCAAGTACCCTAGGGCCAAGAGATTTTTCAGTAATCCATTTTCCTATTTTAAGAGCACAGCTATATGCTTTTACACATGGGTGTGGGGAGGTGTGCCCCTTTCTGTCCAATGTGGTAATTTATGGACAATATCTTTGTCCATTTAGGGGACCCTCTTTTGGTAGAGCCCCACAGGCAAACGTTTAATATAACACCTTTTAGGAGCAGTAAACTATGGTTCTTAATTTAAGTGTTATGTAGGCCTAATTTAATCAAGAAGAAGAGGGCCTTAGGATGGCTTTCTCTAGTCACTTTAAAATAACTAGAATACTAAGGCCTCAACAAATGGGCTTCCTGAATCCATACAGAGCAGGAGCATGTGCCCAAGGATTTTATTTTCTGGGTTACTGTTTTCTAGCGAAGTCGTCTAACTAGATCAGTGACTCAACTATGACATAATGAGATATTTTTGAATCTGTTGTTGTTTTGAGTTGTTCCTAGAGCAGCGGTGATAGAGAGACGGTGGCTTATCATTGGAAGATTTGCTCGGTCTGCCTTGTGCCTCTGCCTCTACAAAAAAAACTGTCAGTTGCCTTGGTTACCTTGCACATTAGATTGCCAGGGAGGCAGGCTTAGCAGCATCATGTGGGTGAAGTTGAATGTTGGCACACTTTTCTATTAGTGGATGAAACATCATACACAAAGAACATTAGGAACACCTGCTCTTTCCACTTCCATCAGTGTAGATGAAGGGGAGGAGACAGGTTAAAGGATTGTTAAGCCTTGAGACAATTGAGACATGGATTGTGTATGTGTGTCATTCAGAGGGTGAATGGGAAAGATGTAAGTGCCTTTGAACGGGTATGGTAGTAGGTGCCAGGAGCACTGGTTGGAGTTTGTCAAGAACTGCAACCTTGCTGGGTTTTTCACTCTCAACAGTTTCCCCGTGTGTGTCAAGAGTGGTCTACCGCCCAAAGGAAATCCAGGCAACTTGACACAACTGTGGTAAGCATTGGAATCAACATGGGCCAGCATCCCTGTTGAATGCTTTTGATACCTTGTGGAGTCCATGCCCTGACGCATTGAGGCTGTTCTGAGGGCAAAAGAGGGTGCAACTCAATATTAGGAAGGTGTTCCTAATGTTTTGTACCCTATGTATAAGAACATTTCTATATACTGGGGCATGATCAGAATTAGCTGTTGTATTTCCGAGCAGCCATGGTAACTGGCAAGAAGCGGCAACATCACAAGATTCACAAACTGGATAATGACTGTAGGATATCGTTTTATTTCTCACAATAGTTGGTTAATACAATGTTGAGAGCTCAGTTTGCCTGAAAGTAATGTGCCGATCATTACGGTCTTTTTGACATCATTTGGAATTCTCTATGCCTAAATAGTCTTTGGTCTACTTGTTATAAAGTTTGCCCCCAAATAATTTGTGCACTTAGCGTTTTTTCAGTCGAAGCACGTAATTGCCTGGAAATGCACTTTGACAACGGATCAGTGTGCTCAAAGGCACAGCACATTCCCTCTAGTTAAATCACTGCTGGATAATCAGGGCACAAGCTTAGAATTAAGAAGTCTGAGCAAACACACATTTGCACTAGCACACGCAAACATGTATGCATGCACACACGTACACAGGCTTGCTTTCTCTCACTCGCATACGCAAAACACGTCAGCTGGCAGTAATTTTCCCGTACACAAACAAATACTAGAAGCCAAGTATAAGGAAAATGGGAAAAATTATGAGAAATTAGCCTTAAGACAAGGCCTACTGTGACATCACTCCAGAGGCCTCTGCTGGGGTCAGCCTCCTACCTACCTGCGCTAACCGCTGTGGCCCACGCAGGCTTTCACTGAGCTGTTAGCCCTCGCTGTGTAGCTTCAAACCATGCTGAGGTAAACAAAACGAGAAAGCTCCTGTCTTGAGCGACGATGGTTCGGGAAGAATGATCAAAACAAGGAGATGCGCTATCGTTAGAGGGGATGAAAGTAACTCCTCCTACTGACTTCAACTGGGATGCTAACTACATAATAATTCATTATAATTGATTGGATTTCTATAGTGCTTCTCCAGAGAGGAAAGCACTTTACAAAGTAAGGGGGGAAACTCCCATCCTCCACCGCACAGGAAATGAGTTTAGTTGAAACGTTGACTTGAAATGAGAGTGGGTAATGCAGCTAAGTTAGCGTGGAGGGGCTAGCGCTGTGTCTTGAGTTTTAAGAGGGGAAACCGACAGTGACTGCTTGGAGAGAGGAAAAGAGGGCATTGTTGCATTCTGGGCCGTGTCCCCAGGGCTGCGGAGGGTGGGTGGTGGGTCGGGGTGGCATTCCCCGCTGCGATTGTGTTTGGATGTGTGTGAGCTGGCCGCATCATACCGCTCCATTTAGAAACTGTGGTTGTCTCGCAAACAAAAACTGGCAGCAAGAGAGAAGCTTAAGGCAATGGAAGATGAGTGTACTCTTAAGCGGAGAGGAAACTGGAAAAGAGAAGCGTAGGAGCAGATGTTGGGGAAAGGGAGCAAGGCATTTGGGGAAAAACATTTCTAAAAAGCTGAATAGCAATGCCTACCGCAGGTACAGTACTTTTACCCACCGGGACACCTCAGTATGTCATGTTGACACAGCATCATCACTTTGTAATGTGTTATTGGCCCATGTGTGCCATCCATTCCAGCCTCTCATTACTATCTGGTCCTGTGTGGCTCAGTTGGTAGAGAATGGCGCTTGCAATGCCAGGATTATGGGTTCGATTCCCGGGGACACCAATACATCAAATGTATGCACACATGACTGAAAGTCGCTTTGGATGAAAGCGTCTACTATATGCCATATATTGCTAGAATGTGTTCACTGGCGCAGAATTGCATCACTTGAGTGTTGGCACTTAAGAAGTCCCTTTTAGCCGCTATATTAAGATCATTCACCTTTTTTCCCTCTTTCCCACAGCTAAGCTAGTATCGTACGTCAGATATAAGTCAGTGAACACCATTTTGAAATGTCACTTTTGGCGTTAAATCGGATTAACAGACGGAGTAGTTTAAGACGTCTCTCATTAACGAGTCACGAGTGCGCAGTCTGCGCACGTCCTCGATGAGGGGAGCCAGCCTGGGTTTTATATGCGTGGAATTCCCCCCCCCCCCCCCTTTTCCCAGGTGGCTTGTGCTATCTGGGATGCCTAGAATCAGGCCAGAAGGCTTAAAGCGAGAGATGGAGAGGCTGAGAGACTGCGAAAGATCAAGAGAAAGAGAGTTGGGGAAAGAGACAAACAGAGAGGGAGAGATACGTGGAGATGAGGAGAGACCGAGTGAGAGAGGTGGATAGAAAGATAGAAATGGAAAGGCTAAAGAGTGAGAGACAGAGGGAAAGCGAGCAGGAGAGGGCGGGATCCAGAGACCCACTGGGAGACCAAGAGAGAGATGTGGACAGAGAATGACAGAGGGGTAGAGAGAAAGAGGAAGGCCCAGTTTGGCTTGACACTGACCAGGGCAGACATTTATCACCTAATTAACAAGCGTCTCGTATGCATTCTCAACACCATGCCAGCAAAGCCAGGGGTATGGGGGGGGGCTCAGCCACCCAGGCTAAATGTACACTAGCCTCAGTGCTTTAGAGGCATGACCCTTAGAGCATGCCACAAATATAGCCTGGTCCCAAAACCGTTTGTTCCAAGTTGACCAGACAGCACAAACAAATATCTGGGATCAGGCTAGTGTGAACAGGGCTCTGCTCAGCATATGATTCATGGCATGTTACAGCATAACATTGAGTTGAAGGTAAAATTAAGTTAGATTAAATAAAATGAAATGTTATTTGTCACATGCGCAGAATACAGCAGGTGGACCTTACCGTGAAATGCTTACTAACAAGTCCTTAACCAACAATGCAGTTCAAGAAATAGTTGAGAACATATTTACTAAATATACTCAAATAAAGTAACAGGAAAATTACATAATAATAACGAGGCTATATACAGGGGGTACCGGTACCAAGTCAATGTGCAGGGGGTACAGGATGGTCGAGGTAATTTGTAGCTGTGGGTAGGGGTAAAGTGACTATGGATAGATAATAAACAGCTAGTTGAAGCAGTGTAAAAACAAAGGGGGGGAGTGAATGTAAATAGTCGCACTACCCTCTAGCGCCTTACGGTCGGAGGCCAAGCAGTTGCCAAACCAGGCTTAATGATGGGTTGGAGTCGTGGGTGAACGGGGAGTAGAGGGGACTAAGCACGCACCCCTGAGGGGCCCCCGTGTTGAGTATCAGCATGGCAGATGTGTTGTTGCCTACCCTTACCATCTGGGGGCGGTCCTTCAGGAAGTCCAGGATCCAGTTGCAGAGGGAGGTGTTTAGTCCCAGGGTCCTTAGCTTAGTGATGAGCTTTGTGGGCACTATGGTGTTGAACGATGAGCTGTAGTCAATGAACAGCATTCTCACATTGGTGTTCTGTTTGTCCAGGTGGGAAAGAGCAGTGCGGCTTGCATTGAGATTTCATATTCTTTAGATCTGTTGGGGCGGTATGCGAATTGGGGTGGGTCTAGGGTTTCCGGGATGATGGTGTTGATGTAAGCCATGACCAGCCTTTCAAAGCACTTCACTTCATGGCTACCGACGTGAGTGCTACAGGTCGGTAGTCATTTAGGCAGGTTACATTCGCTTTCTTGGGCACAGGGACTACAGTGGTCTGCTTGAAACATGTAGGTATTACAGACTCGGTAAAGGAGAGGTTGAAAATGTCAGTGAAGACACTTGCCAGTTGGTCCGCGCATGCTCAGAGTACACATCCTGGTAATCCGTCTGTGGTCTTGTGAATGTTGACCTGTTTAAAGGTCTGGCTCACATGGGCTACGGAGAGCGTGATCACACAGTTGTCTGGAAGAGCTGGTATTCTCATGCATGCATGCGTCACTGGGCAGCTCGAGGCTGGGTTTCCCTTTTGTAGTCCATAATAGTTTGCAAGCCCTGCCACATCCGACAACCGTCAGAGACAGTGTAGTAGGATTCAATCTTAGTCTTGTATTGACGCTTTGCCTGTTTGATGGTTCGTCTTTGGGCATAGCGGGATTTCTTATAAGCATCCGGATTAGTGTCCCGCTCCTTGAAAGCGGCAGCTCTCATATTCCAGTCTGTGCTAGCAAAACAGTCTTGTGGCGTAGCTTCCGCGTCATCTGACCCCTTCCGAATTGAGCGAGTCACTGGTACTTAGGTCTTGATTACTAAACATTGGTTTGTTGTATGCACACCCACACACAGGCTTTATTTGCCCTGTTAACTGAAGGTGTACCCAGGCACCGGAGCCACGGGCCATCTAGAAGGTGGAGACAGTACAGGTGCATACACCTCTATCTCCAGGCCATCAGACTATTAAACAGCCACCACTAGCCGGCCTCCGCCCAGTACCCTGCCCTGAACCTTAGTCATTGTTTCTAGCCGGCTACTGCCGGCTTACTCTACCCTGCACCTTAGAGACTGCTGCTCTATGTACATAGTCATTGAAGACTGGTCACTTTAATAATGTTTACACACTTTTACCCACTTTATATGTATAATGCATTCGCAAAGTATTCAGACCCCTTGACTTTTTACACATTTTGATACGTTACAGCTGTATTCGAAAAATACATAAAAAATAAATAATAATCATCCTCAATCTACACACAATACTCCATAATGACAAAGTGAAAATAGGTTGTAAGACATTTTTGCTAATTTATTAATAATAAAGTATTCAGACCCTTTGCTATGAGACTCAAAATTGAGCTCCGGTGCATCCTGGTTCTATTGATCATCCTTGAGATGTTTCTACAACTTGATTGGACATGACTTGGAAAGGCACACACCTGTCTATATAATATCCCACAGTTGACAGTGCATGTCAGAGTAAATACCAAGCTATGAGGTTGAAGGAATTGTTCGTAGAGCTCCAAGACAGGATTGTGTCGATGCACAGATCTGGGGATGGGTGCTAAAAATGTCTGCAGCATTGAAGGTCCCCAAGAACATAGTGGCCTCCATCATTCTTAAATGGAAGAAGTTTGGAACCACCAATACTCTTCCTAGAGCTGGCCACCCGGCCAAACTGGGCAATCGGGGAGAAGGGCCTTGTTCCGGGAGGTGACCAAGCACCCAATAGTCACTCTGACAGAGTTCCTCTGTGGCGATGGGAGAACCTTCCAGAATGATGACCATCTCCGCAGCAATCTACCAATCAGGCCTTTATGGTAGAGTGGCCAGATGGAAAGCAACTCCTCAGTAAAAGGCACATGACAGCCCACTTGGATTTTGCCAAAAGGCACCTAAAGACTCTCAGACCATGAGAAACAAGATTCTCTGGTCTGATGGAACCAAGATTTTACTCTTTGACCTGAATGCCAAGTGTCATGTCTGGAGGAAACCTGGCACCATCCCTACGGTGAAACATGGGGGTGGCAGAATCATGCTGTGGGGATGTTTTTCAGCGTCAGGGACTGGGAGACTAGTCAGGATCGAGAGAGAAAGATGAATGAAGCAAAGTACAGAGATCCTTGATGAAAACCTTCTGCAGAGTGCTCAGGACCTCAGACTGGGGCGAAGGTTCACCTTCCAACGGGACAACGACCCTAAGCACACATCAATGCACATCGCTTCAGAACTAGTCTCATATCCTTGAGTGGCCCAGCTAGAGCCCAGACTCTAACCCGATCAAACATCTCTGGAGAGACCTGTAAATAGCTGTGCTGCGACGCTCCCCATCCAACCTGACAGAACTTGAGAGGATATGCAGAGATGAATGGGAGAAACTCCCCAAAATACAGGTATGCCAAGCTTGTAGTGTCATACCCAAGAAGACTTGAGGCTGTAATCGCTGCCAAAGGTGCTTCAACAAAGTACTGAGTAAAGGGTCTGAATACTTATGTAAATTATATTTTAGTGTCTTTATTTTTAATACATTTGCAAAAATGTCTAAAACCCTGTTTTTGTTTTGTCATTATGGGGTATTGTGTGTAGATTGATGAGGGGGAAAAAAACAATTTAATACATTTTAGAATCAATCAGTCAATCAATCAAATTTGTTTATAAAGCCCTTCTTACATCAGGTGATATCTCAAAGTGCTGTACAGAAACCAGCCTAAAACCCCAAACAGCAAGCAATGCAGGTGTAGAAGCACGGTGGCTAGGAAAAACTCCCTAGAAAGGCCTGAACCTAGGATGAAACCTATAGAGGAACCCGGCTATGAGGGGTGGCCAGTCCTCTTCTGGCTGTGCCGGGTGGAGATTATAACAGAACATGGCCAAGATGTTCAAGTGTTTATAGATGACCAGCAGGGTCTAATAATAATAATAATAATCATAATAATCATAATAATAATCACAGTGGTTGTAGTGGATGCAACAGGTCAGCACCTCAGGAGTAAATGTCAATTGGCTTTTCATAGCCGATCATTCAGAGTATCTCTACCGCTCCTGCTCTCTAGAGAGTTGAAAACAGGTCTGGGACAGGTGGCGCATCCAGTCAACAGGTCAGGGTTCCATAGCCGCAGGCAGAACAGTTGAATCTGGAGCAGCAGCACGACCAGGTGGACTGGGGACAGCAAGGGGTCATCAGGCCAGGTAGTCCTGAGGCATGGTCCTAGGGCTCAGGTCCTCTGAGAAAGGGAGAAAGAGAGAAAGAATTAGAGAGAGCATACTTAAATTCACACAGGACACCGGATAAGACAGGAGAAATACAAGATATAACAGACTGACCCTAGCCCCCGACACATAAACTACTGCAGCATAAATACTGGAGGCTGAGACAGGAGGGGTCGGGAGACACTGTGGCCCTGTCCGACGATACCCCCGGACAGGGCAAAACAGGCAGGCTATAACCCCACCCACTTTGCCAAAGCACATCCCCCACAATTGGCCCAGCGTTGTCCGGGTTTGGCCGGTGTAGGCCGTCATTGTAAATAAGAATTTGTTCTTAACTGATTTGCCTAGTTAAATAAAGGTTAAATAAAGGTTAAATATATATATATATATACACTGCTCAAAAAAAATAAAGGGAACACTTAAACAACACAATGTAACTCCAAGTCAATCACACTTCTGTGAAATCAAACTGTCCACTTAGGAAGCAACACTGATTGACAATACATTTCACATGCTGTTGTGCAAATGGAATAGACAACAGGTGGAAATTATAGGCAATTAGCAAGACACCCCCAATAAAGGAGTGGTTTTGCAGGTGGTAACCACAGACCACTTCTCAGTTCCTATGCTTCCTGGCTGATGTTTTGGTCACTTTTGAATGCTGGCGGTGCTTTCACTCTAGTGGTAGCATGAGACGTAGTCTACAACTCACACCAGTGGCTCAGGTAGTGCAGCTCATCCAGGATGGCACATCAATGCGAGCTGTGGCAAGAAGGTTTGCTGTGTCTGTCAGCGTAGTGTCCAGAGCATGGAGGCGCTACCAGGAGACAGGCCAGTACATCAGGAGACGTGTAGGAGGGCAACAACCCAGCAGCAGGACCGCTACCTCCGCTTTTGTGCAAGGAGGAGCAGGAGAAGCACTGCCAGAGCCCTGCAAAATGACCTCCAGCAGGCCACAAATGTGCATGTGTCTGCTCAAACGGTCAGAAACAGACTCCATGAGGGCCTGACGTCCACAGGTGGGGGTTGTGCTTACAGCCCAACACCGTGCAGGACGTTTGGCATTTGCCAGAGAACACCAAGATTGGCAAATTTGCCACTGGCGCCCTGTGCTCTTCACAGATGAAAGCAGGTTCACACTGAGCACGTGACAGAGGCTGGAGACGCCGTGGAGAACGTTCTGCTGCCTGCAACATCCTCCAGCATGACCGGTTTGGCGGTGGGTCAGTCATGGTGTGGGGTGGCATTTCTTTGGGGGGCCGCACAGCCCTCCATGTGCTCACCAGAAGTAGCCTGACTGCCATTAGGTACCGAGATGAGATCCTCAGACCCCTTGTGACCCCGCAGGTGCGGTTGGCCCTGGGTTCTTCCTAATGCAAGACAATGCTAGACCTCATGTGGCTGGAGTGTGTCAGCAGTTCCTGCAAGAGGAAGGCATTGATGCTATGGACTGGCCCGCCCGTTCCCCAGACCTGAATCCAATTGAGCAAATCTGGGACATCATGTCTCGCTCCATCCACCAATGCCACGTTGCACCACAGACTGTCTAGGAGTTGGCGGATGCTTTAGTCCAGGTCTGGGAGGAGATCCCTCAGGAGACCATCCGCCACCTCATCAGGAGCATGCCCAGGCGTTGTAGGGAGGTCATACAGGCACGTGGAGGCCACACACACTACTGAGCCTCATTTTGACTTGTTTTAATGACATTACATCAAAGTTGGATCAGCCTGTAGTGTGGTATTCCACTTCAATTTTGAGTGTGACTCCAAATCCAGACCTCCATGGGTTGATCAATTGGATTTCCATTGATTATTTTTGTGTGATTTTGTTGTCAGCATATTCAACTATGTAAAGAAAAAAAGTATTTAATAAGATTATTTCTTTCATTCAGATCTAGGATGTGTTGTTTAAGTGTTCCCTTTATTTTTTTGAGCAGTATATTTTTTTTATTGACTGTTGGAAATGCATTGTAGGTGAAGCTGGTTGTGAGAATACCAAGAGTGTGCAAAGCTGTCATCAAGGCAAAGAGTGGCTACTTTGAAGAATCAAAAATATATTTTGACACTTTTTTGGTTACTACATATTCCGTATGTGTTATTTCATAGTTTTGATGTCTTCACTATTATTCTACAATGTAGAAAGTAGTACAAATAAAGAAAAATCCTGGAATGAGTAGGTGTGTCCAAACTTTTGACTGGTACTGTACATAAAAAAACGAAATGATACACAATCCATAAAAATTAAGAAATCTATCAGAACTAGCAATGTCAGAGACCGGAATATAAACAAACATCTGCAAATCTGTTTTCGACCAATAAATGTTGATTCGAATGTACAGCGTAACATTTGAGTTAGCTAAACTAATATGAGCCTGATGTCCGGTTAGGTCATTGATCTGAGCGTATGTTTTACTACACAAGTTCGCTAAATTTGCTCTATTAGCTGAACCTGTTTCTTGTCACTGATTTGTAGCATGTTAACTCATTTTGATCAGATCAGGCCATTGACGACACTGAGTGTCTGTTTACTGGGTACACAAGCTAGGCTTACATTTAGATTTCACTAGTTAATGTTTTTAGCTAATGTTCAGAGAATTGACTCTAGTAGTCCAGCCTGAGAACAAAGTTGCAAAACTCAAAACTTTTCAGCCCCACAAAGTTTAGTTTAAATATTTTTGCTGTTACTCAAAATACATCAATTATGAGCTCAACAAAGTCTAAATGGCTTAGAATCGAAGGAAGTGTAGTTTTAACCTGGGTTGAGTTTTTGGACCAAAGGGGGCTTGTTTTGGCCAAAGTGCTTGGTATGTCAGTGCATTCCGGTGTCCATGGGATACGTGGGGGTTGAAAGCCCTGCGGCTCTCTACAAAGCACCAGGAATGTGTGGAGAGCCAAATAAATGGCCATTTGGAGATGAATAGCGCAGATAATGGTCAACCCTTGCCATCAGCAACTGGAATTCACTGGAAATGTTGGAGTGGAAAGGTCATTCAGATTTTTGTTTTGGAGCGAGGGTTTTACGAGATAGGGTTTGATCAGTGAGCTGGTGAAGTATACTGTGTGTGTGTGTTTTGTGGCCTATTATATACAGTCTCACGTCAACTGAAGTGTTTAAATAGGCCTATTCTAATTAGACTACATTTTCTGCTAATTAACCTGTCTGGGAACATGGGACGCTTGCACCCTAGTCAACAGCCAGTGGAATCGCGTCGCGCGAAATACAAAACCTCATAAATGCTATAACTTCAATTTCTCAAACATATGACTATTTTACACCATTTTATAGATACACATCTCCTGAATCGAACCACGTTGTCCGATTTTCAAAAAGGCTTTACAGCAAAAGCAAAACATTAGATTATGTTAGGAGAGTACCCTGCCAAAAAAAATCACACTGCCATTTTCAAAGCAACTAGCATGCATCACAAATACCCAAACCACAGCTAAATGCAGCACTAACCTTTGATGATCTTCATCAGATGACACTCCTAGGACATTTATGTTATACAATACATGCATTTTTTTGTTCGATAAAGTTCATATTTATATATAAAAACAGCATTTTACATCGGCGTGTGACGTTCAGAAAATATTTTCCTTCAAATGCTTCCGGTGAATCAGCGCTACAATTTACAAAATTACTATTCGAAAACATTGTTAAAATGTAATATTGTCATTCAAAGAATTATAGATTAACATCTCGTGAATGCAACCGCATTGCCAGATTTAAAAATAACTTTACTGGGAAATCACACTTCGCAATAAACGACGTGGTATGCTCAGAAAAATAGGCTAGGCGATACATGTTAGCGCCATCTTGGAACCATCTAAAATCAAATATACTATTGTAAATATTCCCTTACCTTTGATTATCTTCATCAGAAGGCACTTCCAGGAATCCCAGGTCCACAACAAATGTAGTTTTGTTCGAAAATAATTTATGTCCCAATAGTTCCTTCTTGTTAGCGCGTTCCGAAGGCTACTCATAATCTACTGAAGCGCGCAGGACTTGTCGTCACGAATGTGCAAAAAATATATATTTACGTTCGTTCAAACATGTCAAACGTTGTATAATATAAATCTTTAGGGCCTTTTTCAACCAGAGCTTCAATAATATTCAAGGCGGACGATTGCATTGTCTTACTAAACGTTTTGGAACAAAAGGGTTCCCATGGGCGCCCGCGTCATAGTAGTAATGGCCCTCCCCCTGTGACCAACTTCCCAAGCCTCTCTTTGGGTCAGTTTCTACCATAGAAGACTCAAACCACTTTGTAAAGACTTGACATCTAGTGGAAGCCTTAGGAAGTGCTAAATGATTAATAAGTCCCTGTGTGTTTCAAAGCTTGAAAGTGATTCCACACATCAGATTTACACTTCCTGTTAGGATTTGTCTCAGGGTTTTGACTGCCATATGAGTTCTGTTATACTCACAGACACCATTCAAACAGTTTTAGAAACTTTAGGATGTTTTCTATCCAAATCTACTAATTATATGCATATTCTAGTTACTGGGCAGGAGTAGTAACCAGATTAAATCGGGTACGTTTTTTTTATCCGGCCGTGCAAATACTGCCCCCTATCCCCAACAGGTTAAAGGTGATTACTAATTAAAGACGTTAAGTATTTAAAGCAATATTAATTTAGTTGCGCGGTTGTACAATATACAGAGAAGAAAAGAGGCCTTTTGGGGTGTGCGTGCGTGAGTGGAAATGATTTATTTTGCTGGTTTAGCAAAATGGCTCATCTCGATACGGCCCGATGCTAGTCCTAGAAAACTGCGTGTGTGTTATTGGGGAGGAAAACGAATCCTTTTTGTGTTTATCCTTAATTGGATTAGTTGCGATTAGAGTGCTGTCCCTGTGTGGCCTGGCACAATTAGCCCGTTCACCCCAACGACAGATCCGGGATCGGTTCTGCCTATCCAAATCCTAACCTTAACTATAACGAGGTGATAAACAAGAATGGCCCGGATCTGTCCTTTTTTTAAATGCGACTTTCACAAACACCCACTCGGTGAGTTCATCAGTCAACCATAGCATTATGTCATAAATCGGCTGACCAGCTAAGATGCTTGAAAGCAGTTAAAATAATCCAGATCAAAACAAACAGGGTTGCCATTTGTGTCAGACTGTTGAGATTGTGCACATTGTCAGCTGTAAAGCCACAATCAGCACAACTAAATGAGCACCTAGCTAAATAATGTGCAGTTATTTATCTTCTTTTGCTGGCCTTTGTTTCACCCTGCTCCTGTGAAAGTTTGTTAGATGTGCATCCACTTTATTTTTACTGATGGCTTACATATGCACGATATATCGGTGAACATATCGGAATCGGATGATATTACCTAAAAATGCCTACGTCGACATTGGCCTTGTGTCTAGTTTAACACCGATATGCAAAACCGATGTCATAGCTGACGTGCATACCTAATATAACGTAGGTAGACGACTTAATGACGCCACGTTAAATTTTGCACTACACGTGCAACACAGCATTCCTAACCTAGCCCACAATGTCTGCTGTGTGGATCGAGCAGTCAACAAGTCGAGCAGTCATTTGAAAGAGTAAGACCATTTCAGTGAAACAACTCAAAGGCGAAATCCATTAACACCAAGATAATGGAATTCAGTGCCCTTGACAATCAACCGTTCTCTGTTGTGGGTGATGTTGGCTTTCGCCGACCGGTGGAGCACGGGTACACACTACCACGTGTGCTATTTTTCAGATGTTGCCCTACCGGAGTTGCGCAGTAATAGCATCACTGCTATTAGCTTCACGACTGACATGTGGACCAGCGATATCAGCCCCATGAGCATACTGAGTCTGACAGCACATTGGGTCGTCGAGGATTTTGTACTGAAAGTCGTATTGCATGCTCATGAATGTGCTGGTTCTCATACCGCTGCTGCCATTTCAATGGCATTTGAGAACATGTTTGAAACTTGGAAACATGAACACACTAGCTAGCTCCATTTGAACAACTGACTCGAGAAATAAGCTCATCAACTGCGCCTGCAGCAGACGTGATACCCTCTGTCATGGCATTGAAACACCTGCTCAACAAAACTGCCATCACAGGCTGTGAACAACGATTCAGTGACATTCTCTCTTTACTGTATCGCCACCGTGCTCGATGTTATGTACAGACAAGAAACCAGGGTTTACGTTACATACACAGCTGGACAAGATGGAAACGGACACATTGACAATGTGCAGCAAGGAAGAGAGGCCACAGACAGACAGACAGCTGAAACTTCACTGCTTGACATGTATGATGAAATCCTGGTTGAGAATGAAACAACAGAACAAATGAACAATGAAACTGCACAGCAAGTAAGTGAAATAAGTGGGTTTTGATTGTTTTCCAGGTAATGGGGTCATAGTGGTTCCTCCTTTAAAAGTTGCAAGCTTACACCGCGGGACTTAGAGGTACCCAGCGTCAGGGCTTCATTGCTCCAGACCACCGCAAGGGGGAGTTAGAGCACTCGTTATGCATTTGGGTCTCAAGGTTTTTATATGACCAATCATATCGAGTGGTTCCAATGACAAATTTGACTCGAGCCACCCATCCCTGATAACTTTCTTCAGCAAAGATGGCTGACAAAACATTACGGTGGAAGCAAATGTAGTCATAACGAGTCAAGCAAAAAAATGTACAATTGAGAGGAATATGTTAGTTAATGAAGAGAAATGTTTGTGCATATTTCTTTGTCAAAGTTAATTTACGAAAATCGCGATTTTAGTAAGTGATGTCATAACACTAGCTAGCTGGTCACCTGAGTATGAATTTGTCATTTGTGTTGTTAAATCTTTTAGGGACTCCTGAGAAAACCGGGCTGTTGTCTTGTGAAACAGTGGATGTAAAGAATCTAGCTTGCTAAAGCATTTACTGCAAATTGAATGTACAATTGTGTTAGCTTGCCTTATATTTTCCATGCAATACAGCTGAAGTAACAAACTCAGCAAAAAAAGAAACGTCCCTTTTTCAGGACCCTGTCTTTCAAAGATAATTTGTAAAAATCCAAATAACTATACAGATCTTCATTGTAAAGGGTTTAAACACTGTTTCCCATGCTTGTTCAATGAACCATAAACAATTAATTAACATGCACCTGTGGAACGGTCGTTAAGACACTAACAGCTTACAGACGGTAGGCAATTAAGGTCACAGTTATGAGAACTTAGGACACTAAAGAGGCCTTTCTACGGACTCTGAAAAACACCACCAAATGAAAGATGCTCAGGGTCCCTGCTCATCGGCGTAAATGTGCCTTAGGCATGCTGCAAGGAGGCATGTCCGTACTGTGAGACACCTAAGACCGCGCTACAGGGAGACAGGACGGATAGCTGATCGTCCTTGCAGTGGCAGACCACATGTAACAATACCTGCACAGGATCGGTACATCCGAACATCACACCTGCGGGACAAGTACAGGATGGCAACAACAACTTACCAGTTACACCAATCCCTCCATCAGTGCTCAGACTGTCCGCAATAGAGAGGCTGGACTGAGAGCTTGTAGGCCTGTTGTAAGGCAGGTCCTCACCAGACATCACCGACAACAACGTCGCCTATGGGCACAAACCCACCGTCACTGGACCAGACAGGACTGGCAGAAAGTGCTCTTCACTGACGAGTTGTGGTTTTGTCTCACCAGGGGTGATGGTTGGATTCGCATTTATGATCGAAGGAATGAGCGTTACACCGAGGCTTGTACTCTGGAGCGGGATCGAGGTGGAGGGTTTGTCATGGTCTTGGGCGGTGTGTCACAGCATCATCGGACTGAGCTTGTTGTCATTGCAGGCAATCTCAACGCTGTGCGTTACAGGGAAGACATCCTCTTCCCTCATGTGGTACCCTTCCTGCAGGCTCATCCTGACATACCCCTCCAGTATGACAATGCCACCACGGACAGAATGAGCAATATGACTGATTTCCTGCAAGACAGGAATGTCAGTGTTCTGCCATGGCCAGCGAAGAGCCCGGATCTCAATCCCATTGAGCACATCTGGGACCTGTTGGATCGGAGGGTAGGCCTAGGGCCATTCCCCCCAGAAATGTCTGGGAACTTGAAGGTGCCTTGTTGGAAGAGTGGGGTAACATCTCACAGCAAGAACTGGCAAATCTGCTGGTGCAGTCCATGAGGAGGAGATGCACTGCAGTACTTAATGCAGCTGGTGGCAACACCAGATAGTGACTGTTACTTTTGATTTGACCCCCCCCCTCCCCCCCTTTGTTCAGGGACACATTATTCAATTTCTGTTAGTCACATGTCTGTGGAACTTGTTCAGTTTGTCTCACTTGTTGAATCTTATGTTCATACAAATATTTACACATGTTTGCTGAAAATAAACGCAGTTGACAGTGAGAGGACGTTTCTTTTTTTGCTGAGTGTAGCTAGCTAACTATTTATTTGCTTATTGTATAGTGGAAGATAAATTGACTGTATGCTTATGGATGAGGCCGATCTACAGTATGAGGCCGATCTGTGTGTGGACCCTAAAACTTTAGGTTCTGAACTAATATTTATACCAATCTATGAACCTCACCACTATTGGCCTATTTATTGCCTTACTTCATTTGCACACACTGTATACAGATTTTTCTATTGTGATATTGACTGTATGTTTGTTTATCCCATGTGTAGCTCTGTGTTGTTGCTTTGCTTTATCTTGGCCTGGTTGTAAATGAAAACTTGTTCTCAACTGGCCTACCTGGTTAAATAAAGGTGAAATAAAGATTTTTTATTTTTTTTACCTCAGCTGTCATAGTTGTTGTATTGACAAGTCTGAATGGCATTAATGAAGCCTATGGATTGAGTAGAATATAACAACTTTGTGCCAGGGATGCAAGTCCTTTATATATGTACTGTAGTTAATACCACGCATGAGATCCCCCACATTGTAGCCTGTACATTGAATATATTCACTGATCATGTACTCTTCCTTGGCAAATAAATGTGCGGTTCATGTATGAATCTCTGTGAGACATTCTTTTTCAGTCATATTCAGCACCAAGTGTACCAAACTCGATTCTTTGAGGGATGCTGTGTCTACATGTACAGTTGAATTCGGAAGTTTACATACACTTAGGTTGGAGTCATTAAAACTCGTTTTTCAACCACTCCACAAATTTCTTGTTAACAAACTATAGTTTTGGCAAGTCGGTTAGGACATCTACTTTGTGCATGACACAAGTAATTTTTCCAACAATTGTTTACAGACAGATTATTTCACTTATAATTCACTTTATCACAATTCCATTGGGTCAGAAATGTACATACACTAAATTGACTGTGCCTTTAAACAGCATGGAAAATTCCAGAAAATGATGTCATGGCTTTAGAAGCTTCTGATAAGCTAATTGACATTTGAGTCAATTGGAGGTGTACCTGTGGATGTATTTCAAGGCCTACCTTCAAACTCAATGCATCAATGCCTCTTTGCTTGAAATCATGGGAAAATTAAAAGAAATCAGCCAAGACCTCAGAAAAAAAATTGTAGACCTCCACAAGTCTGGTTCATCCTTGGAAGCAATTCCCAAATGCCTGAAGGTACCACATTCATCTGTACAAACAATAGTATGCAAATATAAACACCATGGGACCACGCAGCCGCCATACCGCTCAGGAAGGAGACTCGTTCATCTCTACGAGACAGAACACACTTTGGTGCGAAAAGTGCAAATCAATCCCAGAACAACAGCAAAGAACTTTGTGAAGATGCTGGAGGAAACAGGTACAAAAGTATCTATATCCACAGTAAAACGAGTCCTATATCGACATAATCTGAAAGGCCGCTCAGCAAGGAAGAAGCAACTTCTCCAAAACCACCATAAAAAAGCCAGACTACGGTTTGCAACTGCACATGGGGACAAAGATCGTACTTTTTGGAGAAATGTCTTCTGGTCTGATGAAACAAAAATAGAACTGTTTGGCCATAATGACCATAGTTATGTTTGGAGGAAAAAGGGGGATGCTTGCAAGCCGAAGAACACCATCCCAACCATGAAGCACCGGGGTGGCAGCATCATGTTGTGGGGGTGCTTTGCTGCAGGAGGGACTGGTGCACTTCCCAAAATAGATGGCATCATGAGGAAAGAAAATTATGTGGATATATTGAAGCAACATCTCAAGACATCAGCCAGGAAGTTAAAACTTGGTCGCAAATGGGTCTTCCAAATGGACAATGACCGCAAGCATACTTTGAAAGTTGTGGCCAAATGGCTTAAGGACAACAAAGTCAAGATATTGGAGTGGCCATCACATAGCCCTAACCTCAATCCCATAGAAACATTGTGGGCAGAACTGAAGTGTGTGCGAGCAAGGAGGCCTAGAAACCTGACTCAGATGCACCTGCTCTGTCAGGAGGAATGGGCCAAAATTCACCCAACTTATTGTGGAAGGCTACCTGAAATGTTTGACCCAAGTTAAACAATTTTAAAGGCATTGCTACCAAATACTAATTGAGTGTATGTAAACTTCTGACCCACTGGGAATGTGATGAAATAAATAAAAGCTGAAATAAATCATTCTCTACTATTATTCTGACACTTCACATTCTTAAAATAAAGTGGTGATCCTAACTGACCTAAGACAGGGCATTTTTACTAGAATTGAATGCCAGGAATTGTGAAAAACAGAGGTTTTTTTAAGTGTATTTAGCTAAGGTTTATTTAAACTTCCGACTTCAATTGTATGCATTACAATTATACACTTCAACAGTGTTTACCACTCCTGCTCCTGGGACATCAATGATTACACATTGTAACTATGCAATAGACTTGAAACCTGATTTAAGTAGAGGCTGATTTGTAATTCATATATACAGAATTACACCTATGCATATCTAACTCCCTTCATCTGCATTAATCTGAGGACACTGTATAGGTGTAGTATTCCAATGAGATACTTAATTTCAACAATTGCAGAATGTGAAAGGCTTTATTGAAAGTTCATTATCCAGGTGTCGGGAACCGGGAAGATAGCATATGATTAATGAATTACAGTGCTACCCTAATATTCTCTCAGTTCATCACAATTACATAATGTCTCTTGCAGTGGCTCCTAACCAGACTTGGGCTCCCAGTCGGTCCGAAGGTTATCTTAAGAGCGGGTGAGGTGGCGATGACATTTACATTTCAGTCATTTACCAGATGCTCTTATCCAGAGCGACTTACAGTAGTGAATGCATACATTTCATACATTTATTTTTCCCATTGACGGGACTGGCTTCCTCTCTCACATCAAAACGTACCTGCAGACGAGAGACAGATGAATAGAGAGAGAGCATGATTAAGCTTTGTTTTTTTAAATTCTAACAGTCATCATAATCATCAGGAGGTGAAAAGCAAAACTGACCTTGGATCATTAACTCTGGGACTACTACATCTCCCTATTTCAATGTAAAGCATCTCTTTAATAATACTTCATGATAACATTGGATAGATAGATGCATGTGTCGCGTGTGACAATAGCAGGATCTTATCAAGGATAGCGTCACAAATGAATACATAAATACCAGTTGAAGCTTGATGATGACTTGATCATTTGAATCAGCTGTGCAGTGCTAAGGCAAAAACAAAAATGTGCACCCCTTTGAGTCCCCAGGACCAGGTTTGAGAACCACTGCTCTTCATTGGGACCTCTTAATCTGCAGTCAGGCTTTCACAGCTCTCTGTATCTGAGGACAGAAAACCTCACAAGAAATAGACTACACAAAAGTACATGCTCTATCCACAATAGCCTACTCTCTCACTTTGACAGCTAGGCCTGCTATCATTTCACCCTCCTCCAAAAAATACAAATGTTTGCCATGATCAAGAGTGGCATTGCGGCGAAAACAATATCCTACGTAGTGTGGGAGGATTGCACCTAAAAACGCTGGAGACTCATAATTAAACGAAGAGCATGCATGTATACAGTCGTATGAAAAAGTTTGGGCACCCCTGACAATTTCCATAATTTCCATTTGGGTGTTTGGATCAGCAATTTCATTTTGATCTATCAAATAACTGATGGACACAGTAATATTTCAGTAGTGAAATGAGGTTTATTGGATTAACAGAAAATGTGCAATATGCATCTCAACAAAATTAGACGGGTGCATAAATTTGGGCACCCCAATAGAAAAATCACATCAATATTTAGTAGAGCCTCCTTTTGCTAAAAAAGCAGCCTCTAGATGCTTCCTATAGCCCCTAATGTGTGTCTGTATTCTGGATGAAGGTATTTTGGACCATTCCTCCTTACAAAATATCTCCAGTTCAGTTAGGTTTGATGGTTGCCGAGCATGGACAGCCCGCTTCAAATCATCCCACACATTCTCAATGATATTCAGGTCTGGGGACTGGGATGGCCATTCCAGAACATTGTATTTGTTCCTCTGCATAAATGCCCGGGTAGATTTTGAGCAGTGTTTTGGGTCGTTGTCTTGTTGAAATATCCAGCCCCGGCGTAACTTCAACTTTGTGACTGATTCTTCAACATTATTCCCAAGAATCTGCTGATATTGAGTGGAATCCATGTGACCCTCAACTTTAACAAGATTCCCAGTACCGGCACTGGCCACACAGCATGATGGAACCCCCACCAAATTTTACTGTCGGTAGCAAGTGTTTTTCTTGGAACGCTGTGTTATTTTGCTGCCATGCATAACGTCCCTTGTTATGACCAAATAACTCAATCTTTGTTTCATCAGTCCACAGCACCTTATTCCAAAATGAAGCTGGCTTGTCTATAATGTGCGTTTGCATACCTCAAGCGACTCTGTTTGTGGCGTGTGTGCAGAAAAGGCTTCTTCCGCATCACTCTCCCATACAGCTTCTCCTTGTGTAAAGTGCGCTGAATTGTTGAACTATGCACAGTGACACCATCTGCAGCAAGATGATGTTGTAGGTCTTTGGAGGTGGTCTGTGGGCTGTTTTTGACCGTTCTCACCATCCTTTGCCTCTCCGATATTTTACTTGGCCTGCCACTTCTGGCCTTAACAAGAACTGTGCCTGTGGTCTTCCATTTCCTCACTATGTTCCTCACAGTGGACACTGACAGCTTACATCTCTGCGATAGCTTTTTGTATCCTTCCTCTAAACCATAATGTTGAACAATCTTTGTGTTCAGGTCATTTGAGAGTTGTTTTGAGGCCCCCACGTTGCCACTCTTCAGAGGAGAGTCAAAGAGAACAACAACTTGCAATTGGCCACCTTAAATACCTTTTCTCATGATTGGATGCACTTGTCTATGAAGTTCAAGGCTTAATGAGCTCACCAAACCAATTGTGTGTTCCAATTAATCAGTGCTAAGTACTTACAGGTATTCAAATCAACAGAATGACAAGGGTGCCCAAATTTTTGCATAGCCTATTTTTCACATCTGACTTAATTTCATACAACTTAATATTGCTACACTAAAAATCTTTGTCTGGACAATACCCCAGTACTCAGCTTTTATTAGAAAATGAATGGCATGCCATTGTGATCATTTTCTGTGATGACAGAGTAAATTATTATGCAGCCTCAGAGGGGTGCCCAAACTTTTTCATACGACTGTATGTCCTAACCAAAAGATGAGGAGTCAGTGATAGGGTTCACTAGCCGTTGCAGCACAGCAAGATTCTCAGTAGACGGGGCACGGGATGTCAGCAACAATGACCCCATTGTCAGTGTTTCCAGATTCCAGATTATCCTCCTGATAAAGCAGGTCCTCCACCTGCTGAATCTGGAATGCTCAAAATAAACAAATGTGTATTAGTGATGATACATTTAGCAGCAACAGGGGCTTATTAGTCCAGTGAAAATGGCTGTGTGTTTGTGGTGTAAATCTTAAAATTAGCAGCTGACATCTTAAGTTTTTTAAAAGTTTTTTATGAATGCAGTGAGACAGGTTCCATGTACAATAAGACAGGCAGAGAGGAAGAGAGAAAAATAACACAACAGTTTAATTACCTCTGATTGTGGACACTTTTGCCAGCAATAAAGCTTCCACGGCCTGTTCCTTGTACAGTGAACATACATCTGGCAATATCTTAATTTTCGACCCCTTGATCATCTCGCACTCTGAGAGTAAAGAAAATATCTTGTTTTTTTTGTAGATATGAAAACAATAACTTGAGATATGACCGTTGAATCTAAAGTAGCCGATGTAATTTTCAGGATACGTCAATACAGCACAGAAAGCTTAACACCAGACTGGTATTGTGGTTGTTCATTATGTGATGGGAAATATGAAACATGCATACAAAATAATATACTTCCTTGAAAATCAATCTATACCGCCAAAGATGACAATGTTGTATCTTGAAAAAAAGCATTGGAATTAAAAGTGAAAATGTTTAACCTATTAACCTGCCTCATTATTTGTGTATTACCAGTTGATGAAGAACAACTCCAATTTCATACATCATTGAACATTTGTCTACGAATAAGTAAGAATAAAAAAAAGTTTAAATAACTTTTTAGATTTGGAGACATTATACATCTTAGTACTTTATCAATTTATGATTTGTATCAATGTGGATGAGAGACATGGGAGCAGGAACAGAGTATTTTTGCCGAGCAATGCAACGAAGCTGGATCATTCTGGCAATGACACCTGCACCATCTACACGCTGCGAAGACTCCCTAACTCTTCGCCATTTGTACTCGAAGGCCCATTGCTTGGTGACTTCCTTTGACCATTGACCACTTCCTTTGGGCATCCTTGCCTTAATGGCCCTGACTTTCTGGTGTAACTCTTCATCAGACATATCAGAATAGCATTCCCTGATAGACATAGTGTTCTTTCATCCTTCTGTAAAAAAAAAAGCTTATCGTTACTGTCATGAAATACGATTATATATCGACTATGAAACACATAGGACATGGCCTGCTTATGAGTTGCCGTGAAAGAAAGTCAGATGAATTCAACTGAAAATGGCGGGAACAGTCATTCGTAGCGAAATGTTTTTGGTTAGCTTGAGAATAATAATTGCATGATTTATCATTCTACGGTATGAATATCTATGTAATATAGTAGAATGTTATGAACCGACACTGAAACGTAGGAGCTATGTAGAAGTTGGACGGAAGAACGCCCAGTGCTGCATACCTGAGATGCCATCATCACACAGTCCTTCTTCGTAGGGGTCCACTATGACTTCCTCTGTGTCGGAAAGATAGGCTGAACAGTATTGGTTGTAGCCAAACTGACACAAAAAATGGAGGGTGGTTGATAGTGGAATTTTAATTTGGAGTTTTGTTTTCAAACACATTTTTTGTTCTGTAAATATTTTTTGTGAATTAAATGCATAATGTTTCGCGCTCTATTACAAAATATTTGATTGCAAACATTTTTTTACTTTGAAGCATCGTTTTTGCTTTCAGAAATTATTTTTGATTGAAAATAAAAAGTTTTGCTCTCGACAAAAATACATCCATAGGTTGCACGTTGGGGAGGGGGGCTAATAGCTGAACAATAGACTATTCAACCTTTAAGAATAGTCTAATAGCCAGCCGGAACGTCCAGTGTGCGCTCCAAGAGCGAAACGGTCTGAATTTACCCAGAGGGTTTTTCATTTTTCATGGAATAGAAACACCATAATATTAATCAAATGAATTAAGCAAGTACCAGTCAAAAGTTTGGACACAACTATTCATTCCAGGATTTTTCTACATTGTAGAATAATAGTAAAGACGTCACAACTACGAAATAACACACATGGAATCAGTTAAGAACAAATCCTTATTTACAAGGACAGCCTACTCCTTCCTCCCCGTCGGGGGATTGAACCCCGGTCTCCCGCGTGCCTGCAATAGGGAAGACTATCAGATGCTTCTCAAAGATGCCCTCCGGTGGTCAAACTAGCAATAACTTGCATTAACAGAAAAAATGGCTGTCAATTACATAACGTGCCATAGAATGCTGCAGCAGCCCCCAAGGTGTGCCGCTGTATGACGCAACTTTTAAAGGAGGAACCACTGTACGTAAATGCCAACAAAATAACATTTGTGTGTGTGTGTGTGTGTGTGTGTGTAACCTTAAC
The DNA here is from genome assembly GCF_901001165.1 of Salmo trutta. NCBI lineage: Eukaryota > Metazoa > Chordata > Actinopteri > Salmoniformes > Salmonidae > Salmo > Salmo trutta. Next base: position 18,002,400 of record NC_042994.1, read on the forward strand.
TAGGCAAGTCAGTTAAGAACAAATTCTTAATTACAATGACGGCCTACCCCGGCCAAACTGGGACGACACTTGACCAATTGTGCGCCGCCCTATGGGACTCCCAATCACGGCCGGATGTGATACAGCCTGGATTCGAACCAGGGACTGTAGTGACCCCTCTTGCACTGAGATGCAGTGCCTTAGACTGGTGTGTGTGTGTGTGTGTGTGTGTGTGTGTGTGTGTGTGTGTGCGAACTATTTAACTGTACTAGAATGCTTAAAAGGCTGCTAAAATTGTAAATATTGGTTATCGGTGTAGTTTTTTTTTTTTTGGCAAGGAAAATATTGTGTATTGTTGCATCACAACTTACATACCTTTTTTTGTCTCTCCTGGTCTAATGTTCACCTTGAATTAAACACCTACAGTCACTACTACTACTGGTACTACTACTACTAATTGTACTACTACCATTGCAATCACTACTACCACTACAACTTACACTGCCATAAAAAGATAGCTCAGCTGAAGCAAACACACATTCAGGAAATGTACCTTTTCGCTCTTCTCTCCTCCAGGCCCAGATAGCCTTCCTGCAGGGTGAGAGGAAGGGTCAGGAGAACCTGAAGAAGGACCTGGTCAGGAGGATCAAGATGCTGGAGTACGCCCTCAAACAGGAGAGGTGAGGACCACATTACACTCAACTACACCACACCTTCAGTCGTTATGGTAGGGGCGGGCAACTCGGGGGGGGGGGGGGGGGGGCTTTGATTCTAGGGGGGCTGAGTGAGTGTCTACTGGTTGATTTTTCTGTTTTGCGCATACTTGTACCCTTTTCACACGATCATGCTTAACTGTGATGGCTTGAGTATTTTCCTTTCAAATTGTCCTGTGCAGTACTGTTCTAGAACTACGGTGGATGCGTAACCAGGCCAGCGCAGAACAGGTCAACTTGGCTGGATTCAGCTCGGGAGTGCCAGTTTCCCAGATCTAAATCAGACAAAAGCCAGCAGACACTCAGAAGGCCTCCAGGACTGGAGTCACCCGTCCCTGCTAAATACTGTCCGGAATATGTCAACATAGCTATACATCACAAACTGCATGCCAAACATAACTGTAGGCGCTCTGTCATTTTTTTAAGCATGTAGCAGCGGTATGCTAGCTATGATCAATACATTTTCGTAGACCCAAAATCCCAAGGAGGACTCATCTCTCACTCAATATTTTTCCCCACAACAACAGGCTGCTACAGTGGTTCTTCCTTTAAAAGTTATGAGCTTATGCCATGACCGTTAGTGGCAGATGTTGGCATTCTGTCATTGCACCACACTATCACAAGGGGGAGTTAGAACCCTGATCTATCGGTAGTCTAAACTGTGGAAATTAATGGAGGCGTTTTCAGTCTGAGAGTCTCTCCTCTGGCACTAGAGTCCTGCATCAGGCAACAACAACAAAAAATGTTGGTCCTGGAGTTAAGAGAGAACTTGGGTAAATACAATGGGGGAATTTCACTTAACATATGGACTGACAATTTTCGAAAAATAGGTACAGTGGGCTTTTGGTTTCTCTCCCTTTAAAAACTTAAATAAATCTAAATAACAAACTGGCGTTATTTACAAATTAGTACAAATGTCTCATCCCATGTTCAAGCATGGCCTTTTCCCCTTTATTCAGATTACAATTGCTCACTTTCGGTTATTTGAAATGAAATCATCTTCAAAATATCTTTCTTTTTTTTAAACAAGCCATAGAAAGTTGGTTGCAATTTCAGTAAAAAAAAGTAAGGAACTTGTCTGTCAGGCCCTGCATTAAAGACCAAAATTGGTTAAAGAAAATTGTGATAAATAAAAATATATACCTGTTTCATTTAAGGACCAAATAATTGACAGCTGTGCCATATAGATTGCAAAATAGTTGGGAAGAGATTTTTGATATACGATTTATGGTTTATGAACTGACACGCAATTTTCAGTTTATTATAACCTTCTGCAGGCCTAAAACCTATGGGTTTAACCTTCTGAATTAATTAGTTCTGAGAGCTGATCTGTAATCCGATGATTGATTATTATTACTGAATGACAGAGCATGGAGACTGATCTTGATAAATCAATCCGATTTTTATTTGGAAATGTTTTGCTCTTCACTTGCAGTCACTTAGTAGCTTAGGCCTACAGTACTCTCGACCGGTCCCGTTGTACAGCACCATATTTTCCGTAACTGAAACCCTTAATTCAATCACTTTAGCCGTGATTGTAAAATTAATCAGCTGATGCATTGGTCCAGAGCCAGGTGGTATTAGCGGAGAGTCAGGTGGCGAATGACGCGTTGAAGAGGTTCGAGGAACAAGATGGAGTCACAATCCATGCCAGGCACACCTGTGAGCTCTGGAACTCCACCTCCTGTTTGTGGACTCAGCAAACAACTTGTCCTTGATGAAAATACCTGTCTATTTGTGGAAAAATTGCCCTGATGAACTCTTTAGTAATATCACAGTTTACCTATTTGCTTATGGTTTTGCCAACACCTAGAAACGCTAGCGTCCCACATACTATCAACAGCCAGTGAAATAGCAGGGCGGCAAATTCAAAACAACAAAAATCTCATAGTTCAAATTTCTTAAACACACAAGTATTTTACACCATTTTAAAGATAAGATCCTCCTTAATCCAACCACAGTGTCCGATTTCAAAAAGGCTTTACGGCGAAAGCATTACATTAGATTATGTTAGGACAGCGCCTAAACAAGAAAAACCACACAGCCATTTTCCCAGCAAGTAGAGGTGTCACAAAAACCAGAAATACAGCTAAAATTAATCACTAACCTTTGATGATCTTCATCAGATGACACTCCCAGGACTCAATGTTACAAAATACATGTACGTTTTGTTCGATAAAGTTCATATTTATATCCATAAACGCCATTTTACATTGGCGCGTGATGTTCAAAAAATGTATTCCCACCAAAACTCTCGGTGAATGAGCACATCAATTTACAAAAATACTCATCATAAACGTTGATAAAATTTACAACAGTTATTGAAAGAATTATAGATACACTTCTCCTTAATGCAACCGCTGTGTCAGATTTACGGCGAAAGCACATTTTTCAATATTCTGAGTACAGAGCTCAGCCATCAAAGCAAGCTATACAGTTACCCGCCAAGTTCTGGAGTCAACTAAACTCAGAATTAGTGTTATAAATCTTCCCTTACCTTTGCTGATCTTCATCGGAATGCACACCCAGGACTCCCACAAGAAATTGTATTTTTGTTCGAAAAACTCCATATTTATGTCCAAATACCTCAATTTTGTTCGCGCATTCAGATCACTAATCCAAAGGCGTAACGCGCGAGCGCAAAACCAGAGACGAAAAGTCAAATAGTTCCATTACCGTTCGTAGAAACATGTCAAACGATGTTTACAATCAATCCTTAGGGTCTTTTTTAACATAAAACTTTGATAATATTCCAACTGGACAATAGCGTATTTATTACAGAGGAAAAAGAAGGAAGGGCGCGCTTGTGTGCCTGCGCAGTAAACGACTCACTGGTCTCAGGCAGTGATTGACTGAGCTGCTATTCTCTGCCCAGTAACAGTAGACACATGAAACAAGTTTCTAAAGACTGTTGACAGCCAAAGGAAGCCTTAGGAAGTGCAAAATGACCCCACAGACACTGTAGTTTTGATAGGGATTAGATAGAAAAACTACAATTCACTTCCTGGTTGGATTCTTTCTCAGGTTTATGCCTGCCACATGAGTTCTGTTATACTCACAGACATCATTCAAACAGTTTTAGAAACTTCAGAGTGTTTTCTATCCAAATCTACTAATAATATGTATATCCTACCTTCTGGGCCCGAGAAGCAGGCAGTTTAATTTGGGCACGTTATTCATCTGAATTTCTGAATACTGCCCCCTACCCTAGAGAAGTTAACCTGTTAGGGCTAGGGGGCAGTGTTTACACGGCCGGATAAAAAACGTACCCGATTTAATCTGGTTATTACTACTGCCCAGAAACTAGAATATGCATATAATTATTGGCTTTGGATAGAAAACACCCTAAAGTTTCTAAAACTGTTTGAATGGTGTCTGAGTATAACAGAACTCATATGGCAGGCAAAAACCTGAGAAGATTCCTTACAGGAAGTGGCCTGTCTGACAATTTCTTGGGCTTCTTGACTCTCTTTATTGAAAACTGAGGATCTTTGCTGTAACGTGACACTTCCTACGGCTCCCATAGGCTCTCAGAACCCGGGAAAAAGCTGAATGATGTCTTTGCAGCCCCTGGCTGAAAAACATTAGCGCCTTTGGTAAGTGGTCTATCAGAGGACAATGAGACTGAGGCGCGTGCACGAGGCGACCCCATGTTTTTATTTTCTCTGTCTTTGAACTAAAACAACGACTCCCGGTTGGAATATTATCGTTTTTTTATGAGAAAAATGGCATAAAAATTGATTTTAAACAGCGGTTGATATGCTTCGAAGTACGGTAATGGAATATTTAGAATTTTTTTGTCACGAAATGTGTCGGGCGCATCACCCTTATTTACCCTTCGGATAGTGTCTTGAACGCACAAACAAAACAGAGGATATTTGAACATAACTATGGATTATTTTGAACCAAACCAACATTTGTTATTGAAGTAGAAGTCCTGAGAGTGCATTCTGACGAAGAACAGCAAAGGTAATAATATTTTTCTTGTAGTAAATCTGACTTTGGTGAGGGCTAAACTTGGTGGATGTCTAAATAGCTAGCCCGTGATGGCTGGGCTATCTACTCAGAATATTGCAAAATGTGCTTTCACCGAAAAGCTATTTTAAAATCGGACATAGCGAGTGCATAAAGGAGTTCTGTATCTATAATTCTTAAAATAATGTATGTTTTTTGTGAATGTTTATCGTGAGTAATTTAGTAAATTCACCGGAAGTTTGCGGTGGGTATGCTAGTTCTGAACGTCACATGCTAATGTAAAAAGCTGGTTTTTGATATAAATATGAACTTGATTGAACAAAACATGCATGTATTGTATAACATAATGTCCTAGGATTGTCATCTGATGAAGATCATCAAAGGTTAGTGCTGCATTTAGCTGTGGTTTGGGTTTATGTGACATTATATGCTAGCTTGAAAAATGGGTGTCTGATTATTTCTGGCTGGGTACTCTGCTGACATAATCTAATGTTTTGCTTTCGTTGTAAAGCCTTTTTGAAATCGGACAGTGTGGTTAGATTAACGAGTCTTGTCTTTTAAAATGGTGTAAAATAGTCATATGTTTGAGAAATTGAAGTAATAGCATTTCTAAGGTATTTGAATATCGCGCCACGGGATTACACTGGCTGTTGCGTAGAGAGGTTAAAGACCAAAATTGGTTCGAGAAAATTGTGATAAATAAAAATATATACCAGTTCCATTTAAGGACCAAATCATTTACAGCTGTGCCATATATAGATTGCAAAATAGTTGGGAAGAGATTTTTGATGTACCGATTTCCATGGCACATGGTTTATGAATTGACACGCAATTTTCCGTTCCTCCTGAAAGCTCTAATATATTAAAAACTGTCAAATGCATTCTCTCCATCACCCACACGCACTTTAAACATTTGGATAATAAAGCAAAGCTGACATTGGTTGATTTGAATACTTCTGACAACCAAAATTCTAACTCCACCCAGAACTTTTAAACATTCCCAGAAGGCATGGATTATTATAACCTACTACAGGCCTAAAATCTATGGGTGCAAACAACGTTTCCATTATGGGCTATCAGCAGGGCAATAGACTCTTCAACCTTTACAAAAGTATAGCTTGGGCTAGGTGTGAAAAATCCCCCTAACTTGCAATGTATTAGGTACTTTAAAGTTTTACTTTTCTAACTACAAACATCATGCAACCGCAAAATGTCAGGTAAAGCATATACTGTAGAGTATTTCTTCAACATCTTTATGCTTTCGTTAATAAAATAGTGATAAATATTCTCTTTTAAAATGCAATGTTTATTTCACCTATCAGCAGGACAATTGACTCTTGCCGAGTTTAGGGACTTCAAATATGTTAATGACTCAATAAGGAATTACTATGGGAGAAAATATCACTTAATGAAATAGCATGGGGACTGGTCTTGATCAATTCGGAGGGCAGAAATTATAAAATATTAAGGCATTAGGACCGCTCACTAAAGGCGTCAGTCATACAAAAGTTGTACTTAAAGAACTGCAAAACCAGTTTGGATTTATTTGTCAGGCGAATCATTGGGTCGAAACTACAGAACAGTTCTAAACAAGAGAACACACATGGTTAATGTTCTGAAGATTTTTTTTTAAATATATATATATAATGTCTTACAGAGCCTTAAGTCCACTCAAGTTTCTTCACCTGTCTTCAGACTGTGATTAAAGCGATGTTGATGTTGTGTGGTGATGCCAGCAGATTCCAGATTGCCTTTGCCGATCGCTCATCATCTTCAACCATCAGTGAGTCGATGGCTTGAATAGTCTCGCTGGAAATGGAATCCCACGGTAGATGCTGTTTTTTTGGTAGATGGGCAATATTAAAAACAGTAAATAAGTTTGTGAATTCAATCGCTTTGTTTAATCATTTAAGACTCCTTTCTCTTCTCTGTGCTGGAGTTCTTTTAAGAATAAAGTTGGCTAATGAAGGCAACAAATTGTTGCTTACAGGAACACCCAAAGTCATCCAATTGTTATAATAGGATTTGAAGCAACAGCCTATCCGCGTGTGGCCAACTATTTCAGCACTGTTTCACGCTGCTCTGAGACAAGCATGGGGACTGGTCTTGATAAATCAATGAGCTTATTATCTAAACTGAATCGCCATTTCTGGTATTGGTTAGCCTACAATTAGGGTGTGGAAATGTTAGGATTCTTTTTTGCCGTCCAACGACGATTCCCAACCAAATGTAAAGAGCTTGAGCAATTTTGACTAAAACTATGAATATAAATGTATATGTTGCCCAAAGAGTTGTGCCACAATCTCACATTCAATTCGTGCGTATATACACATAATGTATTTCTGCAAATTGTGTGCGTTTTTGTGGCTTTACCATGTTGACTATGTAATGTAGGCTATGTTTACTTGTCAGACTGCACAGTAGCCTAATAAACAAACATGCATTTTGAAATGGCTTTTTTTACCACGGTAGATGCTGTGTTTTTGTGGTTGATGGCCAATATTAAAAACAGTCAAATGCATTTGAATTCGCTCGCTTTATTGTTTAATTATTTAAGGCTCCTTTCTCTTCTCTGTGCTGGAGTTCTTTTCAGAACAAAGTAGGCTAATGAAGGCAACATCGTTGCTTACTGGAACACCCAAAGTGTGGTCAACTATACTGTTTCGCGCTGTTAGGATTATTTTGCTCTTCACTCGCAGTCACTTAGTAGCCTACTCCTGACCGGTCACGTTGTACAGCGCCAACTTTTGAAAGCCAGTCACCGCTTCCCCCCCACCTCCCCCATGTTAACAAAGCTTTTTCTCGCTTCCTTATTCTCCTCTTTTCTTCTCGCTAAATAAAAGATACTGTCATTGCCCAGACACTTCCCACCTTTCCCTCAGCTATACATCCATGGCTCTTCCTATAACATCTGCCTCCATCTAATCCTTGTTTAGTGTTACTGAATCAGTTGCTGTCTGTCAGATGTATCATTTTTAGTTTTTCTTGGAATAGAAACACCATTATATTAATCAAATTAATTAAGCTAAATTTCTTAATCAATTCCATATACTATGTTCTTACAAAAAAGGTTTTAAATTCTCTAGTACAGCCACTATTAAAAACTGTCAAATGCTTCTCAAAGATGCCCTCTGGTGGTCAAACTAGCACTAACTAGCATTAATGGCAACAATGGCTGACACTTAAATAACGTGCCATAGAATTCTGCGGCACCACGCAAGCTGTGCTGCAGTACGACGCAACTTTTAAAGGAAGAACCACTGTCTTACGGGAGGTCAATCAAACACAGTGGTTTCCCAGGACCACAATTGAGAAACACTGCCCCAGTGGTATCACATGATGCGCACACACACACACACACACACACACTGTGGAAATATTAGCATTGAGACATTACTATTTTATCCTATCACATACTGTTCCTTCAGAAAGTATTCATACCCCTTGACTTGTGCAGCCTGAATTCAAAATTGATTACATTGAGACTGAGAACAATGAATGGAGCCAAATACAGGCAAATCCTTGATGAGAACCTGCTTCAGAGTGCAAATTACCTTAGACTGGGGCGAAGATTTACTTTCCAACAGGACAATGACCCCAAGCATACAGCCAAAGCAACGCTGGAATGGCTTCAGAACAAGAATGTGAAAGTCCTTGAGTGGCCCAGCCAAAGCCCAGACTGGAATCCCATTTGAAAAACTGTGGAGAGACTTTGCTGTTCACCACCGCTCCCCATCTAACTTAACGGAGCTTGACAAAATCTGCAAGGAAGAATGGGAGAAAATCCCCAAATCCAGATCAGTTTTGCACATAGTCAAGACGACTCAAAGGAGCTGCCAACGGTGACTTGGGTGTGAATACTTATTTAAATGAGATATTTATATATTTTATTTTCAATACATTCCTAAAAACATGTTTTTATTTGTCATTTTGGGCTATTGTGTTTTGGTGGGTAAGAAAAATATTGTATTTAATCCATTTAGAATTCAGGCTGTAACACAACAAAATATGGAATAAGTCAAGGGGGATGAATACTTTCTGAAGGCACTATACCATACATACAGGATAACCTGCTGCTCATGTGTACACACACACACACACACACACACACACACACACACACACACACACACACACGCCCTGTGGTGCCATATCGTAACCTCTTGTCCCCTACACAGGATTATGTCACATGTTGCACACACTCATTGTGGGAAAACGCAGCACCAAGGCGGCGCCGTGTCCCCTTTAACCACATTCCCACAGTCATGTGCTGCTCACACTCATGGGTAATGTAGCACGGCGTCACATCCCTCTTCCACCATATAATTTCATAACGGACACCTAGAATAATTTAATTGGATCTTTCTCTACAACACACTGCGAGGCAACCTGCGGATTAGACTAGACTGGCTATATGGGAGACTGTGACTGGTCATGTGGTTTGGATAGTTAAAACCTACAGTTGAAGTCGGAAGTTTACATACACTTAGGTTGGAGTCATTAACTCGTTTCTCAACCACTCCACAAATGTCTTGTTAACAAACTATAGTTTTGGCAAGTCGGTTAGAACATCTACTTTGTGCATGACACAAGTCATTTTTCCAACAACTGTTTACAGACAGATTATTTCACTTATAATTCACTGTATCACAATTCCAGTGGGTCAGAAGTTTACATACACTACATTGACTGTGCCTTTAAACAGCATGGAAAATTCCAGAAAATGATGTCATGGCTTTAGAAGTTTCTGATAGACTAATTGACATCATTTGAGTCAATTGGAGGTGTACCTGGGGATGTATTTCAAGGCCGACCTTCAAACTCAGTGCCTCTTTGCTTGACATCATCATTGGAAAATCAAAAGAAATCAGCCAAGACTTCAGAAAACATATTGTGGACCTCCACAAGTCTGGTTCATCCTTGGGAGCAATTTCCAAATGCCTGAAGGTACCACGTTCATCTGTACAAACAATAGTACGCAAGTATAAACACCATGGGACCACACAGCCACCATACCGCTCAGGAATGGGATTCTGTCTCTTAGAGATGAACGTACTTTGGTGCGAAAAGTGCAAATCAATCCCAGTACAACAGCGAAGGACCTTGTAAAGATGCTGGAGGAAACGGGTACAAAAGTATCTATGTCCACAGTAAAACGAGTCCTATATCGACATAACCTGAAAGGCCGCTCAGCAAGGAAGAAGCCACTGCTCCAAAGCCACCATAAAAAAGCCAGACTACGGTTCGCATCTGCACATGGGGACAAAGATTGTACTTTTTGGAGAAATGTCCTCTGGTCGGATGAAACAAAAATAGAACTGTTTGGCCATAATGACTATTGTTATGTTTGGAGGAAAAAGGGGGAAGGCTTGCAAGCTGAAGAACACCATCCCAACCATGAAGCACGGGGGTGGCAGCATCATGTTGTGGGGGTGCTTTGCTTCAGGAGGGACTGGTGCACCTCACAAAATAGATGGCATCATGAGGAAAGAAAATTATGTGGATATATTGAAGCAACATCTCAAGACATCAGTCAGGAAGTTAAAGCTTGGTTGCAAATGGGTCTTCCAAATCGACAATGACCCCAAGCATACTTCCAAAGTTGTGGCAAAATGGCTTAAGGACAACAAAGCCAACGTATTGGAGTGGCCATCGCAAAGCCCTGACCACAATCCTATAGAAAATGTGTGGGCAGAACTGAAAAAGCGTGAGCGAGCAAGGAGGCCTAGAAACCTGACTCAGTTACACCAGCTCTGTCAGGAGGAATGGGCCAAAATTCACCCAACTTATTGTGAGAAGCTTGTGGAAGGCTACCCAAACATTTGACCCAAGTTAAACAATTTAAAGGCAATGCTACCAAATACTAATTGAGTGTATGTAAACTTCTGACCCACTGGGAATGTGATGAAAGAAATAAATCAAAAGTAAATTATTCTGACATTTCATTCTTAACATAAAGTGGTGATCCTAACTGACCTAAGACAGGGACTTTTTACTAGGATTCAATGTCAGGAATTGTGAAAAACTGAGTTTAAATGTATTTGGCTAAAGTGTATGTAAACTTCCGACTTCAACTGTAGCCTGGAATCCAAACTCTAGTATGCTCCGTTTCATTTTGAATTCCAGGCTAGGTAGGAATCACGGGTGAAACAGAATATGCCAGTTTGGGGTCCAGGCTTTACAATGGTGAAACGGAGCATACCAGTTTGGATTCCAAGCTTTAGCCATCCCAACCACATGTCCAGTCTCCTACTTTCAGTTTAGATTCTAGGCTAGCTAGAGCCTCACTCTGTCTTGATTATAGCCTCGGAACGGAAGTTTCCCGGCTACTCCACGTGACTCACCCACCCTTTTCTTGCTCTCTCGTTCACGGTCTTTTTCTCTCTTGGTCTCCTTTGCCCTCTTGTTCTCATTCGGTTTCTCTTTCTCTCTGTCGTCACTCTTTCTGTCCTCATCACGCTCTCCTTGTCCATCCTTCCCCCTCTCTTTGACCCTGCCTGTCTCCCATCTCTGTTTCACTTTCTCTGCCCTTGTCTCCTCGCCTTTCTGTTCTCCATCTCTTCCCTTTTGCACACTTTCCTTTTCTCTCCCTTGCTCCCACTCTCTCCCCTTCTCTCCCTTGCTCCCACTCTCTCCCCTTCTCTCCCTTGCTCCCACTCTCTTTCTCTCGCTTGCTCCCACTCAATTGAGCGTGAGTCATTCTGTATCATTCGGAGTTCTGACTGGTATTATACGTTTCTCTCTCTGCCTTTCCATGTAAGGGAAACCTTGAGCATCCAACCTCCAGTTTATTTAAAATCGGTCTGTCCAGATGTACAATGCAAGCTAACATTGCATTGTGTATCTGTATAAGTTTGCACCGACAGTACGTAGTGTTGTCATTTTATTGATTTATGCCAAAGTACTTCTTCAGTTCCTTCATCTGCATTCTGCCCTAAAATGAAAGAACTAGAGAGTAAACATATTGACTAGTTTGAGAGAAGCATCCACAATATTACGTTCACCTGTTCCCTGTGTACAAATCAGTGCAGATGAAGGAGAGGAGATGATTCGAGGAAACTACATTAGACTACTAAGATCCACCCTTGTAGCCCGGTCCAAGCTCTGTTTGTGTTGTCTTGCCAACTCCCATGGTCACTGTCATGTCGGGCTCCCGGGTGGTGCAGTGGTCTAAAGCACTGCATCTCAGTGCTAGAGGCTTCACTACAGACCCTGGATCGATTCGTGATTGGGAGTCCCCTAGGGCGGCGCACAATTGGCTCAGCGTCGTCCGGGTTTGGCTGGGGTAGGCCGTCATAAATACAAAACATAAATATGTCAAATCATGGGAGTTGGCAAGACTGCACAAACAGATCTGGGACCGGGCTGTAACTCTTTGGTAGTGACAAAGTCAAGGGCTGCGTCCCAAATTGCACCCTATTCCCAACATTGTGCATTACTTTTGACCAGAATCCTGGTCAAAAGTAGTACACTAGGGAATAGGGTGCCATTTGGGATGCAACCAAGGTCACCCCCATTGCTAGCAAGAAGGGTTCATTTTTAGTTTCCCCCACAATGAAATCTGGGAGGGGACTGTGGATGTGTGTCCGTCTGTTAGTCACATACGATATCTCAGACAGCACTAACCCGATTTTGACGAAACGGGGGCAATGAGCCGTCTTGCCATAGAGAGCCAACATTGACAAAATTACACTGATTGGCCAGATGGTGGTGCTATAAGATATGAAAATGCTAACATTGAAAGGTCACGCACCTCAGTCCGTTTGACATAAAGTCATGAAATTCAGTACATTGGTCCCTCCTTACAAGGAACACATTTGCCACAAGGTCCTCAATGACGGATGTTACGCCATTTTACATTTGGTGATAAACACTTAAAACGCTACTCTTCTGGCACGATCTGCATGAAACTTGATATGTGGCATCTATGGACAAAGGCTTCTCAATGCATTGAATATACGTTTTGTAGTGCTTAGGTTATGAGTACTGATATAAAGTTTTTTACATTTTTTATCGGAGTTGTGCCTGTTGTTCACGCGTGTGTCTGCCCTCTCATCGGCTAGAATGGTACACACCTGATCTTGCCTCTTCCCGACTGTCTTCTAGTCTGAATACCAGTCTCTTTAGCTAACGTTCCACTTCATACCACTCCTTGTCGTTGCCAAAAAGACTGGATTTACGGCGGAGTTGCTCATTGGTTGTTCATTTTCCATGACAACATGTGGAGCCTCAAATAGTAGAATTTGAATTTATAACAAAATCAAAAACAAACATTTAGCTGTTAGCTGGACAAGTTGTTGTATAAGATGTTTTGTGGTTGGAATTGCAGTCTTTGGGACATGACGACAGGGAGTGGATTAGCTAAAGAGACTGGTACCCAGGTTAACTGCCTTCCATGTTAAGACATTTATTTTCATTGTTAGAGTGGCCACTGAAGTATCTGGTCAATTTAATGGATCATCTGTGATCGCACACGATAACTGAAGAAAAAAAAACAGATGCAACATCGCGACACCTTCGGGAACGCTTGCGAAGCAGACTAGGTAGACCAGGCCAGGGTTTGAGAAGTCAATGAGAGAAGTGAAAAATGGTTCCTTTTTAGTTGTTCATTTTATTGTTCATCTAGATTCAAGCCAATGTCCTAAATGATTTGAACATGTTGTTACTCTAACACGACTTTATATCGAGTGAGTGCGTTTGATTTGACAGCCTGCACGTGCGCAGTTCGGCACGAGATGACCGTTACACCCAATGATGTGTTTCTGTGCATGAGTTTAGCTAGCCAACATTACCTTGACATCACCTACAAGTGTGATCGGGGATTTCTTTTTGGATGACCTCTGGTGCTCTCCTGGGTGAAGTTTCTCCAAGGTAAAGATCTAGATTAAGCTTCCCCTCCCCCAATCCGTACCTCCAATCCGTACCTTAAACATTAGTGGGGGAATTGCAAAAGTGATCCAAGATTGTTTTGAATGATATTCTCCTGGTAATACTGTTATTGACAAAAAGAGACCTTTTTAGTTTTGGGGGCTGACAATAAGTGATGATGATGGTGATGAGGATAATGATGCAAAGAATCACTGGAAATTAGCATAAACTAGGGTGTGATGGTGCAATGCACATAACTGTTTTACATTCAATGTGTCAATGTTTTGATTATAAATCCCTATGTAAACGACTTGGAAAAACAAATTAGTTAAATGACCATGATATTGATGAGGACGATGATGGTGATGGTATTTTAAAGTAATCCATCATCCCCTCAGTGTCTTATTTTATAGAATTACCAGCACTCCACTCACCTAATCCCCTCTCCTCATGGCCTTTGTTTGTAAGGATTCAATGTTTGAGTGACACCAAGTCAAGTCGCAGTCTAGCTAACCAAGTAGAAGTTCTCATGTAAGCGCATCTTCACAAGAGTGCACCCATCCAGGGCCTGTATTCATAAAGCCTGTCTTAGTAGGAGTGCTGATCTTGGATCAGTTTTCTTTTAGATTATAAGGAATGGACGGGGGGGACCTGATCCTAGATCAGCACTCATATTCTGAGACGCCTTATGAGTACAGGCCAAGATGTCACACACTCCTCTGGCCGACCTATAATAAATATATATATTATTTTTACCTTATTTAAATTTGTAGTATAGTTTGCATGCTATCTGTGCATGGAAGCAATCTTGTTAAAAAAAACAACTAAAATGGCTTAATATCCACCATTAAGTTTAGATTAATATCAACCCAGTGAATTAACAAATTATTTTCTTCCTCCTGTATAGCATCCCTCCCACCTGTTCTTAATATAATAATATATGCCATTTACAAGACAGTTCTTCAAATGTATGTGTGAAGCCAGTTAATTTACAGATACAATCAACAGTGAGATGGTTATCTTCTGTTAGATCATTTATGAGCTGTTAAATCACTGTGGCTGCCTTATCATTAAAGCTTTATTTTTTTCTCCTCCCTCTCTCTCGTTCTTTCTCTCTGTCCCTCTCTTTCTCTCTTTTCCTTTCACCCTCAGATCAAAATACCACAAGCTCAAATATGGAACAGAGTTGAACCAAGGAGACATGAAACCTCCCAGCTACGATGATTCCGGTAAGTTCCCGAGTGGCGCAGCGGTCTAAGGCACTGCATCTCAGTGCTAGAGGCGTCACTACAGACACCATGGTTCGAATCCAGGCTGTATCACAACCGGCCGTGATTGGGAGTCTCATAGGGCGGCGCACAATTGGCCCAGCGTCGTCCGGGTTTGGCTGAAGTAGGCCAAATAAATGAAGTTAAATAAAGGTTAAAAAAAAGTTCCACCTCTACTCTTAGGACCAACCGGTGGCAGTGACACTACTTTGAGTCCTACATCGTAAAGCTTTCTTTTAATGCCGCAATTAAAATGACTAATGAAATATTTGTATGGCGCCTTTCTCAGACCCCAAGTGCTTTACATATTCAAGATTACACAATGCGTTCACACACACTGTAGACATAGATGGAATAAATTAAAACCAAAAATGCCAAAAACAAAGCGCAACCAAAATCGGGGGCGCCTAGGTTAGTGGTTGTAAATGAAAGCATGACTTTGCAGATCTCATCAGCAGTCATCACTCATGATGGTGACATTTGGGAACTACCGCCTCGATTCGGTCTTATGTAGCTAATTTTGAAGTTTTTTTTTTTTTTTTTACATTGGATTAAAGTAGAGACTCCGAGCAAGAAAATTGTAATTGATACAGTTGAGGAACAATGGGAAAATAATTATGCTTTGAAAGTTGACAAACTTGTAACCCCACTTTTGAAAAAATGGCCCTTGTATGTTTTGGTACACCTACTGGAGAGCTCTTCTTTGTCAACTCCCATTCAGCATCATTCACAACCTCTTAAGCCTTAGCCCCACACATCTCTTTAAGTATTCACATGTGAGGCCATGTGCTAAACAGAGTGAGTAATTTAGTAAACAACCAACGATTTCAAGACTAAAAGTAGTAGCCTACAGTAAGGAAAAACTCCAGGTACAAATACACTATCTAGTCCTTGTCTATATCCTAATCTGACTTTGGTGCAGGTTATGTTTTTCTTAACATTACCGTAAATGTATTTGTCAGATGCACAGGATGCAGAAGGTGTAAACAGTACAGTAAAAAGGGTTACTTGCATAGCAGCAATATAAAAAACAAAACAGTCTCCAGATATAAATATTTTTTAGTTATTAGATGACGTTCACCTGACACACTTGTCGAAATTCATGGATTATGTGAAGGAAATGCTATAACCACCTCGCAGCCACATCTAGCTAAGTGGATGGGTCACTGTTGTCTAGACATGTACACATGTTCATTAAATACAATAGATGGCTGGAATCACCCCCAGACACACCTGGCTAACTTGATGGGTCCTGTAATCATCTGCTGAAGTTGAGTCTTTTGTTTAGACATGTAGGTAGCTAGCTAAACAATGAACCGGCGTAACCCCAACTCATACTACTACCAATATAAACATTATCATAGCTGTAGTATGAATCTGCAGGTAGCTTAAGAGCTAATCAACTAGGTTCAATGTTAGCTAGCTAACATTAGGCTATAACTAGCAATGCAAATGGATTTCTGATTTGAATAATACTACTACACAGATCATACACGTAACGTTCGCTAGCTAGCGAACAGTATGCTATAACTTGCAATGAAAATGACTTCCTGACAATTAGAAACGTATAATATCTGAAAATGTAGTTAGACTTTTACCAGTATACATGGATGAACGCTTCATGGCAGACTGAAACTATTTTACTCCATTTTGTTTGTAGCTATATTTTGTTTGGCCAGCGTTATCAGGTCACTCTGGTTCACACTGACCGTGGCGTGTGCAGAAAGTAGCCCATCACTTTTTCCAACTGATCTGTCGATAGCGCTAGCCTGCTAAATTCAGGGCATCAATGTTGTTGAGAAAAGTAGCAAAACTTTTGTATTTCTCGATGGCTAACGTTATATCTTTCAAAAATAGCACAGTAGAAATGACTATCAACACATACTGAGCAGTTCATGTTATAGACAGAAGCATGCTACATGGCAGACCAATCCAAACTCAGCATGTCCTGCCCATGCATTATCTCAGCCAATCATGTCTTGCGGGAAGGTTCCTGTCATTTTCTGTGGCAAAACCAACTGGGCTCGTAATTTTAACAATTTTATTCGTATTTACAGATGGAATACAAGTTTGTTATTAAAGCACATGAAAGTTCATGTTCCAGAAGGCATTTCTGCCACAAAAAAAACGCATTTTGCTTAAAAATAAATGTTTATGTTCAAATGCCTCCTGTGAAGTGGTGACGTGTGACATACGCCTAGTTTCCTGAAACGAGTAACATTTGTGCATGTGAAATGTCACAATACTAACATGTTTTGTTCAGATGTACTGTATGCATTCTGACAATCTAACCTGGATTACACCATGTCTCCTGACCTGTTTCAATTGGAATTTTGGAGTGAAATTGAATGCAGCACAAATACTGTAAGTATGTAAGTCCATGCTTCAAGATTGTGAGTGAAGCCTTAATAACATGGTGCTTCTGTCTCATTCTTGTCTCCCCTCTCCATCAGATGAAGGGAATGAAAACGAGGTCCCGAGCCCCCCCAACAGTAGTCAGCTGGGTTGGAAACAGGGACGGCAGCTGCTCAGACAGTGAGTGCAACACACACACACATTTTTTTGGTCTTAATGGTGCCCTATGGCTGTACACTTAAGTGCTTTGAGACCTGGTGACCTTCTGATCAGAAGGTTTGCAAGGGCGGGAGTTTCGGCTTTCCACGGTGACATCACCATGTGGGATATTGGTTAATAGACCAATAACAAAGAGCGTTCCAAACCTCTATGCCAAAAACAGTTTTTTTCAATTTTCCCCTCCCCACTCAAACCCTTCCCAGACAGTCCAAGCAATATTGTACTACAGTCTACTACAGGTACTTACACTGAACAAAAATATAAACGCAATATGTCAAGTGTTGGTCCCATTTTTCATGAGCTGAAATAAAAGATCCCTATATTTTCCATACACAGAAAAAGCGTATTTCGCAAACATTTTGTGAACAAATGTATTTATATCCCTGTTAGTGAACATTTCTCCTTTGCCAAGATAATCCATCCACCTGACAGGAGTGGCATATCAAGAAGCTGATTTAAACAGCAGGATCATTGCACAGGTGCACCTTGTGCTGGGGACAATAAAAAAGGCCACTTTTAAAATGTGCAGTTTTGTCACACAACACAATGCCACAGATGTCTCAAGTAATGAGGGAGCATACAATTGTCATGCTGACTGCAGGACTGTCCACCAGAGCTGTTGACAGATAATTTAATGTTCATTTCTCTCCAACATTGTTTTAAAGAATATGGCAGTATGTCCAACCGGCCTCACAACTTCAGACCACGTATATAATGTCAACGTTGTGAACAGAGTGCCCCGTGGTGGCTGTGGGTTATGGTATGGGCAGGCATAACAACAAACACAATTGCATTTTATCGTTGCCAATTTGAATGCACAGAGATACCGTGACGAGATCCTGAGGCCCATTGTCGTGCAATTCATCCACCGCCATCACTTCATGTTTCAGTATGATAATGCACGGCCCTATGTTGCATGGATCTGTACACAATTTCAGGACGCTGAAAATGTCCCAGTTCTTCCATGGCCTGCATATTCACCAGAAATGTCACCCATTTGAGCATGTTTGGTATGTTCTGGATTGACGTGTATGACAGCGTGTTCTTGATCCTGCCAATATCCAGCAACTTCGCATAGCCATTGAAGAGGAGTGGGACATTCCACAGCCACAATCAACAGCCTGATCAACTCTATGCGAAGGAGATGTGTTGCGCTGCATGAGGAAAATAGTGGTCGCGTTGTTGCATGTTGCGTTTATTTTTGTTCAGTATAATTGTTACCCAGCAACAATTTGATATTGATATAGAAACGGTTGCATTGGGCCTTTTTTAAATGCAATCCTTTATAATCTATTTAGCAGTGTGTTTTTATCTCTGTGCAGCTGTCAGAAACTCTCCAGCACCCAATTTCTGGCTGGAAGATGTGTGGCGACGTGGACAATTAATATTATCCTGCATCTGGGTTGTTACAACAACCACTGACTCAATAGGGAATGCCTCTTGGAGTTGGTGGCTGTATGTCACCGGACTGTCGGTGTGCTTGTGTGTGGCTGTAACCATAGGGCACCACCATCAGCTGCAAGTGTCTTGTCTTAAGACAAAAAGCCATCAAAGGGAGGAAAATCTTCTTAATGGAGATTAAGAGCCTCGGTATGAATAGAGTAATGGAGTAATCCCCCTGAGACTGGTGGGATGTGTGGATTGTTAGACACATGCGCGCACACACACACACACATACTGAGACATATAGAGCAACACGCATAGAGCAATGTACACACAGAGTAAAATACGCACACACTTAGACACATGCTCACACACACAGTCTGAGATGCGTACATACACTAAGACCGACTGAGACACACACACACAGAAAGAGCGATATACACATTTTGAGACACACACACACACACTGTGTGTTACTCCTAGCACGTGAGTGCAAAGGGGTGTGAAAGCTCTTAAAAGGTTTGTACTTTGGTGCCCTCTGGGTGTCAAAAGTCGTCAGGACATAGAATGAGCAGAAGGGGATACAGAGAGAGTGTGCGTGGTATGGTGGTGCTTGTGTATGTGCTTGCTTGCGTGTGCTTGCTTGCTTGTGCGTGTGTGTGTGCGTGCATGCGTAGTTGTGAGACCTATAGAGAAAAAGGAATAGACAGATAATACTGTGATGGAGCAATTAGAGAGTACACAGTACAATCTATGCCGCAGCCCGTCTGGTGTTCAACGTTCCCAAGTTCTCTCACGTCACCCCGCTCCTCCGCACACTCCACTGGCTTCCAGTTGAAGCTCGCATCTGCTACAAGACCATGGTGCTTGCCTATGGAGCTGTGGGGGGAACGGCACCTCTGTACCTTCAGGCTCTGATCAGTCCCTACACCCAAAGAAGGGCACTGCGTTCATCCACCTCTGGCCTGCTCGCCTCCCTACCTCTGCGGAAGCACAGTTCCCGCTCAGCCCAGTCAAAACTGTTCGCTGCTCTGGCACCCCAATGGTGGAACAAGCTTCCCTCACGACGCCAGGACAGTGGAGTCAATCACCACCTTCCTGAAACCCCACCTCTTTAAGGAATACCTGGGATAGGATAAAGTAATCCTTCTAATATAGATGTACTAATGTAAAGTGGTTGTTCCATTGGATATCATAAGGTGAATGCACCAATTTGTAAGTCACTCTGGATAAGAGCGTCTGCTAAATGACGTAAATGTAGGGTTTACACTGCAACTCCCAACAGAGTGAACACACACACACAATCTCTCTATCGCTCTTCTATGCATTCTCATGATCCGCACAACTCCTAGAGCACTCCGACAGCAGCACACATGGCATGGCCACATCTCAGTTCCACAGAGTGGTCATTGATTTCACGTCAGAGCACAGTTATACACACACACACACAGCACAGTCCACATATCCCCAACCCTCATTTCATCTCGCCAGCCCACACTATGGAACCAGGTTCTTCTTGTCGATTATACTCCGGTCTCACTGACACGGGCTGCAGAACGTACAGTATATTTATCTCAGTGCTTGTATGTGTGTCAGCGTGTTTAAAAGGAAGTGAGTGTTTCAAAATGGCACCCAAGTCTTCAAATGTGATAAGAGAGAGTGTGTGTGTGTGTATATATATCTTTGTGTGTATGTTGTATCCGTCTACTTGTGTGTAGCGGCAGCTACAGGCAGGCACTGAACCACTCAAGGGAAAGGGTCCCTCCCCCATCAGAACCATGAACTCACTGAACCGGACCTGACAAAGAGAGAGAGAGAAAAGTGAAAGGGGGGGATAGGATTGGGGCAAAGCAGAGAATCATGGAATGCAGCTAGTCTAAAGACAGTTTGAAAAGAAAAACCTGAGAAGTTCAACAGAAACTTGATCAGAGTCCAACGTGCATTGTTACACCTATTCTTGACTTCTAATTCTAAAATACTTGACCTTTTCTCAACAATTGAAGTTAAACTTGTTTTATATATGAATACTAGGTATTGGCTAATTTGTGCATGTTATGAGCAGTTTTACCCATTTGAAGTTAAGATCTCAACATTTTAATGTTGCACATAGCTCCAATACCCACAGCATACAAGGCCTTATGTTATGCAGAATATGTACCTGTTGCCAGAATAGATCAAGCAATAAATCTTGGCACTAAATAGTATTATCCTTGGATGACGTTCTTGGATGAAGGAATGCGAATGCAGCATCTCATTGAGAGGAAACTTGTGTGTTCATCTGTGTGTGTGTGTATTGTCTCTGGTGTGTGTGTGTGTGTGTGTGTCTGTGTAACGAAGTACAGACTCTGAGATGGTGTTAGCCCATGAATGGAGGATTGTGTCTGGGCATTCAGGGCTCCTGCGACTGGAGAGGCTGGTACAGCAAGAGACGGAGAGGAACTTTTTTTGTTATCTTTTCCCTCGTTCTGTTAAAGCTTGCACAAGATGCTGTTTTATCAAAACCTCCGACCATTGAGCATCAGCATCGGAACTTAAGCGCGTCTTGAAGGAATAAGGATAGAAGGGTGTCATTTTGGTTTTACCTACCGAGTGAGGTATGTTGTGGTTTTGGAGGGCTTCAGTGAAATTTTGCATACGATCTCGTTAAGTAGTTTGTAAATCGGCATAAGATTGTATTCATGTGTGGTTTTAATTGGTTCAGTTATGCAATACTGTATACATAGTTTGTGTCGTTTCATTCCCTTGTTGTGCAGTGACTGAAAACGGATGTTTTCCGCTCTGAGAGAAATAGTTTGTCACACAATTGCTTTCTTTGGACCCTATGGTATATAAAGGAACATGTTTGTTTTCTTCAGAAACTGTATCCTATTGAGTAGGCCATATTTAATATTTATAGCTTTGATAGGACTTTGTCTTTGGTATCTAATCCAGTACGTCTTGCTCCTGAAATGGTCAATGTCCTGCTCTATCCTGTCAGACTAACACACCAGGAACTCCACTTAAATACGGTTAACTCCATAGAACTCTACTTAAATATAAATGGCAATGGTTTTAGAATCACTTTCAAGTGTAACTTTAACCTTGACTCCAATCGTCTCTTTTGAAACCTAATTTACACAGTGATTACGTGACACACCAAATATCATAAGCAGTCGTAAAAATGCAACTAATATATAGTCATGTCGCTTCTGCAATGTTATGATGTAAAAACTGGAGTAGATGGAAGTTGCACCTAGACCCCCCCTTATGGTTATGGTTAGGATTGGGGGATTAGAGCTGATCCTAGATCAGTACTTAAAGACACTTCTCACTCTACGTACAAAATCTTGAAATTATTAGGCGATCTCTCCTGTAACATTCAATCGGGCCTTACTTTCCAGGTACCTTCAGGAGGTGGGCTACACGGACACCATCTTGGATGTGAAGTCCCAGAGGGTCAGGGCGCTGCTGGGCCTGGCTGGAGACTCTGGAGAGAGGCCGTCGGTCAGGAATCCGGAACCCATGGTCAACGGCACCGAGCCATCTTTGCAGAAGGACAGCGGCATGATCAGGTGAGCTACCGCTAACTGCTAATTACTATTGCTGCTGTTATGGTTATTGCTGTGCTAAATGCTGTTGTTTTGGTTGGCGCTAAAGGTATTGCTATGGTTAAGGCTAAATCCTATTGTTATTGCTATCATTAATGCTGTTGCTAATGCCACTGTTGTAGCTATCGCTAATGCTATTGTTGTAGCTAATGCTATTGCTCTAGCTATTGCTAATTATATTGAATATTGCTAATGCTATTGTTGTAGCCATTGCTAATGCTATCACTAATGGATAACTAGCATTCTTCAAGGAAGTCCAGTGACAAACAGTGTAGGGTTGCAAGTGTAGGAGCCCTGCATTGTTTTTGTGCTGTCACTAACATCTGTCTCGTTTTCTCTCTCTTCTGTCCGTCAGTAAACCTGACATGTCTGACTCGGCCACTGTCCTTGAGGCCTTCAAGTTCATAGAAAGCGCCGCCGCCGAGTTTAGCGACGAGGAGGACGACGAAGACAGCGACGGGAGGGACAAGACCATTATGAACTTGGCCACTGTAAGCAAGGACACACACATTCATGATCTGACTTGTAGCCATTGCCCCATGAGGAAGCCCAACAATAGATTAACAGCAGTAACAGATTGAGTTAGCGACAGGCAGCAATAACACTCAAGGAGAACCAGTACCAGTCACAAGCCATGTTAGCGAATTCCTCATACTTCATTCTAGGGTGGCGATAAGTGAAATTGTGTAACTTAATTTTATGTTACAAAATACATTTTACCAAGACAAATATGATTATTCATGTTCTGAATCATTCAGTTGGTCTTTCTCTAACATATCATGAACATTATATCTAAAAGGTTGGATTTCGTAACCGAATACATCCGGTAATAAGCACCAATCGGTGTTGACATAGTGAGGCAGGTTTCTCTAACTTTTGAGGATTTTACATTTTGTGGTCGTCGTCTCCAAAGTTGTTTCTGTGGGTCACAAAAAGCGAAATTAGCATGACACGAGCTGAATTAAATGTAAAAGGCTTTAAAAATAAAACGCTTGTTATACACTCAGTGCTCTATTGACATTTCAGAGAAGTTTGTTTTTGTGAGAAATCTTTGAAAAAGAACAGGAATTTTTCATTAATATGAAAAGCGTATAATACAATATGAAAATACTACATGTCATGTCTCGAAATCGATATCCTTCTTACCTATATATTGTTTTATGTCCTGTGGATTCAAGAAGAAAGATGACAAGTTCAACGGGAAAGTGAGCCTGTCAGGTAGCCGGTAGCCTTAATTCTTGCACAGAATCCAGCCTAGTTTACGCAATGCAATTTTCCCTATTTAAAAAAAATAATTAAAAAAAAAATAATAATAATAATTACCACGTTTTTGATTGGACACCCTACTCATTCAGACCTACAGTTTAACACTCAACTCATTCAGTCACTCAGACCCCCTCTCTGTCTCTTCAACCCTCTCTGTCTTCCACAGATGGTGAGGAAGAAGACGTTTTCGTCCCCCTCATCCTCGGACATGAGTGACGACCCGGACACAGAGGAGGCCCTGAAGGGCTTTGACTTCCTGGCCAGCCCAGATGAGATGGAAGGATCGCCCGATGTCCGGAGTGTCGAAGACAGCGGTGACTGGGGTAAGAGAGGGAGGGGCGTTGGTTGGTTGGTTGGTTGGTTGGTTGGTTGGTTGGTTGGTGAACACTCAAACTAGAATAGTAAAAGTTTACATGTGGACCAAAATGGGTCTAATTGGGACAGTGGCCAAGTAAGTGGGGACAGTCATGTATTCTCAGGACACTAGAGCATAAAAGGGACAGGAGGGCCATAGAAAGAGGACAGTAGACCAAAGGGAGGACCAGTGGGCCATAGCAGGAACATTGAGTGTAACTCGGTTTCCAGCTCTAGCGCCACAGAACAGTCCCCACTGAGGTGACCTACCCTTTCCTCAGTCGCCCACTCACACAGAATCCTGTATTCTCTAACCTAGTCTTCACACAAAGACACAGCTGGCCACCTGCCTACTGTAGCTCCCTTATCCCCTTCAGCTAACAGAGAACCCCCTTCACTCCCGTCACCTAGCAACGCTGTGTGTTTATCTCCACTCAACGACAAAGGGCATTCCCACGCAATCAGTGAGTCAGCGTGTCACAGGTCAGGCAGCAGTCAGTTGTCAGCCAAGGAGGAAGGATGCTGTGGCATCACTGGTTGTGTGACAGAGGAAGTCAGAGGGATCCAGTTGAAGACAGCCTATGTTCAAAGTAAATACTAAGTAGTATGCTAGTGTAGACATTAGAACATAGCCACAACAAATGACAAAATGTCTATGATGCATTGACAATCCAGTCATTTTTATAAATACTTTAATTCAATAGTAGTTCATATAAATAATGGTGACAATTAAAAAAAAATACATCTTGAATTATTGGGATAATTAGGTCAACTTGCGTGGGAAACTGAGTTGTTCGCATTTCTTTGTTAACAATAATTGAAGAAGCCATGAGCTGAACACACAGCAAAGGAAGGATAGATGGATGGATGGATGGTATTAAAGGTCCAGCAGCAGCGATGCGCTTAGCTGATCAGTTGTGAAACGGAGTTGTCATCAGCAGCTCCATGTTCACCTCCTCCGCTTGATCCCACACTGCCGCTACAGACCGACTGGGTGTCCCAAATGGCACCCTGTTCCCTATATAGTGCACTATTTTTGACCTGAGCCCTATGGACCCTGGTCAAAAGTAGTGCGCTATATAGGGAATAGGGTGCCATTTTGGATAGAACCAGAAACATCTGTCGCTGAAGGCTGCAATGGGGAAAATAGAATATCCGTTCTGTTTACCATATATTATATGATCATGCCTGCATCTGAAATTAGAAATATGAATATGCTTATAGGTATAGATACAGAACTCCCCTACATTATTATACTTTTTTGTTGTTGAAATTCATTATTTTGGGGATTTTTTGTTCTTTTGCCAGCTTACACTATAAAACCTACATCGTTGCTGCTTTTGATATATAGAACATTTCAAAACATGACACAGTTATTGAATGGCATTGCATTTTGGGGGAGGGATTGAATGTTATTTGCATTATCTTAACATTAGCATGTCGTTGGTATGCTGTTTGCTGCTATTGACGTTGCGGCACAAAGGACAAAGCCTTGCAGAGACTGAGTGAGGCATGGCGGCTGTTCCACCATATGCTTTGTTGTCACCTAATTTGGCAGGACACAGCTTTCTTTGACATTTAATATTTTTGAATACATTAACGCAAACATTTTCAGGATTGCTGCCAGCCATCAAATTAAACATTTGATGTCAGCTGTTTTTTTTGTTTTTTTGTCGGAAGCCAATCTGGCGTTTTACAACTTTTTTACCCCCCAAACCCTTTGTTTAATGGCAGTTTTTTGTGTTTTGTACGTTTGTGTTTTTATGTTTCCATGTCGAGTGGTGCAAAAACTGTAACCCTCAGGCATGACTCAATTCTCCCGTTCCATCCCTGTCTGTTGTCGTATGAGAAGAGAATTTGACCGGTTCTCTTCCTGACTGACCCCAGTGTGTTGACATCATCAAACCCCCTATAGTTGCTTCGAGAGAGGCCCAAATGCCTGTAGAAAACATGAACTTGGGGCTCTTGGTGGGAGAAAAAAAGTGTTTCAGGAAGAATTTCCATCACACACTTTTTTTTACATACTGCACTAAATTGCAATACTGTACATTGCAGGTCTCAAACCAAGATCTCCCAGCCCGTAGGCAAACTTGCTAACCACTGCTCCGATAGGGGTAACACACTTGGGGGGGGGATCTTAGGCAAGTGTCTCTACAATACATTTTACAGGCTATATAGGATTAAAGAAGCCATCTTCACTTGAACCACCTTTAATTTCATTACACTTTGGATTTGAGTTTCGTTTGGTCTGGTTCAGAAGAGAGTTCTGGACACTGACCGGCTTCTCGGTATCTGCCCCCTTCCCCCAACCCCTTCCCTCGGGTATAGAGAAGGAAGAACAGTGCCCCATGCCTGAGGCCTGGGACGTGGACCAGGGTCTCATAGCCCAACTCAAGGAGCAGTACAGGAAGGAGCGCAAGGGCAAAAAGGGGGTGAAGAGTAAGTCTATCAGGCCTCCCCTTCTCTTTCTTTCTCTCCATTGCGTTCTATCTTTCATTCTTTCTTCTTGTTCTGGCGATAAGAGCTTCTCTCCTCTCTCCTTTCTCTCTCAGGTTAAGGTGAACTATGTCATGCAAAAATGATATTTAACAGACACGTTAAGCACGTTAGAGACACTCTCTTCCTCCCATCGCTTCGTTTTGGCGCTCCTTTTCGGCCATCTAGTACCCCTTCTCCATGTTTGTCTCTGTGTGTGGCTCTGTGCGTACATGTTTGTGTGTTAACATTTCAATGGGATTGCAATACACTGCCTCCCCTCACAGTGATCAGACCCGTGCAGGACAATTTGATCACTATTGTAAGTGGTCGATCACTATAACCACATTCACTTTAAGAAAAGTGCACTGTACTGCGTTCCTAACCCTCTCACTGTATCGACATTACTCATTGCTGTTTTAAGTTGCACCCATATAAATATAATTACTAAAAAGGGCATAGCCCATCAGACCACAGCAGTTTGACTGCACCCTCGTGGGTACACTCAGTATGGGTGACATGGCTCACTCATTATGGCCTCATTGTCTTGGAATGGGCGCGCCCCTTCTAGTAATTCTATGTCTATGGTTGCACCATCCTACACTTGAGGCATTCCATCCCCGCTTCGTCATGTTTTGTACCTGTCTTTATTATGCCATAGGTTATCAGCTGCACCTGTGTCTTTGTATGTGTGCTGGTTCCTTTTTTATGTCTCTGTATTTTCCAACCATTCCAACTTCTTATTTTCTGTGAAAGTATGTCAGTGTCAGTGACTTAACTCTCCTTTCCTCCCAGCTTAAATTGCCTTCATTTTTCTATGAGTTATTTCTATGTTCTAGCTACGAAGTCCTCCTTCACCAAGAATCAGCCATGGACCTGCTGTTAGATCGGATCGTCAGATCGGATTTAAGCGCTGATCTGGAGATTGTCTGGCTGGATATCTGCCTTCCCAAAACCAAGCCGATTTTTGTTGGGGGTGTGTTATAGGCTGCCCAAGCAGAATGCATTCTATGAAGGTCTTGAAATTGTGTTGTCAAACTGTAATGATTCCCTGTTGAAGGAAATAATTTTGTTAGGGGATTTCAACACTGATGTCTGCAAAAAGAATAGCCCAACCCACAATATATTTATGCACTTTTGTAGATCACTTGCTCTGACCCAAATGATAAAAGATCCCACCAGGATATGTGAAACAGTGCAAAGTACAATTGACTAAATATTGGTGTCTGAAAAATCTAAAATATCGCAGAGTGGAGTAATAGTATATGGAATCAGTGATCATGTTATTACCTTTTGCACGAGGAGGATTTTTAAAGATATATTTAAGTGTCACAAAACCGTTAGAATCAGAGGACTCAAACAATACTGTGTTGAAAAGTTTAGGGAGGAAGTGGGTAAAATTGACTGGTCACCTGTGCTAGATAGTGTAGGGGTAGACAGTGCCTGTGAAGTCTTTAAATGTAGATTCCTTGATGTGGTGAATGTGATGGCTCCCATTAGACGGGTCAGGGTAAAGTAGAGATCTAGCCCTTGGTTTAATCATGAAATTCTAGAATCTATCCAAGCAAGGAATAAGGCCTTTAAAAAATGTAAGAACTCTCAAGAGCAGCATGATTTTGTCCTATATAAACATCACAGAAATGAAGCACAGAGCAGGATGGATGAAGCTAAGAGGGGTTACTTTGCTGAGAAAATAATTGAGAACAAAAAATGACCCTAAAAAGCTTTGGAAATCATTCAAGGAACTAGGCTATAGTAGTACTACCATAAACAAACTAAACAGTATTGGACTGAACATCAGGGGGGAGATGGTATATGAAAAAGCAGAGGTTGCCAATGAATTCAACTGTTCTTTTAAAAAAAAATTTTTTTACTTCTGTTGCCAGCAAGCTGGTTAGCAAGCTGCCCACCAGTTCTGGTTTGTATGGAAGCAACCAAGTCAAGAAGTATTATGTAGAGTTAGGGGTTCAGCCAACTCTTTTTCTTTTGCAAATATAGCAACAGCCAACATAGTCAGTATGCTGGCAGAGCTTAAATGCTCCAAAGCCACAGGCCTGGATAATATTCCTGCAAGTTTTCTTATAGATTCTGCTGAGCAAATTGGCCCTTGTATTACGTGTATCGTTAATCTCTCTCTTGAGCAAGGTACCTTTCCCAGGACATGAAACAAGCTAAAGTTATACCTCTGTATAAGAAGGGGATAAAGTCTGACCCTGGGAATTTATAGGCCTGTATCTATCCTCTGTGTAACATCAAAGATCCTGGAGAGAGTTGTACATGAGCAAATGTATGAATATGTTAACAAACAGGGTCTAATGTATGATTTTCAGTCGGGTTTTAGAAAAACAGTCTCCACTAATTAATGTCTACTTTACTTGACTGACTTCATCAGGAAAGAGATTGACGAGGGAAATTTCTGTAGAATGGTACTGCTTGACCTACAGAAGGCATTTGATACAGTTAACCACTGTCTCCAAACTGGAAGCACTGGGGTTAAGCAGTATCCCTCTAGGCTGGGTAAAGTCCTATTTATCAGGAAGGGTGCAAGTATTAGAGGTTAATGGTTCACTGTCTCATGCAAAACCAATGAGTTGTGGCGTTCCGCAGGGGAGCGTGCTTGGGCCTCTGCTGGTTTTTATTGTATATTAACATTATGAAAAATGCTTGTTCTTGCCGTCTTTTTCTTTATGTGGATGACTGGTGTCTCACAAAAGTAAAACTATGTTGGAGAGCATACTTAGCACAGAGCTTACTAACATTAGCAAATGGCTTGGAGATAATAAGCTATCTCTGCAATTTAGGGAAAACTGAAGCAGTTATTTTTGGATCCAGACCCAAATTCAGTAGGTCCTCAAAGTGTGGAATTAGGGGGCGAGGTGCTGACTACTAAAACCTCTGTTAGCTACTTGGGATGTATCCTTGATGGAAGCTTGGGAGGTGTGAGCATGGCCAATAAAGTGCTAGGGAAGGTTAATGCCAAGACTACGTGTTTGGCTAGAAAGTCCAAGCTCCTTGATAAGCACTCCATGAAAGTGCTAGATACTGCCCTCATTCAATGCCATTTTGACTATGCTAGTACTTCCTGGTTTGGGGGCTTATCTAAACTTATGAAGGGGAAGCTCCAGATAGCCCAGAATAAGCTGATCAGGGTAGTATTGAAGGTGAGTCCACGTACTCACATAGGCAGGAGCTGCTTTCAGGAACTAAACTGGCTGCCTGTTGAGGCTAGGGTGTCCCAGATTAGACTAGGTTTGGTTTACAGGAGTATTTATGGTCCTGCACCCAGATATCTAAGTGATTACTTTCCTCGTGTTAGGGATGCACATAATCACAGCAACAGATCAGGTGTTGCTGATGTGTGCTTATACAGGTTCAGGAGTAATGCTGGGAAAGGTACTTTCTTGTATACTGGAGCCTCAGAATGGAATGTGTTGCCTCTGCCCATAAAAACAACGTCCTCTCTGGGCAGCTTTTAAAATAAAGTAAAAATATGTTTGATGTCTTCTGTGCCCATATGAATAACCCATATGATGTAACTGGGATGATGAGATAGTTGTTGTTCTTCTCTGTTTTTGTTTTATTATTTCACTGCCATACTGTGTTCGATCTTGTCTAGCCATCTTGTCTTGAGGACCACAATGGAAATAAATCCCAGACTTTGTGTTATCCTCCATGATTTTAGTCATGTGCATGTATGGCTTTTTCAAGTGTTGTGTGTGCTTGTTTTTTAAAATGGTTGAATTAATAAACGAAACTTCAATCTTATAAAGTTTCTGTTTCTTCCTGATCCTCTCTGTACACTACTACTTCTCTTCCTCCCTCTCCTTTCCTTCTTTGTCTCTACTCCTTCTCCATGATCCTCTTCTCATCTTCCTCCTCCTCCTCATCCCAGGGCCTAATCGGTCCAAACTGCAGGATATGCTGGCCAACCTGCGAGACGCCGAGGATCTCCCCTCCATGCAGCCCCCCGTGACACCGCCGTCCCGGCCCAGCATCCCCAGGCTCAACGAGCACGAAGTGGGCCACCCCGAAGAAGGTAAGACGAGAGCTTAATTGTCCCCAAAGGGTTTGAATTTAGAGAATGCACAGTTTCCAAATATACAATTGACTAAATAATTGAATTTACAAATTGACACAACAATATCTAATAGGCCCAAATACCAATGATGGTTATATTTCAATAGAAGTCGTTTAGTGTTTTGACTTCTCTGTTTGTCCCTTTGTCCGTCTGTAAATGTTTCCCTAATTACTTGTCTGGTATATTTGCCTGTCTAATTTGTTTGTCTGGCTCTGTCCCTCTGCCTGGTCTGTCTGCCCATCTGTCCGTCTATCTCACTATCCATCCATCCCAGTGGAGGCCATGACGTTTCCGCCCACGTCAGGGAAGTCGTTCATCATGGGGCCGGACGAGGCGGCGGAGAGCGAGCTAGGCCTGGGCGAGCTGGCCGGCCTCACTGTGGCCAACGAGGCGGACAACCTGGCCTACGACGTAAGCACCTCTGGGGGGGATTAAGGGAGGATGGGGAGGTTGAGGGGCGGAATGGGAGAGAGTGAGCTGAGGCTGGGCAAGCTGGCGGACCTCACTGTGACCAACGAGGCAGACAGCCTGGCCTACGACATGATTACCTACCTCTGCGGGGAACGGAGGATAAGGAAGGAAGGGAGGGTAAGGGG
Source organism: Salmo trutta (assembly GCF_901001165.1). NCBI lineage: Eukaryota > Metazoa > Chordata > Actinopteri > Salmoniformes > Salmonidae > Salmo > Salmo trutta. Next base: position 18,033,516 of record NC_042994.1, read on the forward strand.
GGCGAGCTGGCAGCATGACCGTGGCCTGGTCTACCATGTGTGGCGTCAGTCCTTCCTTAGACGGGTCACCAACCACTGCCAGATGCAATGGCAAGGCAGCTAGTAATGAATGAAAACCTTTATTATGACAAAAACAACACACATTTTTGCCCCGAAGGGAATTTTATTTACATATCATGACCACAGCAATCAAAAAATTAAGTAACATGGACATAGCAATCAACAACATTCAGCTAATCACATCAAAGGGTACCACCACCAAACAGTGAACAGCAGCATTCACATATTACATTTTCTGGTGTGTGTGTGTGTGTGTGTGTATGTATATGTGTATATATATATATATATATATATATATATATATATATATATATATATATATATATATATATATGCAGCAAACATCTACCGCTTTACATTGCCGTGTAGTAGAAGATTGATCGATTAGCTAGATTTAGAAACTTTCAGCTTCCGAACTGGAACACAAAGTAGAAAGGCATATACAGTGCATTCGGAAAGTATTCAGACACCTTGACTTTTTACACATTTTGTTACGTTACAGCCTTATTCTAATATGGATTAAATAACTTGTCCTCATCTACACAGTACCCCATAATGACAAAGCGAAAACAGATTTTTAGACATTTTTGCATCATGTGGCAGGGACTGGGAGACTATTCAGGATCAAGGGAAAGATGAACGGAGCAAAGTACAGAGAGATCCTTGATGACAACCTGCTCCAGAGTGCTCAGGTTCACCTTCCAACAGGACAACGACCTTAAGCACACAGCAAAGACAATGCAGGAGTGGCTTCGAGACAAGTCTCAATGTCCTTGAGTGGCCCATCTAGAGCCCGGACTTAAACCCGATCAAACATCTCTGGAGAGACCTGAAAATAGCTGTGCAGCGATGCTCCCCATCCAGCTTGACAGAGCTGAAGAGGATCTGCAGAGAAGAATGGGAGAAACCCCACAAATACAGGTGTGCCAAGCTTGTAGCGTCATACCCAAGAAGACTCAAGGCTGTAATCGCTGTCGAAGGTGCTTCAAGTAAAGGGTTTGAATGCTTATGTAAATGTATATTTAGTTTTTTTTATTTTATACATTTGCTAAAATTTGCTTTGTCATTATGGGCTATTGTGTGTAGATTGAGGGAATCAAAAAAAACAAACATTTAGAATAAGGTTGTAACGTAACAAAATGTGGAAAAGTCAAGAGGTCTGAATGCACTGTATTTATCTAAAGGGCCAACCTATTTTTCAAAGCCTTAGCCAGTTATTGACAGATAAGACTTGTACGAAGTATACACTGTGAGAAAACCCTGGGTTTACTGTATTGTATGAACCCCAGGTGAGCGAGTAGAAGGAGAGTGAAGTTTATGCTGATCTTGGTTCAGTTTAGCATTTTCCCTGGTCATGATAAATGTTAGGATTGGGGGAAGAGAAACTGATCCTAGGGAACTTCACCCCGGAGCGCTGGAATATGCGTAAGAATTGGGATCAAGCTGATTGGTAGTGTAGGTTTATAAGCAGAATAAATGATCCTACTTTATTAACTCTGCGCTTATATACATAGGCTTTGAGCTAGTGAGTGTACTGCAAACAGAAGACTTGAAATCAATAGTAATCCACAGAATTGAACCAAGCTTATGTAAGAGGCTGGTCTCCAGCTTTCAAAATGTCAATATTTAAACAGGCTAGTCTGATTAGCATGTGCTTTGACTTTCGCTTTTATTGACACACACACACACAAACATGCGCCTAGACGCATGCACATTAATGCAAGCGTGCACACACAGAGAGACACACACACACACACACAGAGGCACATGCGTTCACATACACACACTCCAGATCAATTGAATGCGAAATGAACTCTGCTGTTGTATTGCTGGACAGAGCTAGCATGCAGAATGAGGTTGGGATTGAAGAGGCTGAGTGTTATATTGCTCAGTTGGACCCAGTGTGGGAGGACACCTTAGTGTTCTAATTATATTTCTATGATGGACACACTCATCTCAAAATAGGCATGGATTTGTGTGCATTAGATAACATTAAAGTTTGTATGGTAACCTGCTCTAACAAGCAGGAAATGATATGCAGTGACTGTCTACTGTGGTCAAGCACAAGGGGCACATTGCAAACATACAGTTGAAGTCGGAAGTTTACATACACTTAGGTTGGAGTCATTCAAACACATTTTTCAAACACTCAACAAATGTCTTGTTAACAAACTATAGTTTTGGCAAGTTGGTTAGAACATCTACTTTGTGCATGACTCAAGTCATTTTTCCAACAATTGTTTACAGACAGATTATTTCACTTATAATTCACTGTATCATAATTCCAGTGGGTCAGAAGTTTACAAACGCTAGGTTGACTGTGCCTTTAAACAGCTTGGAAAATTCCCGAAAATTATGGCTTTAGAAGCTTCTGATAGGCTAATTGACATCATTTGAGTCAATTGGAGGTGTACCTGGGGATGTATTTCAAGGCCTACCTTCAAACTCAGTGCCTCTTTGCTTGACATCATGGGAAAATCAAAAGAAATCAGCCAAGAAATTGTAGATCTCCACAAGTCTGGTTCATCCTTGGGAGCAATTTCCAAACGTCTGAAGGTACCACGTTAATCTGTACAAAACAATAGTACGCAAGTATAAACACCATGGGACCACACAGCCGTCATACCGCTCAGGAAGGAGACGTTCTGTTTCTCCTAGAGATGAACGTACTTTGGTGCAAAAAGTGCAAATCAATCCCAGAAGAACAGCAAAGGACCTTGTGAAGATGTTGCAGGAAACAGGTACAAAAGTATCTATATCCACAGTAAAACGAGTCCTATATCGACATAACCTGAAAGGCCGCTCAGCAAGGAAGAAGCCACTGCTCCAAAACCGGCATAAAAAAGCCAGACTATGGTTTGCAAATGCACATGGGGACAAATATCGTACTTTTTGGAGAAATGTCCTCTGGTCTGATGAAACAAAAATAGAACTGTTTGGCTATAATGACCATCGTTATGTTTGGAGGAAAAAGGGGATGCTTGCAAGGCGAAGAACACCATCCCAACCGTGAAGCGTGGGGGTGGCAGCATCATGTTGTGGGGGTGCTTTGCTGCAGGAGGGACTGGTGCACTTCACAAAATAGATGGTATCATAAGGCAGGAAAATGATGTGGATATATTGAAGCAACATCTCAAGACATCAGTCAGGAAGTTAAAGCTTGGTCGCAAATGGGTCTTCCAAATGGACAATGACCCCAAGCATACTTTCAAAGTTGTGGAAAAATGGCTTAAGGACAACAAAGTCAAGGTATTGGCGTGGCAATCACAAAGCCCTGACCTCAATCCTATAGAAAATTTGTGGGCAGAACTGAAAAGGCATGCGCAAGCAAGGAGGCCTACAAACCTGACTCAGTTACACCAGCTCTGTTAGGAGGAATGGGCCAAAATTCACCCAACTTTTTGTGGGAAGCTTGTGGAAGGCTACCTGAATTGTTTGACCCAAGTTAAACATTTTAAAGGCAATGCTACCAAATACTAATTGAGTGTATGGAAACTTCTGACCCACTGGGAATGTGATGAAAGAAATAAAAGCTGAAATAAATCCATTCTCTCTACTATTATCCTGACATTTCACATTCTTAAAATGTGTTGATCCTGACTGACCTAAGACAGGGGATGTTTACTAAGATTAAATGTCAGGAATTGTGAAAAACTGAGTTTAAATGTATTTGGCTAAGGTGTATGTAAACTTCCGACTTCAACTGTATTTTGAGGCACGATAAAGAGCATAGCACCACTGAACTTGCATAACAAACAGGAACTAACCCTAAGTCAGGTGTGACTACGTAAGTTACTTTTTGTAAATTGAAATAAATAAGACAAAACTAGTGACTCCTAGCATGCTATACCTTCTGAAACATTATTGTGCAGGACTAAGGCTTGAATCCTAATAATAATAATATTTTTCAGACTTCTATATTGCTTGCTTAAAAAATCTAAACAAAAACAATCAAATAACAGCCAGAGTTTTGAGGCTTTCAAGCATCCAACAGATGGAGCGACAATCAAGAGGGAACCACATGGCTTGAGCAGAGGGAGGAGGTGGTCTGTCAGCAAATCTCCAACTGACATCAATACTCTTTGCCATTTTACTCAGGTAACCAACAGTCAGGATGCGCTGCGGAAGACGTGGAACCCCAAGTTCACGCTGCGGAGCCACTTTGACTCCATCCGGGGCCTGGCCTTCCACCCCGTGGAGCCCGTCCTGGTCACTGCCTCCGAGGACCACACCCTCAAACTGTGGAACCTCCAGAAGACCGCCCCCGCCAAGAAGTAAGAGTTCACATAGGCCTACCCTGCTGTCAGTCAAACACCTGGATTGTATTTACTAGACCCCAAACAATTAAAATGTTTGCCTTCATTTAACCAGGTAAGTAATTGAGAACACATTCTCTTTTATAATAACGACCTGACAAAGATAAGAGCAATACACAGTAATTAAGAAACTGTGTGCACTAATGAATATGACCCAGTCTAAGACAATTATGCTTTTAAGCAGGTACTTAAGTAGTGAAAGTGGCTAACTTGGTCACTTTCAATGGGGTAAGAGTCATGTGGAATTGTTAAGAGCACTATAGTGAAAAGACAATCGATAGCTAAATTATGCCTTTTTCTTATACATTTCTGTTGGCTGTTATGGGACATTTTGTTTTAGTTCGTGTATGCTCGTTGAATATGTACATCAAAGATAGTTATGTCCCCTGTCTGTCTTCCTAGGTGTGCTGCCCTAGATGTGGAACCCATCTATACTTTCAGGGCCCATCGGTGAGTAATCCTCCTTATCCACTATAACCCATCCTTTTTAATAACTGTATACATGAATAATTTGTTCTATCAAATGTACATATTCACATACTTTGTATCTTTGCATAAGTAAAACACTGCTAAAGTGCGATGAAAAAAATAAAGTTGAATTTTGTAGTAACAGGTATTGCCACTTTCTCCTGTAGGAATGCGGTGTTGTGTTTTGTCTTCCCAAAACAAGTTGAAGTTAATAATGAGATGAGTTTTCCTGTCTTCTGTAGGGGTGCGGTGTTGTGTGTGACCATGAGCTCTACAGGGGAGCAGTGCTTCAGTGGGGGGGTGGATGGAACCATTCAGAGCTGGAACACCCCCAACCCCAATATTGACCCCTATGACTCATATGGTATGCCCCCAGTTGCCTTAGCTACACCCCTAATTATTAGTACATCTCTCTTGTTTCTCTTTTTTCATATTCTCTTCACTGTTCTCATCACTTTACTCTTTCTCTCTCCACCTCTATTTTCCCTTTCGCTACATCACTCTTCTAACTCTCTCTCTGACACTCCTCTTTCACTCTATTCTCCTCTTTATCCAACTATTTTTTTCCCCTGTCTCCACATGATCTTTCGTTCTCTATCATTCCCTCTCTCCTTTTCCCCTCCCTCCTTTTTAACTCTCCCCACCTCTTAATTGTCTACCTCTCCCTCCTCATAACTCCTTCCCTCTCTCTTTCCTGCAATAGAGCCCTCGGTGCTGCGGGGGGCGCTGCTGGGTCACACTGACTCAGTGTGGGGAGTGGTCTACAGCTCGGCCCACCAGCGCCTGCTCTCCTGCTCCGGGGATGGCACTGTGCGCCTGTGGAACGCTGCCAACACCTCCCCCGCACTCGCCATCTTCAACGAGAAAGGAGGTGAGGTGCTGAACGCAGATCAGATCGACGAAATGATCCCCCAATAGACTTACATTGGCTGTCCCACACAAACACTGCACTAAGATCAGTTTATTAAACAGATGTCTCACACATTTTTTACTTCATGTTCCACAACGTCTGCTCAAGGATCAGCTTACAAAACACCAAATTCACCCTCTTACAAGGACTGTCCCACATAACCACTGCTCTAGGATCAGCTCATAAAATATGTTTGTCATTTCATGCTATACAATGACCTAAAATCTGCCCCATAAATAGTTACTCCAGGGTTTCCCAAACTAGGGGTCGCGACACCATGTAGGGTCGCCTGATGATGAAGATGGCACCGGAGGGGATGGCTGCCGTTTTATGGGCTCTTAACCAACCGTGCTATTTATTTTTTTTTTTTCACATTGTTTGTAACTTATTTTGTACCTAATGTTGCTGCTACCATCTCTTATGACTGGAAAGAGCTTCTGGACATCAGAACAGTGATTACTCACCTTGAACTGGACAAATAATATTTATTGAATGAGTCGGACGAGAGGGATTTATTCCAGACACCCAACAAGGCCCTCATCCCCGTCATTCACAGGAGAAAGAGACGCAGAAGGAGATCGGGGTGCCTTGTAAGGATCCTGCGACGAGTAGCTAATCTGCCTTTGCCATTGCTACTATTGGCCGGATAATAAAGAGGACGAACTACGTTATCCTACCAACGGAACATTAAAAACTGTAATATCTTAGGTTTCACCGAGTCGTGTCTGAACGACGACATGAATAACATATAGCTGGCGGGTAATACAGTGTATCGGCAGATTAGAACAGCAGCCTCTGGTAAGACAAGGGTTGGCGGTCTATGTATGTTTGTAAACAACAGCTGGTGCACGATTTCAACAGCTGGTGCATGATATCTCAAGGTTTTGCTCGCCTGAGGTAGTGTATCTCATGATAAGCTGTAGACCACACTATCTACCAAGAGAGTTTTCATCTATATTCTTCGTAGCTGTCTATTTACCACCACAAACCGATGCTGGCACTAAGACCGCACTCAATGAGCTGCATATGGCCATAAGCAAACAGGAAAAGGCTCCTAGTGGCCTGGGACTTTAATGCAGGGAAACTTAAATCTATTTTACCTCATTTCTACCAGCATGTTAAATGTGCAACCAGAGGGAAAAAACTCTAGACCACCGTTACTCCACACACAGAGATGCGTACAAAGCTCTCCCTCGCCCTCCAATTGGCAAATCTGACCATAATTCTATCCTTCTGATTCATGCTTACAAGCAAAAACTAAAGCAGGAAGCACCAGTGACTCGGTCTGTAAGAAAGTGGTCAGATGAAGCAGATGCTAAGCTACAGGACTGTTTTGCTAGCACAGACTGGAATATGTTCCGGGATTCTTCCGATGGCATTGAGGAGTACACCACATCAGTCACTGGCTTCATCAATCAGTGCATAGATGTGACTGTACGTACATACCCCAACCAGAAGCTATGGTTTACAGGCAAAATTCGCACTGAGCTAAATGGTAGAGCTGCCGCTTTCAAGGAGCGGGACTCTAACCCCGGAAGCTTATAACAAATGCCCTCCGATGAACCATCAAACGGGCAAAGCGTCAATGTAGGACTAAGATCGAATCGTACTACACCGGCTCCGACACTCATCGGATGTGACAGGGCTTGCAAACTATTACAGACTACAAATGGAAGCACAGCCGCGAACTACCCAGTGACACAAGCCTACCAGACAAGCTAAATTACTTCTATGTTCGCTACGAGGAAAGTAACATTGAAACATGCATGAGAGCATCAGCTGTTCTGGACGACTGTGTGATCACGCATACCGTAGCCAATGTAAGACCTTTAAACGGGTCAACATTCACAAGGCCGCAGGTCCAGACGGATTTCCAGGACTTGTACTCTGAGCATGCGCTTGACCAACTGGCAGGTGTTTTCACTAACATTTTCAACCTCTCCCTGACGGAGTCTGTAATACCAACATGTTTCAAGCAGACCACCATAGTCCCTGTGCCCAAGAACACTAAGGTAACCTGCTTAAATGACTACTGACCTGTAGCACTCTCGTATGTAGCCATGAAGTGCTTTGAAAGGCTGGTCATGGCTCACATCAACACCATCATTCTGGAAACCCTAGACCCACTCCAATTTGCATACCGCCCAACAGACCCACAGATGATGCAATCTCTATTGCGCTCCACACTGCCCTTTCACACCTGGATAAAAGGAACACCTATGTGAGAATGCTATTCATTGACTACAGCTTAGCATTCAACACCATAGTGCCCTCAAAGTTCATCACTAAGCTAAGGACCCTGGGACTATACACCTCCCTCTGCTTGGGCGGTAGATCCTGGACTTTCTGACGGGCCGCCCCCAGGTGGTAAGGGTAGGTAACACATCCTCCCCGCTGATACTCAACACCTCAGTGGTGCCTGCTCAGTCCCCTCCTGTACTCCATGTTCAGTCATGACTCATTTAGTTTGCCGATGACACAACAGTGGTAGGCCTGGTCACCGACAACGATGAGACAGCCTATAGGGAGGAGGTCAGAGACCTTCTACACAGAAGATCATACAGCGTTATTGCCTGATGGTCTTCTGAACTTCCCAATATCTTTCTGATGCATTTCAGTCACGTCAAACCATACTGTCTTCATATTGAAATACTGTCAAAAATACTGTGACTGATTTGTAATAGACTGTCATAGTCCCAATTTAATAAAGTCAACATTGGCCGTTGATTGCATAACTTTTTTTACATGGTGGGGGTCGCAAAATATTTTTGATGTCAATATGGGGTCGCAGGTCAATAAAGTTTTGGAACCTCTGAGTCAATTCAGAACACTACCTGCCCCAAAAAGAGGTCTGACCTAGGACAAACCAGGTCTCCACAGCCAAACCCTAACCTCTCCACCTCTACCTTTATCGGATTCAGAGGTAAAACTGATCAAGAATTAGCTCCGTAAAGAGTTACTCAATGCAAAAAAAGCTCTGACCTAGGACCAGGTCACCACACGCAAATCCTTCCCCCTACAGCAGAACCACTGCTCTAGAATTAGCTCATAACCTTTTCAACTCTGTCGGTTTCAGAGCTAGGCGTCCCCACGTCAGTTGACCTGGTGTGCAGTGAGCCGGCCCACATGGTGACGTCGTTCAGCACGGGGGAGATCGGACTCTTCAACATGGAGACGCGGCAGCTGATCCTCAAGCTGGACCAGACCGGAGAGCTCGGTAAGTTCCGCTGCCGTTTCTACACAGTGACTATATAGATTTGTAACTCAAAAGCGAGTATTTGAGTGCAATATGCGCTTACTACCTATTTTCTTGCGCTCTCCCTGTCAACTCCCTTTACCCCTCTTGTCACAACATAAATGTTTTATGTTTATGCATTAAAAGTCATACTCTTATTTTGTTGGTGTACTCGCTTCAGAAAGTTTCCTTAGCATATTTCTTTGTTTTATTAGCAACAGGGCATAGCAGCTGGTATATCAGCACAGTCTGCAATATAACCCTAGTACCCACAAATTATATTATAGCTCTGTGGATGTTCAACTCCCTACTTTTGAATAATTTTGTCTTGATTTATAACTCCCATTTATCCTGTTGTTCTGACAAGTGACTACATGTAAATGAGAAAGGCTAATCGGCAATGTTCAGTTGAGTTTCCTGTCTTTTCACGTCCACCCCGAACACACAGAAGCCCCGTGCAAGATCAACAAGGTGCTGAGTCACCCCACTCTGCCCATCACCATCACGGCCCAGGAGGACCGACACATACAGTTCTTCGACAACAACACGGGTGAGCTAGACAGCGGCCATTTTGAACCGACATTCCAGCTAGAATGAAAATAAAATGTATACATAGTAAGACAAACACATTTTGTCACAGTATAAAGTGTACTTATAACAGTTGGTATAAATACAACATTGAGGACATTGATTTTGTACTCATCCTGGGTTCCTATTACAGGGAAATGTATTCACTCCATGGTAGCCCACCTGGATGCAGTCACCAGTTTAGCTGTGGATCCCAATGGCTTGTACCTGATGTCTGGCAGTAAGTATTTATCTGGAAACAGAGAAGTACTAGTGTTTTGTTGGTTAGCGTTTCATGTAATTACAGCAATATTGTTCCTTGCATAACTGGAGATACAAACTGACAGTGTGGCAAATATGATATCTGAGCACAGAAACGGAAGCCCCCTTGGATCTTTCTTGTGGCAACTTTCACTAAAAGGCAGTTGTATAATTGTAACATCTCCCCATCTCTCTATCTTTCTCTCTGTCTCCCTCTCACTCTACCTCCCTATTTCTTTATACTTGTGTTCCTATTTCTTTATATTTTTATTCTCGCCATCCTCCGCCATGTTAGGCCATGACTGCTCCATCCGCCTGTGGAACATGGAGAGCAAGACGTGCATCCAGGAGTTCACAGCGCACCGCAAGAAGTCGGACGAGGCCATCCACGACGTGGCGTTCCACCCCACCAAGTGCTACATCGGCAGCGCCGGGGCCGACGCGCTCGCCAAGGTCTTCGTATGATTGCAAATCCCAATGGCTAACAGCTGCGTCCGGCTCGAAGGACCATAAAAAAGGGGATTAGGTGTGATGTAACTGAAGGGAGAGATGGGAGTTGGAGCCCATCTCAAAGGCAGTGTGGAAGGAAATGTAGTGAGGTGAATGGGTAACTAGCCACTGGTGTCTGAGTCTCAACCAGTGGCAGTCGAGAGTGATGGTTAGACACCTGATGGTTTGAAGGCTGAAAGGGGTGAACGTGAGAGAGTTTTGAGAGAAGGCAGCTACTATCCTTCCACCGTATACTTCCTGTCCTACACACACACTCCCCAGCTAACCCGGGCGGGCCTGGGTGCTACAGCCAAACCAGGAGGAGACCAGTGGTCAAACATCACAAAGACAAAGCAGATATCCAGGAAATTCTCAAGACGTGTACTCTCATTTAGAAACATTGCATTTGTTTCCTAACTAACAGAAACACAAGACTTGTATTCTGCACCCCCCCCCCCCCCCCCCCCCACCCCAGCCACCCCTAAGACTGCCTGTGTCTTCAGTGTCGTCATTTTCAAAGATTTCATGAAAATGTGCCTTTTTCGTCAGTCTTGCAAACAACGTTATTTTACAGTTTGTGTGTAACGTAGGAGATTTTACAGTTTGTGTGCAACGTAGGAGTGGGCAGGGCGTTCAACAACATAGCACTGGACATTGTCTATTCCATTTGATCCATAAAACTACGTTTGAAAATAATTATTTTCATCGGATGTACACAGCATATGTATGGCTAGTGGTCAATGTCACAGTACTGTTTCAGTTATTGAACGAGAGAGTTGGGATCCACAATGCCCTCCAATCCACTGAAATATACAATAGCGTGCAGAACTGGAGTCCCCCTAAAAAAAATCACAATTGTAAAGAAGTTTAAAATAACCTGAAAGTCAGTTTGAAGTTGAAGTAAAGGCCAAGAGGCTGCATTTCCTTGATGTGTGATTTATTATAGCCTTTTTTATATGTCAATGTGGTTTTGTATGTAATCACAACAAATTGGAAATTACTCCATTAATTCATCTCTTAAACAAGTAAAAATGTAGCTTTTTAAGTAGTGCCTATTGTCCACACACTTGTTTTGCATTATCTTGAAAAGCCAACCCCATGAAAATAATTGAATTGTGTAATGAAACTTTGCTAACAGAATTCCTACATATTAGCCCATATGAATCTGTCACCTAAGTGAGTAAGCCATCCTTGTATTCCAGCTTGCTTTGCTTCACTGTTGAATCAGTGTCCAAATCTATATTGCCTGTACACAGCCAAAACACTGACTTAGCCAGGCCACATCCTTTCTTAAACTTCATTTAGTTTCCAATTAAATTGTAAATGCTTTTATGCTTCAGTTCTCCTAGGTACAAGGAGTGCATTTTGGTGTTTGGATGTTCCGTTCTTTACATAAATAGGACAGCAACATTGTAATATACTGTAGCAACATAAGTAGAAGTGCTAACTCTTAACAAGATCTGTCCTGTGACAATTTGCTAGCAATAGATCAATTACTCAAACTTTGTTTCACAATTTTAACAGAATTGATTGATCAATGTTGTGGTTTGACCTAATTTGAATACATGCTGCTTTATCATGCATTTATAGTTGAACAACCAAACTGCACTGAAAATGGTTTGCAGTGAAACAATTTATTCATTTGATTGTTTTTTTTAATTTGAGCTGTGTATTTATTTATGCCTCTGTGTCATTTAAGCCAAAATAATCAACCAAGTATTGTCTTAATGACAAGATGCTTCACAGAGAGCCTGCAGATGTGAAGTTTCCTGCGACTGCTAAATTGGCTCTTTCTGCTTATAATGCTAAGTTAGCTCTTTTGTTAATGCTAATGCCAAGTTAGCTATGACTGCTAAGGTAGATTCTTCATAGATATCCTGCTTGCCACTGTGCTGAGTTAGCCCCTTGGCTCCCATTTTGACTGCAGACCTGAGGTCTCTTAGTACTCAACTGCACACAAGCTACGCTCCTGTGTTTAGGCGATATGACCAGCTCTGGTCAGAAAGCAGGGTAAATGCTTAATGTAATAACTGTTTGAAAATAGAATTTTGTCTAATTATTTTGAGCAATTACTAGTTTTTTTATTTACTATACATGGTTGGTGAAAAAGGTAAATCCTTGTTAAATACAGGTAGATATTTTTTTAAAGAATATTTTCTGTTTTACTTGAACATTTAGGAGTTATTCCTTGGGGGATTTGTGTACTTTGTTTCTTTTGTAGTGGAATGGTTGGAGATTTGCCGGTCTTATCAAAAGTTATGCCTTTGGTTGTGAGCACTACAAAACAAGACAGATTTTGTCATTTATTCTCCAAGTTGTCTCATCTGCAGTTGAACAGTGAGAGATTAGGATTTCGCTATCTACCAAATGCTTTGGTCTCGAAAATGAGGACTGTTGAATGACGAGGATGGATCAAAATCTGTGGGGAATTCGGTGTGCTTTTGTTGTACAAAGATATTTTTTCTTTTTTTTATTTACTTTGGTGTCAGGTAATTTTAGACAATGTAAGGGAGAGAACAAAAACGTGTACAGTTTTAAAGTATGAAAAAAAAAGATATTTATTAACACAGTATATTGAGTGGCTAAACATGGTGATGTGAAATGGAGTCAGTATGTATGGTGCCCTTGTCGTGGTAAACGTACAGTAGTCTCATCACAACACTGAGTAGTTGAACAAAAGAGGAGTTAGTATAGGGCCCCCTGCTGCTCACAATGTGGAAAACCCATATTTCAGCAGGTTGGCTCTCATTTCATGTCTTTTAATGGGCTGTATGTCCATGACAGAATAATGAGGGCTGAACATAGGCTAGTGTTTTGTTTGTGTTTTTTTGGTCGTAGAGAACCACTTTAAATACTAGTTTTCTCCAAATCAGTTTTGATTGAGCTGTCGTTTTTGAGACTGTGTCTATCATGACTGCATACGGTCATCAATTGGAATAATAATAATAATAATAACCAAGCAAACAGTGGTCCTCCAGAACCAGGAGTCGGACAAGAACTAGGATTTGAACAAAGAATTATCGTACTCTGGTAGGCAGTGTTAAAGCAGAATGCTCTAGTCTAAATAGTGACTCATATATGCGTCTGAAATTCACTTGTCCATTCTGAGCAGCAGGGGTTGTTGCTTACAAGCAATACAAAGTGTATGAGACGAGATCACACAAAACAAAGAACCTATTAATAACCAATGGGAAAACAAACACAAAGTCCTGAGCGAAGCCAAGTTTGCCTATTGTAAAATAAAAATAATTCCCCTTTTAACCTCCAGTTGTATAGAGAATTCTTTTAAGATGTGAATTTGATAAATATGCTAATTGGACTGTACATACAGTACATATAGTTATTGTCATTATAGTTTATTCTTTTTTCATGATGTATTGTATTTTTTCTCAGATGGGAGATTGACAGATTTATCAATAACAACAATAAAGGAATATGTTGTATATCATACTGGTAATGTAGTATTTGTTTCCCACCTTTAGAATAATGCATTTCATTGATTCAACATTATCACACATTTTCCATTCAAGTGTATACCTACCTATAGGAAAATATATTTGTATTTGATTCATATTTTAAGTACCCCATATTACATATTAATTGTAATCCAATAGCAATGTTAATACCTTGCAAAAGTCCTAACAATTTTTTTTTAAACATACAGTATTTTATAAATAAATCTAAGATGTATATTATTTAAATACATAAACTGGTATGTGCGTAAGTATCATTTGTTGACAATGTAGTACTTCTCCCAGTGTGTAAGAGACTACACACACCAGACCGATGCTCAGCCGAGCGCAGTAGGGGGCAGTTCCATCACTTACTTTTGCCGTGGGGTATGTCATAGGGAGCAGTGCCTGTTTTCGAAGCCAATTAACATGTAGAATCGTTAGTAGATGACCAGAAAATGCTTTCTGATATTCTGGTCTGTTGCACTCTGTCACGGCTCCTCCTCTGCAGTGCAGGGGTGGTTCACCCTGCAGGCAGAGGAGGGTCGTTAGTGATGGCAGCTGGTGTGATTGGAGCCACCTGGGCTCAGGGTATTTAACCAACTGCTCCACTAACCTCTCTCGGGTCTGTCTGGTCTGGCTCCTCGCTGGGCTTGCTCTCTCTTTCTCCCTGCTCCTCCAAGTATGATCCGGTTTTGTTTGTTCCCTTGTAGATGTATTTAGTTTCCACTCAGTCATGTTTACACATATTCACGCATCCATGCACCTTACATACACCCTACATTATGACATTTCCACACCTCATTCTTTTTTCTTTGTTTATAGTTAATAGTTTTGTTTTATAATAAAGAATGTTTGAATTGGTCTATACCAGTTGTCGATGTCCTCTCATTTTTGGCACAGGCTATGAGCCTATCAGATGACTGTTGTTTTGGTGTGTTCTACTTAAGGGTTCAGTTTTGAGGCTGTGAGTTGAACTCTTGACAGATGTTGTGTACGATAGTGGGCACCAGCTTATGGAGGTCATCAAAGTCCTCCATGAAGAACAAGTGCTCCTTGACTGACTCGCTGGCTATGTCTTCTAGCTGCTCCTGGGAAGCCCAAGCAAAACCAATGGAGTAGGCAATTACACCTGTTCACACACACAATACACACACCATATATCAGTTTCTTTCTCCATTAAATAGATGAAAACAATAATGTGGAAAGTGAAACCTTGCTTTCATTTGCTCAAGTCACCCAAATGGGACCTTAAAAATGAAGGAGAGGTGTATTTTCAAAGTCTTCAAATAGGGCCTCTGCCCTGCTACAATTACTTTCCACCCCCCCATTGTTCCGTCTTAGCCAATCACCTCTTGACCCTTCCTCCTCACCTTGCTTACCTAACTGTTGAGTGGCCAGAGCAGGGGACCTGACGTCGTCATATGAACGCCGTCAGTGATAACTACCATGACCTTCTGCTTACTCCCGTTCAATTGGCCGGAAACTTCCCATGTGGTGAACGCAATGGCCGCCCCTGTGCTGGTCTCCCCGCTCCAGTAGCTTATCCCCCAAACGTCGTCCAACAGCTCCTCCTTTCCACCATATGCCCCAAGGCCTATCTCCAACCTCTGCTCATATGTGTGCTGCACTAACGCCACGCGTGTGTCCATGGTAGAGATGTCGAACGTCGATGTAACATTGGTGACAAACTTGAGTAGGGTGTTGAAGTGGGCGGTGCCCATACTGCTGGAGCCATCCAATAGGAAGATGAGGTCGTGGGCATTGAGGCAGGTGTGGCTGCACACCAGGCAGGGAGTGGAACACGCGTTCCACCAGGGGCAGCACGGTGGAGAGTAAGGATAACCAACTGACAACGAGCAGGAAGAAGACGCCGGGCCGACACACCACCTGAGGAAGGGAGAAAATATAAAGGAGGATAAAGGAGAACACGGAGGTTGTCAGTTAAAGTGTGTTTAACGGTTTGAAATCATGAACTGAAAGATTCCTCATCAAAAAGAATGGAAAATTGTCCAATACACAATAAGGAATTGTGTAGAGATTAATGGACTGCACAGTTGGATTGGCGAAAGCAATGAAGCTGTTGCCTTGCTTCATTGACCCAACTCTATATAGATCAGTGACAACCTCAAAAAGGTTTAGGAAGTTATAAAAGTATTGGAACAGAGCCTGTGACCCATTCGTTCCTCTTTCAGAGCCCATTTTGACCTCTCACCTTGTCCTGAAAGTCAGACTCTGCCATGTCCGGTCTCTCGCCGTCGTCCAGCCCCTCGACGGTTCCCAGGAACACATTGACACCTGACTCCCAGGCAGGCCTTAAAGCTTCCTCCACGCGGTACGAGGGCCAACCATCCACCAGGACCACGTCAACGCCTGTCCCTGATTACCGTTGCTGTAAGTAAAGTAGTGCTCGTTAATGTGGGCCAAGGCCTTGCCTGGGACAACAGAGACATGTTTATTAGGATACGATAAAACACAGTTTTTTTTTATCTACGGAAAAAGAAAATGTGCGTTTCTTATTGAACAAGTCCAGGTAGTCCCTCCCTGTTTCAGGTAGTCCCAGGAACAGTCAATGAGTGAGTATTCCAAATATTTTGGTAATATTGGTATTCTGTTGGACAACGTGCAATCACTGGAGAATAAACTGGATGATCTCCGTTCGAGACTATCCTACCGATGGAGCATTAAAAACTGTAATATCGTATGTTTCCCCCTTAGTTGTGGCTGAACGACGACACTGAAAATATACATCGGCAGGACAGAACAGCTAGGTCTGGTAAAACTAGGGGTGGGGGTGTGTGTCCTTTATAAATAACAGCTGGTACGCAATGTCTAATATCAAGGAAGTCTTGAGGTATTGCTAGCCTACGGTAGAGTACCTCATGATAAGCTGTAGACCACACTATCTACCAAGAGAGTTTTCATCTATACTTTTCGTAGCCATCTATTTACCACCACAAACCGATGCTGGCACTAAGACCACACTCAATGAGCTGTATAAGGCCAAAAGCAAACAAGGAAATGCACATCCAGAAGTGGTGCTCCTAGTGGCCTGGGACTTAAATGCAGGCAAACTTAAATCCGTTTTACCTAATTTCTACCAGCCTGTCACGTGCAACCAGAGGGAAGCATTTTTTGACCACCTTTACTCCACACACAGAGATGCATACAAAGCTCTACCTCACCCTCCAATTGGCAAATCTGACCATAATTATATTCTCCAGATTCCTGCTTACAAGCAAAAACTAAACCAGGAAGTACAAGTGACTCACTCAATACGGACGTGGTCAGATGACGAGGATGCTATGCTACAGGGCTATTTTGCTAGCGCAGACTGGAGTATGTTCCGGGATTCATCCAATGATATTGGGTAGTATACCACCTCAGTCACCTGCTTCATCAATAAGTGCACCGACGTCGTCGTCCCCACAATAACCATACGTACATTTCCCAACCAGAAGTCATGGATTACAGGCAACTTCAGCACCAAGCTAAAGGCTAGAGCTGCCGCTTTCAAGGAGCGGTACACTAATCTGGACGCTTATAACAAATCCCACTATGCCTTCAGATGAACCATCAAACAGGCAAAGTGTCAATACAAGACTAAGTTTGAAACCTACTACACCGGCACCAATGCTCGTCGGATGTGACAGGTCTTGAAAACTATTACGAACTACAAAGGGAAACCCAGCGAGCTGCCCAGTGACACGAGCCTACCAGACGAGCTAAATGCCTTTGATGATCGCTTCGAGGCAAGCATCACAGAAGCATACATGAGAGCACCAGCTGTTCCGGAAGACTGTGTGATCACATTCTCCGTAGCCGATGTGAGCAAGACCTTTAAACAGGTCAACATTCACAAGGCAGCGCGGCCAGACGGATTACCAGGATGTGTACTCAGAGCATGCGCGGACCAATTTTCAACCTCTCCCTGACCGAGTCTATAATGCCTACCTGTTTCAAGCAGACCACCGTAGTCCCTGTGCCCAATGAAGCAAAGGTAACCTTCCTAAATGACTACCACCCCGTAGCACTCACGTCGGTAGCCATGAAGTGCTTTGAAAGACTGGTCATAGCTCACATCACCATCATCCTGGAAACCCTAGACCGACTCCAATTCGCATACCGCCCCAACAGATCCACAGATGACGCAATCTCAACGGCACTCCACACTGCCCTTTCCCACCTGGACAAAAGGAAGACCTATTTGAGAATGCTGTTCATTGACTACAGCTCAGCGTTCAACACCATAGTGCCCACAAAGCTCATCACTAAGCTAAGGACCCTGGGACTAAACACCTCCCTCTACAACTGGATCCTGGACTTCCAGACGGGCCGCACCAGTTGGTAAGGGTAGGCAACAACACATCTGCCAAGCTGATCCTCAACACGGGGGCCCCTCAGTGGTGTGTGCTTAGTCTCCTCCTGTACTCCCTGTTTACCCACGACTGCGTGGCCAAGCACGACTCTAACACCAACATTTAAGTTTGCTGACGACACAACAGTGATCACCGACAACGATGATGCAGCCTATAGAGACGAGGTCAGAGACCTGGCATTGTGGTGCCAGGACAACAACCTCTCCCTCAACGTGTGCAAGACAAAGGGGTTGATTGTGGACTACAGAAAAAGGAGGCAGGAACACGCCCCCATTCACATTGACAGAGCTGTAGTGGAGCGGGTCAAGAGTTTCAAGTTCCTTGGTGTCCACATCACCAACAAACTATCATGGTCCAAACACACCAAGAAAGTCGTGACAACACCTTTTCCCCTCAGGAGACTGAAAAGATTTGGCATAGGTCCCCAGATCCTCAAACAGTTCTACAGCTGCACCCATCGAGAGCATCCTGACCGGTTGCATCACGGCCTGGTATGGCAACTGCTTGGCATCCGACCATAAGGCGCTACAGAGGGTAGTGCGTGTGCAGCCTGGGGCCAAGATTCCTGCCATCTAGGACCTATATACTTGGCGGTGTCAGAGAAATGCCCAAGAAATTGTCAAATACTCCAGTCACCCAAGTCATATACTGTTCTCTCTGCTACCACACGGCAAGCAGTACAGGAGCACCAAGTCTTTTTACTCCAATTTTCAATTGAATGCGGCTGCTTATCTTGGAAGGAATCTTATTTCAGTCATTAGCTAAAACAGCAGGGAGTGTTGGAGAGGCAACAAAAATGTTAACACAGTACTGTGAAGACAATTCAACTCCCCTGGCTCCCGGCTTGGTGTCACTCATGGATCTTAATGAGTATATGCGTATTTTATGAGTTTTATGTAGCTCTACAATAGTGTTATGTACATTCCTTTTGATTGTCGTTTTTCAATGGTTTGTTTTTCAGTATGTTTTTAAGCGATTCTCATGTGTGTTTTTTTTCGGTAAGTGCAGATGAAGGAGAAGGAGGCCTCTTTGTTTAGATTAAGGCTGTTATTTAATCAAAGGTTTCTCTGGTAAGTCTAACATCTCTGTTTCACAAAGTAAACAACGTTTGGAGGATTTCACAAATCTTATAAGGCATTCTTGCAAGAGACATATTGTGTCTAATCCCTGGAAACTCATCCTACCCAAACCATACTTTTCATGTTGTTTTTCCAATGTGTGTCAACCTTGCCATCCGGTTGCACACAATGAAAATATGCCTTTTGGCTTTATCAAGGTTATCTTCGATAATTTTTATGCATGTATTGTTGTCTCTGGCTGGAGTAGCTTTATATATATATATTTCAATCAGGGGCGAAAATCTGATATCAACTTTGGAGGGGACAATTACATGACATTTTCTCAAGAGCAATTCCTGAGGGGGACACCAAAAGTAGTGCTGTAACACATAGCCTACATTGTAATATGGTAAATGTATATTGAGGAACCAAAGAAATAAGGTGTTTGCCGTACTCCTAACTACCGGTACCCAAAACTACACAACTAATCACAACAGCAATACCATTGCCTTTAACAAATCTTAGTTCAGTCACCAGTTTAAGTTGAGAGTGGGGGTATCCATGGCATTTTCCAATTATGTTCCTATTTTACAAGTCAAAAAATGGAGAACCTTTCATAATGTTGCCAAACAAAGACTCAACAAACTTACCTGAGACTCCCTGTCTCTGCCAGTCTGTCCCTGCATATCTGTCCCCAACTCTGCTGTCTGTGTGCCATCTGTTGCCTGCTCTGCCTAATGACATCATTGTGAAACATTTCCATTAGAATTTCATTTCTTTCTTATGAACATTTTATCAACTAGTCTTTGAGATATTAGGCTACTAGGGTTCTTACTTTTAGTTTTGGTGTACTGAAAAATACTCTGATGTCCGTCTTTTATTTTTCTGCCATTTTTGTACCTGGCTGGCTGGCTGGCTACACACATACACAGTGTCTAGGTTATTTACAGTAGGAGATGGGCTTCTATCATCTTATCTTTTATCATTCTATTTGGGCTTCGATCTAAAAGGTAGCTAGCAAATGTGAAACGGATTAAAATGACAAGAGTTGACAGCTGTATGAGTTCACCATTTACACAACATATGCTGCAACCTTTTGTAATTTTAATAGTTTGTTTCATATTGGCTGGCTTCCAACAATAGCTGAATTTGCAAAGCTAGCGAGCACCAATTCCGTTTCAGTGGTGTTTGCTATAATCTTTGCTACCCGGGTTAAATAAAGGTGAAATAAAATAAATAAATAAAAGTTCCCTTGCGACAATTTAGCTTTTGCAACGAGACCATTAAATATATTTAAGACAATGGTAGAAGAGAGTGTAGTTCTGTTCAGTTTGGACTTCAGTTTATCGCTAACCTTATCGCAGGGACTTTGAAGCACTAACTTACATCATCTGCATGCTGATCTTGGAATAAATTGACGATAGCAAAGATTCCATCTTTGACGAGGCCACATAAATGGAATAGGTACTAGCTAGCTTAATAGTTAATATTTGCACGCTAGCTCTGCATATTCAGCTAGTGTGTGTGCGCGATTGACTGGATTAACCTCACTTCAGTTACGTTCATTGAGTGCCTTTCAGACAGTAGATACGACCCCTCTGTTACCTTGCCAACTAAGGAACTGGCAGTGGATCAAAACATTGTGAGGCAAAGGGTGGGGGGTCGCAATCTTTTGAAACTTAAAAACGCGCTATTAAGTGTCTATAATCAGCACAATTGCTTTCATTGCGTATTATTAATATTATTTAAATTACATAGTTATGTTTCAGTGATATATTGGGGGGGACAAATCATATTTTTCCAAGGATGGGGGGGTCGTGTCCCCCCTGTCCCCCCGGGATTTCCGCCCCTGATTTCAATTGTCAAATAAGTCATTTATGTGGCAAAATCCTGTATGTGGCAACTCACCCACATTGGAGTGACCCCCTTTTTGGATGATATGCTCTATAGCTCCTTTACATTTTTTTTAATTAGTATTTATTTAACCAAGTCAGTTAAGAACAAATTCTTATTTACAATAACGGCCTACGCTGGCAGAAACCGGACACTGCTGGGCCAATTGTGCGCCACCCTATGGGACTCCCAATCACGGCCAGTTGTGATGGAGCCTGGATTCAAACCAGGGTGTCTGTAGTGACTCCTCAAGCACTGAGATGCAGTGCCTTAGACCGCTGCGTCACTCGGGAGCCCGATTTAAGATCCCTGTGGGGTTGAGATGTGCCTTCAGTCCAAACTGACACTGGGAAAAACACACCTGTACTGTACTTGAACCAAGTTAATAATGCCTACCTATAATAATGAATCAATTAAAATAGTGTCTTACATTGCAAGATGGCTGAGTAGGTTAGACCATGGTGCTGGCAACACCAGGGTGTTATTGAACAAAAATGAATCAGTGTTGATATTTACGGTTTTCATACTGGTCCCACGTGGGAATAAAACCCACAACCCTGGCGTTGGAAGCGCCATGATCTACTAACTGAGCTACACAGGACTACAGTTGGGTAAGTTACTTTGTTTGCATGAACGCATGTCCTAATGACCACATCAACAAATATCTTGTTCTTACATTCCTCTTGTTCTCTTCTGGTTGAGGGGAAAAGGGAGGTAGCACAGTTAGTCTGGTGGTGACAACAAAATAAATTATCCCCCCCCCCATCATTATCCATCACTACATCTGTCGAAAATGTCTCTCTCTCAGGATGTTCATTAAGCATGATGGTGAAGGAGGAGGCCCGGTGTGTGTCCCAAATGGCACCCTATTCTCTATGTAGCGCTCTACTTTTGACCAGGGCCCATAGGGGTCTGTTTGAAGTCTGTTTGACAGCCCTAAGGGGAGTAGTGCTGTAGTGATTATGAGTAGTTTGTAGACTACATGGAAGTAAGTACCTCACCTTGGTCCCTTTTCAGTTAGCTTTGACACGTTGACACCCAATCAAAGCCTAGGAGATGGATGAGTGGCCTAGTGTGCTTCCCAAAAGGCACCCTATTCACTACGTAGTGCACAACTTTTGACCAGAGCACATAGGGCTCTGATCAAAAGCAGTGCCCTAACGTTATATAAAGAATAAGGTGCCATTTGGGATGCATTAGTAGTGCCTGTCTGTCAGCTGCCAAACAGCACTACCTATTTTGTTCTTTCTTCTGCCCCATCTTATTTTGTTCTTTTCCTGTCCTCCTTTCTCCAACCACTTTAGCAATCCCCCCTCTTGCCCTCTATCCCAGTATTTTGTCCAATTCCTTACGCCCACATTGATAACCCGTAACACCTCGAACAGGAAGTATTTCTGGATCTGAAAGCGTCGCCCACCCACGTTCCCGCTGCCGTCAATCAGAAAGGCGATGTCCACCATGCAGCCTGGAGACAACCCAAGGTCAAGTCATTTTACCAATAAACAAATGACGACATAACATTTAATAGACATTTGTTCTTAAATATAAGGTTTAACACCAGTCGACAACAGTCGACGGCAACAGCTGACATCATTTAACACCTAACAACAATAGTCTGTTTACGTCAATGACAGCAGTCAGAGTCACATTTGATAACCTCTAAACTGGAGAAAACGTACCCAAAAAACATGTTGATTCCTGAATTTCTTCAACAAAAATGCTATTTAAAAACATTTGTGACTAACGAGCTTGACTTCGGTAAAAACATCCAGCTTTTTCCCCTGATAGAAAGACTTTATCACACGAGATAACATTGAGAGATGTCGATCATGTGTACCTACTTGGGTCTCCTTTAGGAATAACCTCAGGACCTTGATCTTGTGAGAGGACACCTGAGAGAAGATTAGATTTACTGTCGTAATACATACAGGAGCTCCCGTTCAGCAAGTTCATCCTACAGTGATCGTCAGATGTTGGAGTTCTTACCAGTCTCATGGTTGGACTCAGAGAAGGTCCTCCAGACCTCCTGTTTTCTTGAGGCAGCCGCAGCGGCTGAAATGAAACCGGACTACTCTCAATGAGTCTTTCCCAAATCTAGAGCCTTGAGATTAGAGTCACGGTTCGAATCCCAATACTGTGTGTGAGTGTGTGCATTTGTGTGTAGGTTATTGTGACAGTAAAAATATGCATTTCGGTTGAAATACAACAAATTCTATTCTATCGTCATAACTGTTCTCTTCTTGACCAGTGTCAGTAATATTAATCAAAATCTATGAGAAAGGGAATGCCAAAAATGAAATAGACACAGTTGTTAGTATATAGTTAGTATAACCATGAGAGCCATACATATTCTGAAAGTATACATTCATGTGTCATTGAATGACAGGTCAGTGGACGTACCGAGTCGTCCGGGGTAAAAAGGCCAAAGCTGATACTCAGAGAAGAGAGTTCTTTGGTTTTGCACTACAGGATCATAATTTTTTCCTTTGTAAAATGTTTTTAAAAAATTAAATAAATAAAAAACATGTAAAATGAGTACTCAAACAACATAAGCACTCAAACACCTGTTTCTTTGTATTTATTGTATGTACAGTATATGATTTGTTTAAATGTCACAGCACCAAATGCAGTGAATAGCCTCCGCATCTCTTCTCCTTCATAGCAACTTACTGGATAAGTTTCCACCTTGTCACTTTTGCACTCTTACAAATCAGTAAGACATATATTAACATTAAGTGTGTGTGTGTGTGTGTGTGTGTGTTTGTTTGTTTGTTTGTTTGTTTGTTTTTTACCAGAGTCACATCCCCGGTGAGTGAACCAGTCAGGGTATAGATAAAGAGGCAGAGGCCAGTCTTTCATTGTATAATCTGTATGGAAAAGAGACTACCAAAAATATTGTTTTTCAGTGATCAACAAAGCTATATTAGTGTACTTTTTCATTGAAATAAACTACCACAACCACAAATATGTGTTACTTTGTTAGATACTTAGATTGTACCATAATCCTCTGGTTTGTTGAAAACAAAAGGAGGCCTATCATAGGTGGAGATGGGAGGGTTGTCATAGCTGGACATGGGAGGGTTGTCATAGCTGGACATGGGAGGGTTGTCATAGCTGGAAATGGGAGGGTTGTCATAGCTGGAAATGGGAGGGTTGTCATAGCTGGAAATGGGAGGGTTGTCATAGCTGGACATGGGAGGGTTGTCATAGCTGGAAATGGGAGGGTTGTCATAGCTGGACATGGGAGGGTTGTCATAGCTGGAAATGGGAGGGTTGTCATAGCTGGAAATGGGAGGGTTGTCATAGCTGGACATGGGAGGGTTGTCATAGCTGGAAATGGGAGGGTTGTCATAGCTGGACATGGGAGGGTTGTCATAGCTGGAAATGGGAGGGTTGTCATAGCTGGAAATGGGAGGGTTGTCATAGCTGGAAATGGGAGGGTTGTCATAGCTGGACATGGGAGGGTTGTCATAGCTGGACATGGGAGGGTTGTCATAGCTGGACATGGGAGGGTTGTCATAGCTGGACATGGGAGGGTTGTCATAGCTGGAAATGGGAGGGTTGTCATAGCTGGAAATGGGAGGGTTGTCATAGCTGGAAATGGGAGGGTTGTCATAGCTGGAAATGGGAGGGTTGTCATAGCTGGACATGGGAGGGTTGTCATAGCTGGACATGGGAGGGTTGTCATAGCTGGACATGGAAGGGTTGTCATAGCTGGACATGGGAGGGTTGTCATAGCTGGACATGGGAGGGTTGTCATAGCTGGACATGGAAGGGTTGTCATAGCTGGACATGGGAGGGTTGTCATAGCTGGACATGGGAGGGTTGTCATAGCTGGACATGGGAGGGTTGTCATAGCTGGACATGGGAGGGTTGTCATAGCTGGACATGGGAGGGTTGTCATAGCTGGACATGGGAGGGTTGTCATAGCTGGACATGGGAGGGTTGTCATAGCTGGACATGGGAGGGTTGTCATAGCTGGACATGGGAGGGTTGTCATAGCTGGACATGGGAGGGTTGTCATAGCTGGACATGGGAGGGTTGTCATAGCTGGACATAGGAGGGTTGTCATAGCTGGACATAGGAGGGTTGTCAGATGTATTTTTTGTGTAGAGGTGCTGACCAACGGCAAGTAAACTGTAGGCTATGAAAAATAAAGAGGGCCGCACACTCTCTATATAAGCTCCCAGTAATTTATTGGGTAATGGATTGTTCAGTATAGTTAATCCACAATAATAACCTCATTGACAAAGTGAAAAGAAGGAAACCTGTACAGAATAAAAATATTCCACAACATGCATCCTGTTTGCAACAACTTAACAACAACTAAAGTAACCCTGCAAAACATTTGGCAAGCAATTCGCTTTTTGTCCTGAATACAAACTGTTATGTTTGTGTCAAATCCAATACAACACATTACAGTGTACCACTCTCCATATGTTCAAGTATAGTGGTGGCTGCATCATGTTATGTGTATGCTTGTAATCGTTAAGGACTGGGGAGTATGTCAGGATAAAAAGGAACGGAATGGAGCTAAGCACAGGCAAAATCCTACAGGAAAACTTGGTTCAGTCTGCTTTCCACCAGACACAGGGAGATGGGTTCACCTTTCAGCAGGACAATAACCTAAAACATAAGGCAAAATCTACATTGGAGTTGCTTACCAAGAAGTCTGTGAATGTTCCTGAGTGGTCCAGTTTTCACTTAAAACTTCTTGAAAATCTATGGCATGACCTGAAAATGATTGTCTAGCAATGATCAACAACCAATTTGATAGAGCTTGAAGAACATTAAAAAAGAATAATGAGCAAATATTGCACAATCCAGGTATGGAAAACTCTTAGAGATTTACCCAGAAATACTCACAGCTGTTATCTCTGCCGAAGGTGATTCTAACATGTATTGACTCAGGGGGTTGAATACTCATTTAATCAAGAATAGTGTTGTCGTGACATGACTTTCATTAATCTGATGACTGTTATGTATCGAATCAACTATGTTTCATTGTTACTCAATTTAATTAATCATGTAACAATTAACTCATTAGGATTTGGGCCACCACGGAAGCAGTTTAACCTGTTAGGGCTAGGGGGCAGTATTTACACGGCCGGATAAAAAACGTACCCGATTTAATCTGGTTACTACTCCTGCCCAGTAACTAGAATATGCATATAATATTGGCTTTGGATAGAAAACACCCTAAAGTTTCTAAAACTGTTTGAATGGTGTCTGTGAGTATAACAGAACTCATATGGCAGGCAAAAACCTGAGAAGATTTCATGCAGGAAGTGGCCTGTCTGACAAGGTGTTGTTGTTCTTGCCTCTGTTTATTGAAGACTCAGGATCTTAGCTGTAACGTGACACTTCCTACGGCTCCCATAGGCTCTCAGAGCCCGGGAAAAAGCTGAACGATGTCGAGGCAGCCTCTGGCTGAAACACATTATCGCCTTTGCCAAGTGGCCGATCAGAGGACAAAGGGCTTAGGCGCGTGCCCGAGTCGACCCCATGCTGTATTTTCTTTCGTCTGTTTACCTAATTGCAGATTCCCGGTCGGAATATTATCGCTTTTTTACGAGAAAAATGGCATAAAAATTGATTTTAAACAGCGGTTGACGTGCTTCGAAGTACGGTAATGAAATATTTAGAAATCTTTTGTCACGAAATGCGCCGTGCGCGTGACCCTTATTTACCATTCGGATAGTGTCTTGAACGCACGAACAAAACGCCGCTGTTGGAACATAACTATGGATTATTTGGGACCAAACCAACATTTGTTATTGAAGTAGAAGTCCTGGGAGTGCATTCTGACGAAGAACAGGAAAGGTAATCAAACTTTTCTAATAGTAAATCGGAGTTTGGTGAAGGCTAAACTTGCTGGGTGTCTAAATAGCTAGCCCTGTGATGCCGGGCTATTTTAAAATCGGACATATCCAGTACATAGAGGAGTTCTGTATCTATAATTCTTAAAATAATTGTTATGCTTATTGTGAACGTTTATCGTGAGTAATTTAGTAAATTGTTAGTAAATTCGCCGGAAGTTTGCGGGGGTATGCTAGTTCTGAACGTCACATGCTAATGTAAAAAGCTGGTTTTTGATATAAATATGAACTTGATTGAACAAAACATGCATGTATTGTATAACATAATGTCCTAGGTGTGTCATCTGATGAAGATCATCAAAGGTTAGTGCTGCATTTAGCTGTCTTCTGGGTTTTTGTGACATTATATGCTAGCTTGAAAAATGGGTGTCTGATTATTTCTGGCTGGGTACTCTGCTGACATAATCTTGGCTTGAGATACATACCTAATTAATGTCAATGGAATCCTGACCTAGTGAGATATAAACTCAGCAAAAAATAAAACGTTCCTTTCTCAGGACCCTGTCTTTCAAAGATAATTCGTAAAAATCCAAAATAACCTCACAGATCTTCATTGTAAAGGGTTTAAACACTGTTTCCCATGCTTGTTCAATGAACCACAAACAATTAATGAGCATGCACTTGTGGAACGGTCGTTAAGACACTAACAGCTAACAGACGGTAGGCAATTAAGGTCACAGTTGTGAAAACTTAAAACACTAAAGAGGCATTTCTACTGACTCTGAAAAACACCAAAAGAAAGATGCCCAGGGTCCCTGCTCATCTGCGTGAACGTGCCTTAGGCATGCTGCAAGGAGGCATGAGGACTGCAGATGTGGCCAGGGTAATAAATTGCAATGTCCATACTGTGAGACGCCTAAGACAGTGCTACAGGGAGACAGGACGGACAGCTGATCGTCCTCGCAGTGGCAGACCACGTGTAACAACACCTGCACAGGATCAGTACATCCGAACATCACACCTGCGGGACAGGTACAGGATGGCAACAACAACTGCCCACGTTTCACCAGGAACACACAATCCCTACATCAGTGCTCAGACTGTCCACAATAGGCTGAGAGAGGCTAGACTGAGAACTTGTAGGCCTGTTGTAAGGCAGGTCCTCACCAGACATCACCGGCAACAACGTCGCCTATGGTACAAACCCACCGTCGCTGGACCAGACAGGACTGGCAAAAAGTGCTCTTCATTGACGAGTCGCGGTTCTGTCTCACCAGGGGTGATGGTCGGATTCACATTTATTGTTGAAGGAATGAGCATTACACAGAGGCTTGTACTCTGGAGCAGGATCGAGGTGGAGGGTCCATCTTGGTCTGGGGCGGTGTGTCACAGCATCATCGGACTGAGCTTGTTGTCATTGCAGGCAATCTCAATGCTGTGCGTTACAGGGAAGACATCCTACTCCCTCATGTGGTACCCTTCCTGCAGGCTCATCCTGACATGACCCTCCAGCATCACAATGCCATCAGCCATACTGCTCGTTCTGTCCGTGATTTCCTGCAAGACAGGAATGTCAGTGTTCTGCCATGGCCAGCGAAGAGCCCGGATCTCAATCCCATTGAGCACGTCTGGGACCTGTTGGATCGGAGGGGGAGAGCTAGGGCCATTCCCCCCCAGAAATGTCTGGGAACTTGCAGGTGCCTTGGTGGAAGAGTGGGGTAACATCTCACAGCAAGAACTGGCAAATCTGGTGCAGTCCATGAGGAGATGCACTGCAGTACTTAATGCAGCTGGTGGCCACACCAGATACTGACTGTTACTTTTGATTTTGACCCCCCCTTTTGTTCAGGGACACATTATTCCATTTCTGTTAGTCACATGTCTGTGGAACTTGTTCAGTTTATGTCTCAGTTTTTGAATCTTGTTATGTTCGTACAAATGTTTACACATGTTAAGTTTGCTGAAAACAAACGCAGTTGACAGTGAGAGAACGTTTCTTTTTTGCTGAGTTTACATGGCGGAGGCTCAATCAACCTAGTCGTCTTGACTACTTTCCTCTTAACTACTTACATTCTCGCTGGCACCAAACGTTTTAGAAGTGTTGATAGGGGACAGAATGCAGTCTGACCATCAAATAATTGCCACATACATTACTCTTACAGAATTTCCACGTGGGCGAGGATATTGAAAATGTATCAAAGCCTATTGGATGATAACTTGTTTTTAACTAGGACAGAAGATTTTATAACTGACTTTTTCTGACATCACATACAGTAGGTACAGCAGATCCCCTTACTGTATGGGACACTTTTAAATGTGCCTTTAGAGGCCATGCAATTCAGTACTCAGCTCTAAAACAAAAGCAATTTAGGTCAAAAGAGTCCATATTAACAAAGGAAATGGAATGACTAACAGTACAGATAGATGGCAATAAAAACTGTACCATAAAGGCACAGAATCATTTAGATGAAAAACTAAAAGAAATTGAGGAACTTATTCAAGAAAGATTGAGTGTAATATATTATAAAAAACATAGAGAACTGGATGGAAATGGGGGGAAATGTACCAAATATTTTTTTATCTTCAACATAGAAATGCTACCAAAAATAAGGTCTTATTTAATTATTACTGAAACAGAATCCAAGTGGTAAATATAAATATCTAGTCCATTTAAAAAATTGGAGGCCCCTTACAATTCAGTTTTGTGATTAGGGATGCCCCGATATGAAATTCTTGACCGATACCGATATCCGATATATCTTCCTTGCCAAAAAATAACAATACTGATAACTGATATTCAACATTTTTGCGGCCTTTTAAGCATTCTAGTACAGTTAAATAGTTGAAACACACACACCCTGACCAAATAGTTATTTTGTTGGCATTTACGTTTGTCCCCATAACCTGTAAAACATAATCACAACCCATTTCTTTCACTTACTTGGTGTGCTGTTTCGTTGTTCATTTATTCAGTCTCAACCAGGATTTCATCATACATGTCAAGCAATGAAGTTTCAGCTCTGTCTGTCTGTCTGTGGTCTCTCTTCCTCGGTGAACACTGTCACTGTGTCCGTTTCCATCTTGTCCAGCTGTGCCTGTAACATTTCACGTAAACCCTGTTTCTTGTCTTCAGCAAAGTAGTGGTCCTTGTACCTAGCATCGAGCATGGTGGCGACACAGTAGTGGCTCAAAGAGAATGCCACCGAATCGCTTGTTCAAAACCTCAAGTAGCGTACTTTTCCAAGTTAACCCGACGGTCTGTGTTGCCATTTTTGTTGAGCAGGCGTTTCAATGCCATGACAGGGTATCACGTCTGCTGCAGTTGAGCTTATTTCTCGAGTCAGTTGTTCAAATGGAGCTAGGAGTGTTCATGTTTCCAAGTTTCAAGCATGTTCTCAAATGCCATTGAAATGGCAGCAGCGGTATGAGAACCAGCACATTCGTGAGCATGCAATATGTCTTTCCACAGTACGAAATCCTCGTCCACCCACTAGACTCATAATTCTCATGGGGCTGACATTGCTGGTCCAAATGTGAGTCGTGAAGCTAATAGCAGTGACACCCATAGCAAGTAGCTCATGGATGCTGTGTAACTCTGGTAGGGCAACATCTGAAAAATAGCGGCTACTTGGAAGTGTGTACCGGTGCTCGTCCAGTCAGCGAAAGCCAACATCATCCACGACAGAGAACGGTTGATTTGTCAAGGGCAATGAAAACCATTATCTTGGCATTAATGGATTTCGCCTTTGAGTTGTCTCGCTGAAATTTTCTTACTCTTTCAAATGACTGCTCGACTTGTAGACTGCTCGATCCACACAGCAGACATTAGCTGCAGTCCAAACACTTAAAACACATAACCTATCCCCTCAGCCCTCAAATTAAGTGGACAGTTCTGATGACGTATCATGACGTTTGACGAGTATACACTTGCATGGCGAGGGAGGAAGGAATGATTTTTAAATGGACCGGCCCTTGCCCGGAAATTCGTCAGTCGTTCATCCCGCGAGGATTGTGTTTTCAGTCACCGGTGCTTTATATGCGCTATAGTCAATTATGATTGCATGTCTACTTATATTAACTATATAATTATTAATATACACCTACTGTATGATAGTGAGCAAATTAATTTGGTAACTAACGTTAAACTGCCTAGCTGGAACTTCTTATTTTATTTCTACAATTTCCAAAAGCTAACCAAACAAAAACATATTTACTTTTACGAGATGTGTTTGTGCCGTCATGTGCATTAGTAGCACAATTTCTAACCTTTTTACATTCGTTTTTACTTACACTTGTATGTTGACTTCTCCATTGATGTTGTTTTTAAAGTTTTGGCTGACTTTTCTTAGCGGATGTACAATCGTCGCAAATTGAATTATGGGGAGTTTCAGACCCCGGAGTGAACATAATTGTACACTTGCACACTCGACTAAAAACGAGGGCTGAGGGGCTTACGTTACAAACATCCCTTGCTTGGCTAATCATTTGGACCACCCTCCAAGATGGTCATAAGGCGAGGGTAAGTGGATGAGGGTGTGTCTTTTATGAATTTGAACCGCAGCCCTTGTGGGCTAGGTTAGGAATGCTGTGTTGCATGTGTGGCGCTATATTTTTCGTGGAGACATTACGTCATCTACCTACGTTATATAGGTATGCACGTCAGCTTTGAAATAGGTTTTGCACATCGGCGTTAAACTAGACATCGGGCCGATGCCAATGTTGGCATTTTTAGCTAATATCAGCCGATTCCGATATGCTTACCGATATATCGTGCATCCCTAGTTGAAATGCAAAAATTCTAGCAAAATGCATAGCGCATTGAATTAAAAAGGTATTGTCGGAAATTATTCATCCTAATCAAACAGGTTTTCTACATGGATGATAAAGTGGAGATAGTATACAACAAGTATTGAAAACAATAGAACACTATGAAAGATCTGGGAAACCTGGCCTGGTACTGATAGCGGACTTTGAAAAGGCTTTGATAAAGTACGACTGGAATTTATATATAAAATGCCTGGAATATTTCAATTTTGGAGAATCTCTTATAAAATAGCTTAAAGTTATGTATAGTAACCCTATCTGTGAAAGAGTAAATAATGGCTACTTCTCAGAAAGAGTTCAACTGTCAAGAGGAGTAAAACAAGGTTATCCACTGTAGGCATATCAATTTATTATGGTCATCAAAATGTTAGCTATTAAAATCAGATCCAACAATAATATTGAGGTGTTAGAAATCCAGGGCTTAAAAACAAAGGTGTCATTGTACGCTGATGATTGTTTCCTTTTGAATCCACAATTTGGATCCCTCCACAGGTTTATATAGCTTTATATAGAGAGGTTTATATACCTCTCCGGATTAGAACCAAATTATGGTAATTGTACTATATTACGTATTGGATCTAAAAAAAAAAAACTTTTACATTACCGTGTAGATTACCAATAAAATGGTTTGACAGTGATGTGTACATACTCGGTATACATATCCGGAAAGAAAGAAATTATCTCATTACAATACATGTTAATAGAAAGTTAGCAAAAATAGATAAGATCTTGCTACCATGGAAACATGGAAAATACCTGTCTATTTGTGTAAAAATTTCCCTGATTAACTCTTTAGTCATATCCTAGTTTACTTATTTGCTTATGGACTTGCCTACACCTAGTGACCTGTTTTTTAAATTATATGAGCAAAGAATATTCAATTTTATTTGGAACAGCAAGGCAGACAAAATTAAATGGGCCAATTTATATAAATGTATATGAATTTGGAGGGCAGAAATTATTAAATATTAAAGCATTATACCTCTCACTAAAGGCGTCAGTCATACAAAAGTTATACTTAAATCCGAACTATGAATGTCTCACCCCATGTTCAAGAATGGCTTTTTCCCTTTATTCAGATTACAACCTCCCACTTTTGGTTATTTAAAAATGAAATCCTCTCCAAAATATCGCTATTTTTTAAACAAGCCATAGAAAGTTGGTTGCAATTTCAGTTTAATCAACCAATGTCAATGGAATATTTGTGAGTAAACTTTGTTTAAACACGTGGAGGTTTTAGGGCCATAATGAATATGTACAATGAGTATTTACATGTGTTGGAAATCAATCAAATGTGCACATTACTGCTGTTGTCACTGAGTTTTAAGGCAAATTTCACTATAATCATATGCTGTGTGTGAAATATGTCGATTTATGGCTAAGGTGGCAGCGACGCTTCACCTAAAATGCTAAGTAACAGCTGGTTAATGTACAACCCTTCAATATAGGCCCTATTTTTCTTCTCTCTAATATAAGTTTAAACAGGTTGATCACCTGCTTCAACTCCCACTGAACCCCCAACAGATCAGACTAAATTCAATTCAACCGGCCGCATTTGGTTCAAAGCTTTCTGTGTGTGGTCCTGTAATCTGTAATGTATGGTGATTGAGGAGATTAAACGGGTAATGTGATTTCAGAAAGGACACCTACAGACACAAACAGAGCTGAGGACTGTCCTGTACATCACCACTGCAGAGTTGAAACAGGTCCAAGGCGGTTTGGAACCTCTTCAGTTGAACCGATATGTGGGTTGGAGAAAGAACATGTCACGACTACTCACGACGCAAGTGATGTAATATCCCCACAGAAACAATCTTAATTTAACTGTGGTCTGGACTAGTAAATTGTTTGTTGCAGACATTACAGCAAGCTCCAATATCAGGCAAAATAATGCTTGAAGACCTGAGGTGGACTGGAGTCTGTTTGCATTCTACTGAATTATGGCATAAAGCGTATACAGGTTTACGTACATTGCGTGTCTACAGAAATGGAAAGTTTTGAAGAATTGTAGTAATGACCACTCTTCTTTTCCCCATTTCAGGAATCACAGAAAGCAGGAACAGTCTAGTGTATCTGCAGAGTGAACAGTTTTGACAGGGTTCAAACTGCGGAGGTGGCCAGCTGTGTGCCCACACCCATAAGCACTGATATGAATATGGGCACCCCATGATTGTTAAAAAAAAATTATATTGGTGAAAGCCTTCCAGCCCACTGTTTTTTTAGCACACAAAGAAACGGTATATTTAAACCCTGGTAAAGGGGAGTTTGTTAAAATATATGAACCCAGCCAGACTATACACTTTAGCATCCATCCTATAGAAGTATATTCATATTCAATGGAGGATAAGTATCCAAATTGTTGATAACACTGACTGTTATTCTAAGTGGCAAGTGCTATTTGTCACTGCTGTGACGTATAGTTGAAGTTGGAAGTTTACACACACTTAGGTTGGAGTCATGAAAACTCGTTTTTCAACCACTCCACAAATTTCTTGTTAACAAACTATAGTTTTGGCAAATCGATTAGGACATCTACTTTGTGCATGACACAAGTAATTTCTCCAACAATTGTTTACAGACAGATTATTTCACTTATAATTCACTGTATCACAATTCCAGTGGGTCAGACGTTTACATACACTAAGTTGGCCGTGCCTTTAAACAGCTTGGAAAATTCCAGAAAATGATGTCATGGGTTTAGAAGCTTCTGATAGGCTAATTGACATCATTTGAGTCAATTGGAGGTGTACCTGTGGATGTATTTCAAGGCCTACCTTCAAACTCAGTGCCTCTTTGCTTGACGTCATGGGAAAATCAGAAGAAATCAGCCAAGACCTCAGAAAAACATTGTAGACCTCCACAAGTCTGGTTTACCTTGGGAGCAATTTCCAAACGCCTGAAGGTACCACGTTCATCTGTACAAACAATAGTACGCAAGTGTAAACACCATGGGACCACGCAGCCATCACACCCCTCAGGAAGGAGACGCGTTCTGTCTCCTAGAGATGAACGTACTTTGATGTGAAAAGTGCAAATCAATCCCAGAACAACAGCAAAGGACCTTGTGAAGATGCTGGAGGAAACAGGTACAAAAGTATCTAAATCCACAGTAAAACGAGTCCTATATCGACAAAACCTGAAAGGCCACTCAGCAAGGAAGAAGCCACTGCTCCTAAACCACCATAAAAAAGCCAGACTACGGTTTGCAACTGCACATGGGGACAAAGATCGTACTTTTTGGAGAAATGTCCTCTGGTCTGATGAAATAAACATTTAACTGTTTGGCCATAATGACCATCGTTATGTTTGGAGGAAAAAGGGGGAGGCTTGCAAGGCGAAGAACATCATCCCAACCGTGATGCACGGGGGTGGCAGCATCATGTTGTGGGGGTGCTTTGCTGCAGGAGGGACTGGTGCACTTCACAAAGTAGATGGCATCATGAAGGAAGAAAATTATGTGGATATATTGAAGCAACATCTCAAGACATCAGTCAGGAAGTTAAAGTTTGGTCGCAAATGGCCCCAAACATACTTTCAAAGTTGCTGCAAATGGCTTAATAAGGACAACAAAGTCAAGGTATTGGAGTGGCCATCACAAAGCCCTGACCTCAATCCTATAGAAAATGTGTGGGCAGAACTGAAAAAGCGTGTGCAAGCAAGGAGGCCTACAAACCTGACTCGGTTACACCAGCTCTGTCAGGAGGAATTGGCCAAAATTCACCCAACTTATTGTGGGAAGCTTGTGGAAGGCTACCTGAAACGTTTGACCCAAGTTAAACATTTTAAAGGCAATGCTACCAAATACTAATTGAGTGTATGTTCACTTCTGACCCACTGGGAATGTGATGAAAGAAATAAAAGCTGAAATAAATCATTCTCTCTACAACTATTCTGACATTTCACATTCTTAAAATAAAGTGGTGATCCTAACTGGGGACAGGGGATTTGTAAAAGGATTAAATGTTAGGAATTCTGAAAAACTGAGTTTAAATGTATTTGCCTAAGATGAAGGTAAACTTCTGACTTCAACTGTACGTGACTTGGAAGCAGGGAGACATGATGCTAAAGATGTATGTTTATGTACGGCTCTACTGCTGTAGAATGCCAGGGAGACAGTGAATGAGATAGAGGTTACTCATGCAGAGGCAAGGTGTGAAAGGTCCATGTGACATCAGGGACAGCCACACAGCCATGTACTTTATCTTCTGCCCTGGTACCTGTCAAAAAGCCATTAGGTCTTTGCAAGTGTCCTTACAGACCAATACAATCCTAGATTTCCCTACAGTATATACAGTTGAAGTCAGAAGTTTACAAACTCCTTAGCCAAATACATTTAAACTCAGTTTTGAACAATTTCTGACATGGTTTCTTCTGAGGTCTTGGCTGATTTATTTTGCTTTTCCCATGATATCAAGCAAAGAGGCACTGAGTTTGAAGGTAGGCCTTGAAATACATCCACAGGTACACCTCCAATTGACTCAAATTATGTCAATTAGCCTATCAGAAGCTTCTAAACCCATGACATCATTTTCTGGAATTTTCCAAGCTGTTTAAAGGCACAGTCAACTTGGTGTATGTAAACTTCTGACCCACTGGAATTGTGATACAGTGGATTTTAAGTGAAATAATCGGTCTGTAAACAATTGTTGGAGAAATTTCTTGTGTCATGCACAAAGTAGATGTCCTAACCGACTTGCCAAAACTATAGTTTTGTTAACAAGAAATTTGTGGAGTGGTTGGTTTTAATGACTCCAACCTAAGTGTATGTAAACTTCCGACTTCAACTGTAGCTCTACTAGCTTCTGATTTACCTAACTTCGTTGTTGAAGTATAAAAACACGAGTTACCAAACCCGTTCACAGGGTTGGTTAACTCTTGAGGTTCCTTGGGTCTCCACCGAATTAGTTAATGCAATTTGCAAAACTCATTACAATTAGATGTTCTAGTGCCGCTCGGGCAGTTTAGAGTGTTGATTGAGGACCTAGTAGCTGAGGACTGTAACAGTTTTTCATAAATGTTGTGTTTTGGATTGATTGCTGTTTTGTTTTACATTGTATTGGTTGCTGTATTGTTGTGATCAAGGCATCGATGGGAATGAGGCTCTTGCCTCATTGGGTTTTCTCTGAATAAACAAAGAATAAGAAAAAAAATAGGTAAACCACATTATTCCTTTGTCAAAGTAAAGACTCAACCTCACATGTTTTGATACAGTGGCGTATAAGTTAATGTTTTTCGGTCTGTCAAGTCATGTAGGCCTATATTATTTTTTATAAGAAGAGCTATTAAAGCAGATAATGCTGGAAATCAGCATGTTGAGTTCACCAGATTCAAAAGCACACTGGAATGTTTACTTTATCCAATCAGTTAAAACATGCCTAACAGCAACCTTATTATATGGCGGTGTTCTTTTAAATCAAATAAAATAAAATGTTATTGGTCACATACGCATGGCTAGCAGATGTTAATGCGAGTGTAGGGAAATGTTTGTGCTTCTAGTTCCGACCGTGCAGTAATATCTAACAAGTAATCTAACAATTTCACAACTACTACCTTAAACACACAAGTGTAAAGGAATGATTAAGAATATGTACATATATGGATGAGCGATGGCCGTGCAGCATAGGCAAGATGCAGTAGATGGTATAGAGTACAGTATATACGTATGAGATGAGTATTGTAGGGTACGTAAACATTATATAAATTGCCATTGTTTAAAGTGACTAGTGATACATTTATTCCATCAATTTTTTTATTATTAAAGTGGCTAGAGATTTGAGTCAGTATGTTGGCAGCAGCCACTCAATGTTAGTGATGGCTGTTTAACAGTCTGATGGCCTTGAGATAGAAGCTGCTTTTCAGTCTCTCGGTCCCAGCTTTGATGCACCTGTACTGACCTCGCCTTCTGGATGATATCGGGATGAACAGGCAGTGGCTCGGGTGGTTTTTGTCCATGATGATCTTTTTGGCCTTCCTGTGACATCGGGTGGTGTAGGTGTCCTGGAGGGCAGGTAGTTTGTCCCCAGTAATGCGTTGTGCAGACCTCACAGCACCCTCTGGAGAGCCTTACGGTAGTGGGCGGAGCAGTTGTCGTACCAGGTGGTGATACAGCCCGACAAGATGCTCTCGATTGTGCATCTGTAAAAGTTTGTGAGTGTTTTCGGTGACAAACCAAATTTCTTCAGCCTCCTGAGGTTGAAGAGGCGCTGTTGCACCTTCTTCACCATGCTGTCTGGGTGGGTGGACCATTTCAGTTTGTCTGTGATGTGTACACCAAGGAACTTAAAACTTTCCACCTTCTCCACTACTGTTCCGTCGATGTGGATAGGGGGGGTGCTCCCTCTGCTGTTTCCTGAAGTCCACAATCATCTCCTTTGTTTTGTTGACATTGCGTGTCAAGTTATTTTCCTGACACCACACTCAGAATGCCCTCACCTCCTCCCTGTAGGCCGTCTTGTCGTTGTTGGTAATCAAGCCTACCACTGTAGTGTCGTCTGCAAACTTGATGATTGAGTTGGAGGCGTGCATGGCCACGCAATCATGGGTGAACAGGGAGTACAGGAGAGGGCTGAGAACACACCCTTGTGGGGCCCCAGTGTTGAGGATCAGCGGGGTGGAGATGTTGTTTCCTACCCTTACCACCCGGGAGTGGCCCATCAGAAAGTCCAGGACCCAGTTACACAGTGTGGGGTCGAGGCCCATCGTCTTAATGAGTTTAATGCCGAGTTTGGAGGGTACTATGGTGTTAAATGCTGAGCTGTAATCGATGAACAGCATTCTTACATAGGTATTCCTCTTCTCCAGATGGGTTAGGGCAGTGTGCAGTGTGATTGCGATTGCGTCGTCTGTGGACCTATTGGGGCGGTAAACAAATTGGAGTGGGTCTAGGGTGTCAGGTAAGGTGGAGGTGATATGATCCTTGACTTGTCTCTCAAAGCACTTCATGATAACGGAAGTGAGTGCCACAGGGCGATAGTCATTTAGCTCAGTTACCTCAGCTTTCTTGAGAACAGGAACAATGGTGGCCCTCTTGAAGCATGTGGGAACAGCAGACTGAGGACGTGGCTAGGGATGCCGTCTGGGCCATCAGCCTTGCGAGGGTTAACACGTTTAAATGTTTTACTAACGTTTGCTGTGGTGAAGGAGAGCCCACAGGTTTTGGTAGCGGGCCAGTCAGTGGCACTGTATTGTCCTCAAAGCGAGTAAAGAAGTTGTTTAGTTTGTCTGGGAGCAAGACCTCGGTGTCCGCAACTGAGCTGGTTTTGTTTTTGTAATCTGTGATTGACTGTAGACCCTGCCACATACGTCTTGTGTCTGAGCCGTTGAATTGCAACTCAACTTTGTCTCTATACTGACGATTAGCTTGTTGGATTGCCTTGCGGAGGGAATAGCTACACTGTTTGTATTCTGTCATGTTTCCCGTCACCTTGCCATGATTATTAAAAGCAGTGGTTCATGCTTTCAGTTTTGCGCGAATGCTGCCATCAATCCACGGATTCTGCTTGGGGAATGTTTTTAATAGTCACCGTGGGTACAACATCACCGATGCACTGCTAATAAACTTGCTCACCGAATCAGCATACACATCAATGTTGTTGTCTGAGGCTATCCTGAACATATCCCAGTTCACGTGATCAAAGCAATCTTGAAGCATGGAATCAGATTGGTCGGACCAGAGCTGAACAGACCTGAGCACGGGCTCAGGGAGGGAGAGGGAGGGCTTTGTATGCGTCGCGGAAGTCAGAGTAACAGTGATCCAGAATTTTGCCAGCCCGGATCGCGCATTCGATATGCTGCTAAAATTTAGGGAGCCTTGTTTCAGATTAGCCTTGTTAAAATCCCCAGCTACAATAAATGCAGCCTCAGGATATGTGGTTTCCAGTTTACATAGAGTCCAATAAAGTTCTTTCAGGGCCGTCGAGGTGTCTGCTTGGGGGGGATGTACACGGCTGTGATTGTAATCGAAGAGAATTATCTTGGTAGCTAATGTGGTCGGCATTTGATTGTAAGGAATTCTAGGTCAGGTGAACAAAAGGACTTGAGTTCCTGTATGTTGTTATGATCACACCACGACTCGTTAATCATAAGGCATACACCACCTTCCTTCTTCTTACAAGAGAGATGTTTGTTTCTGTCGGCGCGATGCGTGAAGAAACCAAGTGACTGTACCGACTCTGATAATGTATCCTAGGTGAGCCATGTTTCCATGAAACAGAGAATGTTACAATCTCTGATGTCTCTCTGGAAGGCAACCCAAAGACTGGACATTGGCGAGTAGTATACTCGTGAGCGATGTGCCCGTCTACAGATCCTGACCAGAAGATCGCTCCATCTGCCCCTTCTGCGGCGCCGTTGTTTTGGGTCGCCTACTGGGATCCGATCCATTGTCCTGAGTGGTGGTCCAAACAGAGGATCCGCTTCGGAAAAGTCGTATTCCTGGTCGTAATGTTGGTAAGTTGACGTTGCTCTTATATCCAATAGTTCTTCCCAGCTGTATGTAATAAGACTTAAGATTTCCTGGGGTAACAATGCAAGAAATAATACATAAAAAAAAAAAATACTGCATAGTTTCCTAAGAATGCAAAGCGAGGCAACCATCTCTGTTGGCGCCATGTTGGAATCAAAATGGAAAAACAGGAAAAGCACTTTGGTCTAATAGTAGGCAATGCTTTCATAGGGCTGCTCAAGTCCGCACTTGTCTTACATGACTTTGATCATGACTCTCAGTTCCATTTCATTACACATAAGAGTCATTGGACGAAGGCGTCTTCCGTACGGGGGAGTTTTGTTAACAGGCATCGCTTGCAGTAAGGTTTTGGAAGCATAAGGACCTTATCTTTCATATCTACGAGAAATAATTTTCAAAAAACTAAAGGATACATTGATACACACCTTTATAGGCTTAAACTTAGTAATTCCACACGCCATACTGTATATCCATGTTACAGGGCAGTGATTATGGAAGACAGACGGAAGACAGAGGAACCACCTGGTCCAACCTGTTGTCCTGTGGGGTATTGAAGACCCTTTCAATTAATTAATTTCTTTCTCCGACTCTTCCGACTTGATTTAGACTCCTTAATAAAGCAGTCTACAACTTCACCATCTGCACAATCAACCTTGCAGTCAGTCGCCTTTGATAGTAGATTGCGCGTGTGGAATGGATTGTTTCGTTCTAAACCTACAGGTGTCCCACGCATGAGCGTATTGCAGGGGCTTTAGAAGTATTCGCTTTTTATTGTATTAGTACAGTTCTCTTGGGTATTGTAGCTTATTATTGTAGCCTATCATGGTTTAACGCTCTTTAATTCACTTCAACGGTTTCTTACGGTACATGTCCTATCTGAGGTAAAGTTGGTTTGTGTGGAGTTCTTTGGAATGAGGGGGAACAGATGGATAGTTTTTGGACAAAAACAAGTCAGCCCATGAAGACGTGCCGGCCTCAAGTAAAGTTATCATTAGAACTGGTATGTCGCCTATATGTGAGCTGAGCATCTCAGAGCATTTTCATAAGAAATACACTTACATTTCTGTAATGTCTTCTCCTGTTTGCTAATGGGGTTGAATTATTATGTTGGACAGGAATTTATTTTAAGAGTGACAGAATGAGTATTGATATTGAAAACATCTTTCAACTTGTTCCCTTTGAATAGAACGTTTTATTCACAAGTATATACACAATTAATTAAGAAAATAACAAATTGCATCAACAGTTATGCATACTTACACGAATCAAAGGCCATTTGATTTGTGTAAGTAAATTCCCATGTGTTTTTAAATAAAAAGTAACACAAAAAACAAACGTATTGTTCTTAGAGTCTGTCGCATTCCCACTCTGGCCCATCAGACAGATGGGGCACTTCGATAAAGAACATCTCCTTGTTGGCGGGAGGAGGAGGAGTACAGGGGGGGCTCCCCACTCCCGAATCTGGGCTTGAGGCCGCCTTAATCGCCGTGAGCGGATACGGATTTCCAGGGGCATACATCATCTCCTTCTGATGATGAGGAGGTGCTTTGAGTCCATTGCCTCTTCCAGAGCCCTGGTGAGCATCGCCTTTCGGCTTAAAACGCTTGAGCTTGACCGTGTCCTTGCCATCGCTGGTGCAGGGCAGCAAGATGGCGACGTCCTTGCGGAACTTGGAGCTGAGGCCGAAGTAGATGAGCGGGTTGTAGAAGCTGGCCGACTTGGCAAAGAGGCGGGTGAAGATGCTGGTGAGGCTGGGTACGTGGAAGCCACAGGCCGACCACATGGAGACAACGGCGTACGGCGACCACGCCAGTATGAATGCTGTGCAGATGACAATGGATACCTGGGAGAAAACAAAAGTTAGGATGACCGTTAAATCATAACCCATCGTTTAACGCTTGGTCTATATGTAGTATTGTTTGTACATCTGCATTGTTTTGGACTCTGACACATGCTCACTCTAATATATCTACTCTGGATTGTTTATTGGACTCACTCTGTCATTTCTTGATTTCTTGTTTAGATTTTTGTATTGAATCTGCAAAATATATTTATTTTTACACCTTTTTCCTCCCCAATTTCGTGGTATCCAATTGATAGTTACAGTCTTGTCCCATCGCTGCAACTCCCGTACGGACTCGGGAGAGGCGAAGGTCGAAAGCCATGCATCCTCCGAAACACAACCCAGCCAAGCTTCTTGACACAATGACCGCTTAACCCGGAAGCCAGCTGCACCAATGTGTCAGAGGAAACACTGTGCATTGCGTCCAGCCCGCCACAGGAGTCGCTAGTGCACGATGGGACAAGAACATCCCTGCCGGGCCAAACCCTCCCTTAATCCAGACGGAGCTGGGCCAATTGTGCACCGCCCCATGGGTCTCACGGTCGCGGCCGGCTCCGACAGAGCCTGGACTCGAACCAGGATCTCTAGTGGCACAGCTAGCTGCACTGCGATGCAGTGCCTAGGACCACTGCGCCACTCAGGAGGCCATTTGTGAGACGTTCTACTGCACTCTTGGAGCTAGTAACATAAGCATTTCGCTGCACCTGCTGATAACACCTGCAAATCTTTGTACATGGCCAATAAACGTTGATTTGATTTGAATCCTACTCACAATGGTGACGTCCCTTTCAATCTTTCTCTGCCTTTCGGTCAGGTCTCCCTCAGTGGCCATGGCGTTGCCTCTCTTCACTGTGTTGATGATGGACACGTAGGTGAAGAGCATGACCAGCACGGGGATGAAGAAGCAGAATATGAGGATGGAGATGATGTAGGACTTGTAGACAGTGGAGTAGTTGGCTTTGGCCCAGTTGATTTCACACGTTCCATAACCACGATCTAAAAGGAGGAGATTGAGATAACCTTCATGTGTTTGTATGTTGTCCATTTTTTAATATTTGTTCAGGTGAAGATTGTTTAAAATGTAAGAATTCCCTCTATTTTGGCCCTTCGAAAAGTCAGGGTAAATGTGACAAAAGGTCCACATATGTCAAAATGTGGTCAGTTCTCGTTTAAAGATTGTCTTCTGCTAATGTTTTAGATAGCAACTTGCTTTAGTGCTATTATTTGTTTGTCGTCATTGTGCACATACAAATCTTGAAAATGTTGCCCCACCAGAATGTTACAAGAACCTAACACAAGTAAGTGCCCCTGTATCAAATAGTATGTCACATGATAACTAGCCATGTTTATTTCACCTGTGTAACTCCCCCAGCCCAGAAGGGGCGCTCCCGACCAGAACACAGCCCCCAACCAGATGAATATTAGGCACATGCCTATGCTTGTGTTGGTTATGCAGTGAGCTAGGTAAAGGAACAAAGTTGAAAGTTAAAAGAAAGGCTCCCACAAGAACATTGTATCTGACCAGAACATCTAGCCTACAGCCTGCATTTTTCTTCCAACTTTATTGGAATTATTGAGATGAAGATTAAAGGTTAAGGTTGTGTCACAGTGTCTTACCTTTACCCGGATGGCATCCCTTGATGTATCTTGTGACACTGATGACAGTCAAAGTATTGATGCTGCTGAGGCCGAAGACCAAGGTGAAGAAGCCGTCCACCTGGGTAAGACCAACAAAACTGTTAGGGATGCTTAGAGGGGGAAGGTGTAGGGAAGAGAATCTCAAAACGAAGTACAGTAGAAAAAAAACAGACATCCACTGTTCTTGCAGAAGTTGAAGGACTCCAATCACTCAGAAGATTAAGT
The DNA here is from genome assembly GCF_901001165.1 of Salmo trutta. Taxonomy (NCBI): domain Eukaryota; kingdom Metazoa; phylum Chordata; class Actinopteri; order Salmoniformes; family Salmonidae; genus Salmo; species Salmo trutta. The sequence goes on from NC_042994.1 coordinate 18,077,417, forward strand.
TGAAAGCAATTATCCTAATGTTGAATACTTGTTTGGGTTCACGTACTTAACAAATCCATCACTAACCAATTACTGATTTTGTGTGAATTGGGCTCCTTTCTACTTTGCCAAATCCTTCTCCTGGTTGTTCAGTTTTCAGTTCACCAGGATGGACACTTATATAGCCAGAACACAGAAGAGCTAATCTAGCTACATTAAATGGAGTTAAAGATCAGTCCATCACAGCTATGGTCAGCAGTGGGGAGTATGTCTGATCAAGATCGACAGCTTCTATCAAATTAACTTCAACTTCTCTTCCTAGTAGAGACAGGAGCCAATGTACGTTGACTGATCAGATTACTTAATCTAATCTAATATATTTACATCCAAGCCCCATCCCCTTTTGCCTCACGGTCAGATACACTTTGGAGGACAATGCATATGTCTATTGGAGGAAAAACCTTGGACCATAATTTAAAAAAACACTGGTGGGATGCTTCAAGCAACATAGCATTTCCTGCAAATGGGGTTTCTCCATAATTGGAAACAGACCTGGGTTCAAATGCTATTTCAAATATCTAAATTCCTTTTATTACATTTGAAGTAAGTATTCAGATATATTTTATTTGAAAAGGCAAGTAGTTTAATATTTTAATGTGTTTGGAAATACACTTGGAAAGTATTTGAAAATACTCTCAAATACAATTTGGTAGATTTGGCTTTTATAAATAACAATTCAAATACGTCAATAAAAGTACTTGTTTTGGGCTGTGTATTAAAAAACGAAAATATTTTTTCTGTGTATTTTAAATACCAAATACTCAAATACACATGTATTTGAACCCAGGTCTGGTTGGAAAGTAGTTACATGCCAGAGTTCATGTCCCATCATGCATTTTACTTGCTCCTTATTAGGGTAAGCAAACCCATTAAGCTCACGTACCCATTAAACTCACTTCCAATTCTGGATTAAAAATAAATAAATAAATACATTTCCTGCTGTTTAATGTTTCAACCAATTAATCTGATTGTTATTTCCATACCAGTTTTTATTCTAAGACAATCAGATGTTTTATTATTAAGTTATTGACAGCTACATGTATGTGTAAGTTCAAAACTGCAAAAAAACTTTGGTGTGGAGGTGACTCTTGATACACCTTTTTTTGTTTGCATTTTCTGTACCTTCTCAGATAAGTGATCACACTTAATGTAAAAATAAGATATTAATGTGTTGATATATGATAGCATACCACATAGGTATTAATGACTATTTCTTGCCAATTGAAAATATGGGTTTTTCATGCAACCAGTCATACCGCATATCAGTCAATACAGTAGCAACATAACTTGGTGAACCACAACAATATAATAGATCTTAAGCACTCACAGCTCACCTTTTTTTAACGCATTTAGTCTTATTTTACTGTTAAATGAACCTTGCATTGTTATACATGGTTGTCTTTTTTGTAAATTTCACATTTATCTCAGGTGGGCTTGAAGGCTACAGTAGCACAAAAATCATTCGCTCTATACAGAGTGTAAATTAAAATAATATTGTTCAATATGATCAATACTAAAGTCACATATTATTGTAGTCTATAGTGTATATTTATACCCCAAACCATTTGTTTCCAAATATTTTATGACTGAACTTTGCTATTCAGTCTTTTTTTTTTTACCATAAATCACTGTTGTTCCAATTAATCCCAGTAGCCTGGTTCGCATTGAAACGCATGGAGAGTGTGTGTTGATAACCCTAATATTCAATGAGCCTGACCATAGGTGTTTTTTCTTCAGATTTATTTTCATTCAAATAGTCAAACTACATTTATGCATCTTATGCATCTATTCATGGTTTAGTTTACCAAGATTAAAAACAATTAAGAACAATTAAAAGCCTCTGTACTCTCTCCAAGACGTTTGGAGTGGATAGATAGTCATTGATGCAGAGAGAGAAGAATAAGATCAGGGTAGAAGGATATCAGGGATGGAAGACCTAGAAATATTGGACAAAAATGGAAACAAATGTGGGACAAGAAGATGGATGGACTATTGGATGACTACTTATGCAGTTAGAGCCAGGCGCGTTGTCATATTGTCCATCATTCATCCAGGTTTTTCTATATTTGTGTTCACCACATGTACCTTTGTAATACAACAGTAGAGAGGGACATTTTAAACTGTCTTCACACAGACTTTAGGAAGACAAGTTGAACTAACGAACAAGAATAAGACTACAGCAAATGTGAACCAGCTTTCAGATAATTCATTAAAAGTTGTGTGTGTTATGGTCTTTGTGCATGGCGTCTTATCCACAGAGGGCCGGTGAGGGTGCATGTTTTTGTTCTAACCAAGCAGTATTACTGACTCAACTTATCAAGTCTTGGTTGAAGTCTATGATTAGTTGATTTGTCGAATCAGGTGTGTACCTGTTGGCATGAATAAAAGCCATGGGCCCACATTGTTCTCTGCGGATACGATTGGACACCCACTTTTATGAGCGCTACACTATAATTTAAGTTTACATAAGATATGTCAGTTTGTAAGTTTTCAGCATTAGGAAATATATTTCAATGTATTATTTTAGAGGTGGTGTAACTGCTGTCGTAGGGAGGGGACCAAAGCGCAGCGTGTTGATTGCTCATGATGAATATTTATTTTAACTCAGAACACTAAAGAAAAAAAAACAAAGCGAAAACAAAAGCGCACAGTTCTGTCAGGTACATAAACTAAACAGAAGACAACTACCCACAAACACAGGTGGAAAAAAAACCCTACTTAAGTATGATCTCCAATTAGAGACAATGAGGACCAGCTGCCTCTAATTGGAGATCATCCCAACAAACAAAAAAACATAGAAATAGAAAAACTAGAACCTAAACATAGATATACAAAACATACAAAAACACAAAACATCCCCTGTCACGCCCTGACCTACTCTACCATAGAAAATAACATCTTACTATGGTCAGGATCTGACAGGTGGGCTTATTTAGTACCCATTAAACCCAGTCCGGACTTTCCACATATTTTATCAAATATCTTTATCTTATATAAACAAATGGTGTAAATCAAGTCATACAATTTCACATGAGAGATTAATCGTTCATATTATCTCCACTTTTCTTACAACAATTAGGGCAAAGTATATGTTAGAAATGTCTAAACTTAGATTTTGGTGGGCTTAATAGGGATACTTATCCTATAGTCCGCAATCTCATCTTTGACAACTCTCTCACCTTACTCTGACCCAGACATTCTATAATCAAGCTTTCAATGTCTGCTGACCTCAGGACCACTTTTCTTTATCAGAAGAAAGTCTCCTCATCTGTCCTCTCTGCCCTACTTAATGTTTTTTTTATCTCAGTCTTTTTAAAATCATTTCTGTCTCTCCTCTTAGTTCGTTTTCATTTGGATGTTTTCCTATTGTTTTTAGCATTGGCCAATAGTAAATGAAAAGATTATTGTTCAGTGTTAGTTGGACATTATTCAACTACGATTTGTCCCAAACAAGCAGTAACACCTGCTTGGGGAAATGACTGTAATTAACATTAAAACACACACACACACACACACACACACACACACACACACACACACACACACACACACACACACACACACACACACACACTGTTGTTGTATTAACACGTTTGATAAAAATAGAACAAGGATAACATTGTAATTTCACAGACATATTCATTTTTTTTAAGGTGGCATTTTCTCACATTGTGCACTAAAACAAAAACCCATGTGTTAAATTGATTGATAGGCTTGAACTAAAATGTATATTTTCAAGAGGCCCCAATAAAACAAGGTAATGGATATTGCCCGTCAATCACGTGTAAGCAAGGACCCAGACATTACAGGACACCTTAATGATATTAGCCCTTGCGCAAATCACACTTCCTCTTTTATCAAATGCCAAAAAAAAAGCATTATTATTCCCCCCTAAGATAGTGTTAAAATTACATTACTTCAGGTACAGCCTACAGACCTTTTCTCCTGTGCTGTAGTTAGCAATATAAGGCCTTTGTGACACCTTGTAAAACCAACCTCGCTTTTTCCAGGTGACTCATCGTCATCACTTAAAGTGATGAATGTGCCAACACGCTACTTTTTATTGAATTAATGATCAACTGTCCGAAGCACCCATTGTTAATATTCTATTCGTACCCAAGCTAATAATAGAAAGGACCATCCTCCCCCAAAGAACCATCGTAGTGTAGTGAATATAATGATCTGTTGCAACACATTTCTATGCTTTATCCATTGTGTTATGTTTACTAAGTGTTCCATTCGGAGTGGACCATTGATATTCTTAACTAGGCAATTAACAGGAAACGACAAAGAGCTGGCCATACAAACTAAGCCATAGAGCAGTGTTTTTGCAAATCGGCAATCGTAAAGGTACGTTGTCTTGTTTGTGTATTTGACATTTGTGTAGAGGATGGCGAAGTTAGCATCTCACAGTGACATCACCTTCCAGGAGACCTGAACTACTAAAGTCCTGTCCAATCATGCCATGTTTTATGGGATAGCGGTAATGTCTGTGTCTTGTGAGTATAGTATCAGATCCTGCAGTAGGATGGCACATGCTACACATGCAACACATTACCATTCACATACAATACAAATGTGAAGCATCTCACTTCTCAAAACCACGTTTCCCCCTCCAACCAGATACCCTCATTGCCTACCTGACATGTCCAGATCGAGGTAACCAGGTATCCGTTGTCCCGGAACACATTGAAGATCTCCAGGATCCCTCGGGAGTAGCCGAAGACGGAAATACTGGCGTCGGAGATGGCCAGGTTAAAGGTGAGATAGTCCGTGGGCTGCAGCGACGCACGCTGCTTGTACAGGACGAAGATCACAATACTGTTGCCAAACCACGACAGCCAACCTGACGAGGGAAAAAAAACATTGACATACTAACTGATTGGCTTTATATAGCTCTTTTCCAGAAGCTAAAAACACTACATAGAGAGAAACTCACCCCATCTATTACCAGTGTGTCCCAAACTACCTATGAGCAAAGGCCTTGTCAGTTTTGTGAAATGTAATGGAATTGTAGTCACACCATACAAAATGCAGCTCATAAAGCAGCATGATGCGTTGAGGTGACAAAGTGCCTCATCTGTGATTTAAACCTACTGACCTTCTCTTTAAACATTGCATATTCAAAAACAAAAATTAGTATAAATCTTCCTTCATGAAATTTCCTTTAGAGCTAATAGTAGGTATTTACAGGATAGGTAGCCTACCTATCCTGTAAATAAAATGACAGTCACCCTACTGATTTCAAAAGTCAGGATCAATTTAAATAAATGTAAATACATTTGCACCAAATAACAAGTAATTACACGTCTTTCTGCCCTCTCTTAAAGAACGCCAGACTGGCTGGCTGTCATTCTTTCTTGATTGATGATTTCCACGGTGTAGACAGGATCTGAATGGCTGCAGGATTCACCCCTCTTTGTCCTGGGCTACTTATAACACCAAAACCACTAACCGTTGCCCATACACTACACTGACAGTAACAGTAGTATAACAACTGCAATAACAAAGGTTTCTGGTATTGGTGATTTGTATTCTGCAGTGCAATCGAACTCTTCATCCAATTGTTGTTTATTGCGATATCAAAATATAGTAAAAAAAAAAGAAGAACAAGATAAATGTAGACTACTCTCTGGATAATTTTTTTTGTAAATTAGTACAAACTACTGTCATTCATCTTACCCTAACGTTTAGGTAATAAAATAACAATTATGAAGTGGTAAACTAGCCATTAGTGACATATTTCCAGATGTTTTGCCATGAAAGCAAAACTAAATAAAGTAGTTGCATCATAAAAGCAAAGCTACATTTTAAAAACGAAATTACATTCCAACAACTACATAAGCAAGTTCTCCCACCTAGCACCAGCAGGTATACTCCTATAATGGTCTCCCCTTGATCCGAGAAAGGAGGGTCTTTATTCGACATGGTAAAAGTGTTATTCCTCCATGGAATGTTAGCCACTTGAAAAGCATTATTGGCTGACATTTTGTTGTCTGAACGTTCCAGCTGCCGAGACATACACGGAGCTGCGCGCTCTCTACTTGCTAAGACACAAAGGTGCTTCCTCTGAGAAAACACTTGACCCGCTCCTCTTTCCCTAAATCCAGTCTAAAAATATTCTTCGGCGCACAGTGTTGTCTGAGAGGGGTGACGTGTACTTAGCTAATCCCAATTATACCCCGAGGTTGATACCCTGCGGGGGGAAATCACTTGTTGTTTCTGACTTGAGCTATGTCGTTTTGTCCTCGAGGAAATTGATTTGCAACTGAGGAAACGTCAGTGTGTTATTGTATTTGGGTGAAGTTGTAGGCTAAGCACAAGTTGTTGTGGCTTTCATTTACTACATGATTAACTCAATTTAATAAAGCCCAGTGTATAATGAAAAATATTAGTAGAGTAGCCAGCCTACACGTTTTACAGGGACGCGCTGCTGTCAAATTGAGAGCAAGTCAGCGACTACAGACAAGGACTCCCATGTAGCCTAAAACCGCTGTCCAAGGTGCTGAAAAGGAGAGCGTTTGCAAAGAATTAGGCTTTTATTTGTCTAAATAGTCTAAATACGTTGTTGCAGTGACTGAGTCAAATCAATGATATCAGATCAATTAGCCCTACATTTCTTCATATTAACCAACTTTTTGACTTGTATCTATTATTAAGTTTACTTATGGCATCGGACAAAATTATTTTAGGCATCTTAAATTGATGATTGCTTGGTACTAAAATAGTCTGTGTAATTTACCTTTTCGCCTTTAGAAAATGTATTTCAAAGTAAATGCTTCAATCTAAAACAAATGGATTAAAGCTGCCAATAATATTTTTGAAAATTAAGTAGGTTATCTATAGGAGATGATGATAGGCTATTATAATGCCTTATAATGCACAGATAGTGCTACCCAAATTTCGTTGCTAGATGTTGTGTTAACTGTGTTAGTTCAGTGCTCTTAAAGGTTTAATTTTCAACTTTTATGCTAACGTTCCAGTTTTCCGTATTATAGTGTGTTGTTACATTTGTGTATTTGTATGCTGAATTTCCATGTAAATGGACAATAAATTATACTGAACAAAAATATAAACACAACATGCAACATTTTCAAGGACTTTACTGAGTTACAGCTCATATAAGGAAATCAGTCAATTGAAATCAATAAATTAGTCATGGGCAGAGGTGCAGCCCTGGGTGAGCCTTGGAGAGCATAGGCCCATCCACTTGGCAGCCAGGCCAAAAATACCCACTGGGGAGCCAGGCTCCGTCAATCAGAATGAGTTTTTACAAAAAAAATTGCTTTATTACAGACAAAAATACTCCTCAGCACCCCTCCTCAGATAATCCCGCAAGTGAAGAAGCCGGGTATGGAGGTCTCGGGCTGGCGTGGTTACACGTGGTTGTGAGTCCGGTTGAACATGTTGCCAAATTCTCTAAAACGACATTGGAACCAGTTTACGGTAGAGAAATGAACATTCAATTCTCTGGCAACAGCTCTGGTGGATATTCCTGCAGTCAGCATGCCAATTGCACGCTCCAACAAAACTTGAGACATCTATGGCATTGTGTTGTGTTACAAAACTGCACATTTTTGTGTAATTATCATGTTGTTTAATCAGCTTTTTGATATGCCACAGCTTTCAGTCAGGTGAATGGATTATCTTGTCAAAGGAGAAATGCTCACTAACAGGGATGTAAAACAAATTGGTGCACAAAATTTGAGATAAATAATCATTTTGTATGTAAGGAAAATGTCTGGGATTTTTTGTTTCTGCTCATGAAACATCGGACCAACACTTTACATGTTGCGTTTATATTTTTGCTTAGTATATATTGTATCCTCAAAAGCTAAATGGAACATGGTAGACATAAAGCAGGGCTATTCAACTGGGGGCCCACTGGCCAGATCCGGACCGTTTATTTATTTAGACTGGCCCTTTGATCAATTTTGAACATTAATAAAAGATCTGCAAAAAAATCCCCTCCAAAATCTGAACAAAAAAGATAGAACTGCCAAAGGGGGTGGAGTTGCAATCTACTGCAGAGACAGCCTGCAGAGTTCTGTCATGCTATCCAGGTCTGTGCCCAAACAGTTCAAGCTTCTACTTTTAAGAATCCACCTTTCCATAAATATGTCTCTCACTGTTGCCGCTTGTTATAGACCCCCCTCAGCACCCAGCTGTGCACTGGACACCATATGTGAATTAATTACCCCCCATTTATCTTCAGAGTTTGTACTGTTAGGTACAAACTGGGATATGCTTAACACCCCGGCCGTCCTACAATCTAAGCTAGATGCCCTCAATCTCACACAAATTATCAAGGAACCTATCAGGTACAACCCTAAATCCGTAAACACAGGCACCCTCGTAGATATCATCCTGACCAACCTACACCTCTGCTGTCTTCAACCAGGATCTCAGCGATCATTGCTTGCATCCGTAATTGCTCCGCGGTCAAACAACCACCCCTCATCACTGTCAAACGCTCCCTAAAACACTTCAGCGAGCAGGCCTTTCAAATCGACCTGGCCCAGGTATCCTGGAAGGATATTGACCTCATTCCATAAGTAGAGGATGCCTGGTTATTCTTTAAAAGTGCTTTCCTCACCATCTTAAATAAGCATGCCCCATTCAAAAAATGATGAACTAAGAACAGATATAGCCCTTGGTTCACTCCAGACCTGACTGCCCTTGACCAGCACAAAAACATCCTGTGGCGTATTGCATTAGGATCGAATAGTCCCTGCGATATGCAACATTTCAGGGAAGTTAGGAACCAACAGGCAGTTAGGAAAGCAAAGGCTAGCTTTTTCAAACAGAAATTTGCATCCTGTTGCACCAACTCCAAAAAGTTCTGATACACTGTAAAGTCCATGGAGAATAAGAGCACCTCCTCACAGCTGCCCACTGCACTGAGGCTAGGAAACACTGTCACCACCGATAAATCTACGATAATCGAGATTTTCAATAAGCATTTTTCTACGGCTGGCCATGCTTTCCACCTGGCTACCCCTACCCCGGTAAACAGCTCTGCACCCCCCACAGCCACTTGCCCAAGCCTCCCCCATTTCTCCTTCACCCAAATCCAGATAGCTGATGTCCTGAAAGAGCTGCTGAAAGAGGTCCTGAAAGACCCCTACAAATCAGCTGGGCTAGACAATCTGGACCCTTTCTTTCTAAAATTATCCCCTGCAATTGTTGCAACCCCTATTACTAGCCTGTTCAACCTCTCTCTCATATCATCTGAGATCCCCAAAGATTGGAAAGCTGCCACGGTCATCCCCCTCTTCAAAGGGGGAGACACTCTAGACCCAAACTGTTACAGACCTATATCTATCCTACTCGACGAAAGCCAAGTTAACAAACAGATCACCGACCATTTCGAATCCCACCGTACCTTCTCCGCTATGCAATCTGGTTTCCGAGCTGGTCACGGGTGCACCTCAGCCACGCTCAAGGTCCTAAATGATATCATAAATGATATAAATGTTGTAAATGATATTGCAAATGCCTTAGATGATAGAAAGTACTGTGCTGCGTTGTTTGTAGATTTGTCAAAAGCTTTTGACACTGTAGACCATGCTATCCTTTTGAGTAAGCTGTCATCTATAGGACTGGGCACTGATGCCTGCCGATGGTTTTATGACTATCTTAAAGATAGAACTCAGGCCGTCATGGTCGACGGGGTCAAGTCTGACCCCTTACAGTTACTTAAAGGGGTCCCTCAGGGTTCAATAATTGTCCCACTATTGTTCTCACTTTATATAAACAACATTGGTGATGATGTCAGATATTGTAAATTCCATTTATATGCAGATGACACAGTAATGTACTCTATTGCTCCAACAGCGGACCAAGCTTTAATGCAGTTGGAGTCTGATTTTAGGATACTACAGGGGTCTCTTTTACAGCTTAAACTTGTTTTAAACGCTAAGAAAACAAATGTCCTGTTTTATTCTAGGTCTAAACTCTCAGTTAGAAACTTTTGTAATCACCAGCTTGGATGGTACTCAAATCAAACAGGTCTCTGCATATAAATACTTAGGGGTATGGTTAGATGATAGGCTTTCTTTTAAAAAACATGTTACTGAATTGGGAAAAAAGCTCAAATTCAAGATAGGGTTCCTTTACAGAAACAGGGCTTGTCTGTCCTCCGTAAATAGAAACAAATTGTGCAGGCTACTTTTATGTCCGTTTTAGATTATGGTGATATTATCTATATGCATGCATCGGCAAACACATTAAAACCACTGGATGCTATTTACCATTGTGCACTCAGGTTTATCACGGGTGATAGTTACAAAACTCATCACTGTATCCTATATCAACATGTGGGTTGGGCCTCTATCTGTGAGGCGAGAGCAACATGCTCTCTTGTTTATTTATAACGCACTTCTTTTAAAACTACCTCCATATATATCATCATTAATTTCCACTAGATATGCTAATTTTAAAACCAGATCACAGATGTGGATTACATTAGAGACTCCTGCGGTCTCCACAGAGTTGGGTAGGACTGCCTTCAGTTCCTTTGCACCTTATTTATGGAACAAACTGCAGATCCAACTTAAGTTAGACACTCTGGTGTCCCTTGCCCATTTCAAAAATGTTATGGGGGATCAATATGATGTTGTCTGTGATTGTTTCTGTTGAATTGTGTCTTTGTTTTGTATGTTTGAAATGTTCTTGTCTGTATGCCTAAAACTGTACATGTCAACATGTTTACACAGGGCACAGCCGTAAAAGAGATCCAGGTCTCAGTCGGTTTTCCCTGTTAAAATAAAGAAAACGCATAACCGTCATCGATAAGAGACAATACTGTGGAGCCATATTCATCAACCTGGCCAAGGCTTTTGACTCTGTCAATCACCGCATTCTTATCGGCAAACTCAACAGCCTTGGTTTCTCAAATCACTGCCTCGCCTGGTTCACCAACTACTTCTCAGACAGAGTTCAGTGTGTCAAGTCGGAGGGCCTGTTGTCTGGACCTCTGGCAGTCTCTATGGGGGTGCCACAGGGTTCAATTCTCGGACAACTCTTTTCTCTGTATACATCAATGATGTTGCTCTTGCTGCTGGTGATGCTCTGATCCACCTCCACGCAGACGACACCATTCTGTATACTTCTGGCCCTTCTTTGGACACTGTGTTAACAAACCTCCAGACGAGCTTCAATGCCATATAACTCTCCTTCCGTGGCCTCCAACTGCTCTTAAATGCAAGTAAAAATAAATGCACGCTCTTCAACCGATCGCCGCCCGCACCTGCTTGCCCGTCCAGCGTCACTACACTCTGGACGGTTCTGACTTAGAATATGTGGACAACTACAAATACCTAGGTGTCTGGTTAGACTGTAAACTCTCCTTCCAGACTCACATTAAGCATATCCAATCCAAAATTAAATCCAGAATCAGCTTCCTATTTCGCAACAAAGCATCCTTCACTCATGCTGCCAAACATACCCTCGTAAAACTGACTATCCTACTGATCCTTGACTTCGACGATGTCATTTACAAAATAGCCTCCAACACTCTACTCAGCAAATTGGATGCAGTCTATCACAGTGCCATCCGTTTTGTTACCAAAGCCCCATATACTACCCACCACTGCGACCTGTATGCTCTCGTTGGCTGGCCCTCGCTTCATATTCGTTGCCAAACCCACTGGCTCCAGGTCATCTATAAGTCTTTGCTAGGTAAAGCCCCGCCTTAACTCAGCTCACTGGTCACCATAGCAGCACTCACCCGTAGCACATGCTCCAGCAGGTATATTTCACTGGTCTCCCCAAAAGCCAACTCCTCCTTTGGCCGCCTTTCCTTCCAGTTATCTGCTGCCAATGACTGGAACGAATTGCAAAAGTCACTGAAGCTGGAGACTCATATCTCCTTCACTAACTTTAAGCATCAGCTGTCAGAGCAGCTCACAGATCATTGCACCTGTACATAGCCCATCTGTAAATAGCCCACCCAACTTCCTCATCCCAATATTGTTTAGTTTTTTTGCTCCTTTGCACCCGAGTATCTCTACTTGCACATTCATCTTCTGCACATCTTTCACTCCAGTGTTTAATTGCTAAATTGTAAATATTTCGCCACTATGGCCTATTTATTGCCTTACCTCCCTAATCCTACTTCATTTGCACACACTGTATATAGACTTTTCTATTGTGTTATTGACTGTACATTTGTTTACTCCATGTGTAACTCTCTGTTCTTTGTGTCGCACTGCATGGCTTTATCTTGGCCAGGTTGCAGTTGTAAATGAGAACTTGTTCTCAGCTGGCCTACCTGGTAAATAAGGGTGAAATAAAAAATAATAATAACAAAAAAGTTCTGTTCCAAAATTACACGCACTTTTGTGGTTATCTGTAGTGTGGTTTCTAGCGCCTATGTGGCATGTTGATTATTTTTTCTTCATATGAATTTGGCTCTAGCGTTTGAACAGTTTAAGTTACAAAAACTTATGACCCCATTCCTGAAAGCTATGACTCTCAGGAACATGTACATGCTTTGTATTTTCCTCTCTGATGCTCACAAGGACTCGCTGAAAGGGAGTGTGAGGGAAATTACTGAGGGAAATTAATTCAAAGCATACTTCCTTCAGATTGGAATTTGGCATTACCTGATTTGAGATACTTAGCTTTCAGATGATTTTACAATGACCAAATTACTTTGAATTAAAAAGCTTTTAATAGTTATTTAAATAAAATAAAAATGGTGGGCGATCGTTGTGCCTTTTCCTTTTCAATGATGATAAAATGTTTCGGTTGCACCTCGACTCTCATTGGTTGAGCACTCTCCACTTCTTTCCAAATTACTTTTATCAACATTTAATTTGAAGAAAAGTGCTTTATTGGTGTGTGTGTGTTGCTTTTTTTATACTGTTCTTCCAAAGAATAATCGCATGTGGAAAATGTCCGCCCCCCCTGCAATTAACCTTTTTTACATCTGGCCCCTGTAATAATATAGTTAAATATTTTTTTTATTTGAAACAATCTGCATACCTTTTGTTTAGTTTGACCTTCCTTTGGTAACCGCAGTGCAATAACAAAACCATAATGAATAGCCTATGTTGTGTTGATTGTGACTTGTGTGAATATAAGATGCCAACTGTATTTAATGCCCAGTTTGTGGATTGATACATGCAGTAGCTGGTAGACATTTGTATAGTGGAAGACACTCCGAATTCTTTTCCTTGTGAACTGCAAAGGGAAAAGTCAAACTGTGTACATAGGTCATCCCTTTACTGTCATGGCCTCTCTGCTAGGGTCAGGCCCATTAGGAGCTTACTGAGCTAATGTGACCTCACGGTGAACGGTGAACAGATCACAGAACTGTGCCTTGGGGCTACATACTTTCTACCTGGAGTAGAGCGGTGTGCAATCTCAGAACAAATTTTACACTAGTAAAATTTAAGGTGTGACGTGGAAATTGACCTCGTGAGCTGCACACACACACCAGCTGTGTCTTGATATCCATTGTTAGACGCACACACACGCCAGCCAGCTCTTGATAGCCACTGTCCCTGCATGTTAACATCTGTAGCTTTCAGACTCATAGCAGCTGGGTTCATTCATAAAATGAATTATATTAAGTCATTCTATCAGACGTCAGCCATAACCAGGAAGGCCAGTCCTCCCTTTCACCTCAGCCAGTCTAAGTGCACTCCTAGACCACCTAATTGCACGTAACAGCTAGCTGAGCGCACCAAGCTTATGCATGGGAGTCAAATGATGGTGTCGGCTTCAAGCGCCTTTATTAAGGTAATGATCCGAGACAGAGTGCCCTTCATTTGGTGAGTCATGGTTTATGAGTAATGTTCTGACGAAAGAACGCCGCTATTCCTGTGTAGCAATATTCAATGAGGGCTCTTACCCAACCCATGCCTTGACCGCTGATTCTCTTTCTCCGTCTTTCTGTCTGTTTCTCTTAGACTCATGGGTCTTTTTCTTTCTCTCTTCCTTTCTCCCTTAGAAGGCACATGTTTCTTATTTAACTGTGTAACATGTGTTGGAAGTCCTTGAAATGCTAAAAGGAAATTCACAAAAGAATGCACTATAGACCATAAATACATACAATTCTTGTACAGAGCATTTCCTACTTTACAAAGCCTCAATTTAGGCTAGCAATTTGGGAAGCTTCCTCCGAAGTTTCATTTTACCATGGCAACTCAAAGGAAATTGTTTGAGAAACAATTATATTGAAGAAACTTTTACATAAGAAAAGTAACACAATTAATTGTCAGAGTAGGTGTTATATCCAACTCCAAGGTGAAAGCACATTGAATGTCTCTCGCTTCACTCTCTCTCTCTTGCTCTTTTCTCACTCTTTTTCTCCCTCTCTCCTTTCTATTTCGACAGTATCACCTTTAATGTGTCACTACAGGGTTGATGTTCTTCTCTCCTCTAATGCGGTCGTATACGAATTCCCCTCTTTCTCCGTCTGATGGGCGCAAATGGAAGCCGTTTGGCCTTAGCGAGGGGTGTTAATGACTCCCCTCCTGTGGCGTGTGTGGGGAGGAAGCGTAGGATGAGGGGAGGCGGGAGAGGACAGGGATCCATGTCAATTTAACGGTGCAAATAGTATTAAGTGATCAGAACTTAAAGTGGAACTGACAGCATTTTAGCAAAATGAAATCTTATTAAAATCGGTTCATATACACCCACAGGAACAATATGGCACTTTTTAAAAACATTTTCTGACAAGTGAGCACTTAGATATGGTCATTTTAACATTTTCATAAATTAATAGAACATCTGGGAAAGACGTATACTAAAGCATTTGTAAAAATTCGAAGCAATATAGAGTGGTAAAGCGGCCGTGCGCTTGGACAATTAATAGACTGCAGTAAATAAAACGTAATAAAAACATATCTTGTCCAGGACCAGTGTCTACGCAGACCAATGCGCCATAGCCAATCAGCTACAGTAGGCTTAAATGCAAATAAACCATTTGCCACATGGCCCTGCCATCATTCACTTTGAACTAGACCGTGTTTGCAGGCAGTAGCAACAGCACAACTTTAGATCATTTGAACGCATTCGCCAAAAGCCACAAAATACACCTGAATGGATTTCTGCAAATATGTAAATACCACGTGAGTCCTCTTACATTTGGAAACTTCACAGTCCTATTGATCAAACAACCATGAAAAGATACGCTCTCTCCCTCAGTTGCCTACGTACATCAACAACAACAAGATCAATAACTAACGCTAGCCAGAGCGAGATGAGCTCAAATCTAACGAGGGAACAGTAGCTAAACCCTCTCAAGCTGCTTCAGTGCATCGCGAATGGGTGGAGGAAGCAAACAATGTACAAGGCCAACTGTGATTTACAACGCGATAGCAATATTTTTTGTACTACCAAGAAATGTATTGGTGAATTATATTAATAATTCTTTTAACTGCATCCAACTTCACTTGAAGGCATTCAGTTGTACAACTGACTAGGTATCCCCCTTTCTCTTTCCATTTCCTTTCCCTTACTGTACATCATGGAATTTTGAATCAAATATAACCTATTTTTAAAAACCTCTTATGAAGTTGATTTTGTAGCATAAACTAGGGATTTTATATTTTTTACTATTATGATTGTCTGTTTGTTTCATATCTGTAAAGTAGTTAAAATGCTATCAGTTCCACTTTAACCGCTACATCAGATGAGCAGAATTCCTGTTAATGAGTGACAGAAAATACTGGGCCTCTGCAGGGAAACCCTGATACACTGCCCACTGTGAAGGACTGTCAGTCTGAGGAGGAGTTTAATTATCAAGTGTTGTTTCAGGGTTATTTAATATTCGTAGAAATTTGTAACGTGATTGCGATATACAGATATAAAAGCGGTTAGCACAAACACACACAGCTTAAAACGATACATACTCTGGGCTCCACTTGACTGTGGTCAACACGGGCCTATTTGTTTAGCCTACCATCTCTATGCTAATGTCAGGAAGTGTTCGTGAATGGATGACTTGTAGCTCTGTGATTAAACATTACTTTTCATTTCCCTCTCAAACAAATCCTCAATGAAGCTTAGAGCGAGGAGGACTGCCTTTTTGCAGTGGAGAGGATTACTCTTAATGGCAAGTTTTGGGGATTTTTTTGTCTTTACAAAGATCAAACCATTGTCTGTTATGGAATAAAAACAGCCGTTTTGGGTAGCGGTCGACCGATTATGATTTTTCAACGCCGATACCGATTATTGGAGAACCCAAAAAACTTTTTGGGGTTCTCCAATAAAATAATGACAATTACAACAATACTGAATGAACAATGAACACTTATTTTAACTTAATATAATACATAAAACATTTTTTTGTCTCAAATAAATAATGAATCATGTTCAATTTGGTTTAAATAATGCAAAAACAGTGCTGGCAAACGCAGTAAAGTGCTGTTTGAATGAATGCTTACGAGCCTGCTGCTGCCTACCACCGCTCAGTCAGACTGCTCTATCAAATATCAAATCATAGACTTAATTATAATGTAATAAACACACAGAAATACGAGCCTTTGATCATTTATATGGTCAAATCCGGAAACTATAACTTCGAAAACAAAACGTTTATTTTTTCAGTGAAATACGGAACCTTTCCGTATTTTATCGAATGGGTTGCAACCCTAAGTCTAAATATTACTGTTACATTTTACAACCTTCAATGTTATGTCATAATTATGTAAAATTCTGGCAAATTAATTACGGTCTTTGCTAGGAAGAAATGGTCTTCACACAGTTTGCAACGAGCCAGGCAGCCCAAACTTTTGCATATACCCTGACTCTGCTTGCACTGAACGCAAGAGAAGTGACAATTTCTCTAGTTAATATTGCCTGCTAACATGCATTTCTTTTAACTACATATGCAGGTTTAAAAAAAATATACTTCTGTGTATTGATTTTAAGAAAGGCATTGATGTTTATGGTTAGGTACATTTGTGCAACAATTGTGCTTTTTTCGCGAATGCGCTTTTGTTAAATCATCACCCGTTTGGCGAAGTAGGCTGTGATTCGATGATAAATTAACAGGCACCGCATTGATTATATGCAACGCAGGACAAGCTAGTTAACCAAGTAATATCATTAACCATGTTGTAGTTAACTAGTGATTATGTTAAGATTGATTGTTTTTATAAGATAAGTTTAATGCTAGCTAGCAAGTTACCTTGGCTCCTTGCAGCCACATGTCCTTTTGATGCTGCACTCGCATAATAGGTGGTCAGCCTGTCACGCAGTCTCCTCGTGGATTGCAATGTAATCGGCCATAATCGGCGTCCAAAAAGGCTGATTGCCGATTGTTTTGAAAACTTGAAATCGGCCCTAATTAATCGGCCATGCATGAACTCAATTAAATAGCTTCTAATCCCATCCCAGTCTGTCCTTGGAATTGTCCCATTATGTAGATTGGGGTTGGGCGAGTCTAGAATGACACATCGTCCCATCAGCCTGTCCAAACATCGTTGATATTCGATTGTATATCAGTGATGTAAACGATGTGTAATGCAGCCTGTGTCATAGCCCATCTGTAAATAGCCCATCCAACTACCTCATCCCCATACTGTATTTATTTATATATCTTGCTCCTTTGCATCCCAGTATCTCTACTTGCACATTCATCTTCTGCACATCTACCATTCCAGTGTTTAATTGCTATATTGTAATTACTTCGCCACCATGGCCTATTTATTGCCTTACCTCCCTTATCTTACCTCATTTGCACACAATGTATATATACTTTTTTTCTACTGTATTATTGACTGTATGTTTGTTTATTCCATGTGTAACTCTGTGTTGTTGTATGTGTCGAACTGCTTTGCTTTATCTTGGCCAAGCCGCAATTGTAAATGAGAACTTGTTCTCAACTAGCCTACCTGGTTAAATAAAGGTGAAATAAAATAAATGTAAGGAGTGTCATGACGTTGGCCTCTTTGGGTACAGGAAGGACAGTTGACCCCCTCCCCTTTGTACCATCACCCAACCTACCTTCCCCCCAACCCAGGGTTGTAAAAATTCCAAGAGGAGAATCTACTAACACATGTTTCATAGAGAGACAAAGGAAATTCTTCCAACTCATAGAATTGGAGAACCAAGCGACATGTGTGTTCTGGAGAAGATATGGAAGATTGATGAAGACTCCAGCTACGAACTGGTCCGCTTGGTACCATTTTGTGATACTCAGAAGAGACAATATAGCCATATTACCATAAAACTGTTTATATAATAGCCTCAGCGATGAGACTGCCATCATAATGGTTGTATAAAATGTATTAATAAGGATAAAGCTATTTGTTATACATTGAGATGCTATGTACTGATGTTAATGTGATAGAATTATATTTCTGTAACCAAGTCTAACTCAGTCATAGGCACGCCCCCAGGGACACATACAGGACCAGGCGTCATTTGACAAGCCTGTTCTATGGGCACTATAAAACACCCCCTGATTTACATTTCTACAGACCAGGCCTACACTCCATTGCGAGTTGGCCATTAGGTTTTATCATCCAATTCCTCTACTGAAAGTGAACCATACCACGTGGTTAACTTTTAGACTATCGATATCGACAGAATAAGAACAAGTCTTTGATATTAATTATTAGTCTGCAGCTAAGTAAATTATATCATCGAACGCGAAGACCAACCACATCCATTCTATGACGACATTAATGAATGTCGCTCTGAAAGATCCATTCTAACCTAGGGAGAGAGAGAGAACGCGGACAAACTCTCCATCAGAACATAACTCTTCCAAAGGGATCCCGACGACACATGAGTGTAAATATATATTGATTGCAATTGTTCCCGAATGAGTGAGCCTTCAATTGTCAATGGTTAATATTAATGAACTCTGTGTAACTTCTCAGCTTACCGTTTATGACCCATTGTCTAACAGACCAGCCATGCTTGTTAGCCATTAGGGCACATTACTATACCAATCCTTTGTGACGATAATTACTGTTTGTATGTTTTCTGTTAATTACTTAGTGTAGTAAATAAATGATTTTAAGACAATTGATGTATGGATGATTTTAGTAAAGACTGGGTTCGTGCAGATACAACAATTTACGACGTTTGGGAATGAGACTGGACGCGAGGTAAAATACACCATTCAAACCAGAAGATAATCAGCCTATATTATAATATAGGAAAGTTATATTAGGAAAATTATAACTTTGTAATCTGAATATTTTTCTTGGTGCCCCGATCTCCTAGTTAATTACAATTAAACGATTAATCAGTTTAATTGCGTGATAATAATTACAGGGAGTTCTATTAATAAAACATAAGTATAATCAATTATTATAATACATCAAACATTTGGTACAGCCCCTATCATGACCCCAAGGTGAACCCGACACAACAACAAAAAAATGACTGCATTTTCGTCTTTTGAGCTTCTAGTCATGAAATCTATGCAGCCTACTCAATCACTTTTTATAGCTACTGTTTACAGGCCTCCTGGGCCGTATACAGCGTTCCTCACTGAGTTCCCTGAATTCCTATCGGACCTTGTAGTCATGACAGGTAATATTCACATTTTTGGTGACTTTAATATTTCACATGGAAAAGTCCACAGACCCACTCCAAAAGGCTTTCAGAACCATCATCAACTCATTGGGTTTTGTCCAACATGTCTCCGGACCTACTCACTGCCACAGTCGTACTCTGGACCTAGTTTTGTCCCGTGGAATAAATATTGTGGATCTTAATGTTTTTCCTAATAATCCTGGACTATCGGACCACCATTTTAATATGTTTGCAATCGCAACAAATAATCTGCTCAGACCCCAACCAAGGATCATCAAAAGCCGTACTATAAATTCTCGGACAATCCAAAGATTCCTAGATGCCCTTCCAGGCTCCCTCCACCTACCCAAGGACGTTGGAGTACAATAATCGGTTAACCACCTAACTGAGGAACAAAATTTAACCTTGCGTAATACCCTAGATGCAGTCGCATAAAAACCAAAAACATTTGTCATAAGAAACTAGCTCCCTGGCATACAGAAAATACCAGAGCCCTGAAGTGAGGTTCCAGAAAATTGGAACGGAAATGGCGCTACACCAAACTGTAAGTCTTCCGACTAGCTTGGAAAGGCAGTATCGAAGAGCCCTCACTGCTGCTCGATCATCCTATTTTTCCAACTTAATTGAGAAGAATAAGAACAATCCAACATTTATTTTTGATACAGTCGCAAAGCTAATTAAAAAGCAGCATCACGCAAGAGAGGATGGCTTTCACTTCAGCAGTAATAAATTCATGAACTTCTTTGACGAAAAGATCATGATCATTAGAAAGCAAATGACGGACTCCTCTTTAAATCTGCGTATTTCTCCAAAGCTCAGTTGTCCTGAGTCTGCACAACACTGCCAGGACCTAGGATCAAGGGAGACACTCAAGTTTTTTAATACTATATCTCTTGACACATTGATGAAAATAGTCTTGGCCTCCAAACCTTCAAGCTGCATACTGGACCCTATTCCAACTAAACTACTGAAACCTGCTTCCTGTGCTTGGCCCTCCTATGTTGAATATAATAAACGGCTCCCTATCCGCCGGATGTGTACCAAACTCACTAAAAGTAGCAGTAATAAAGCCTCTCTTGAAAAAGCCAAACCTTGACCCAGAAAATATTAAAAACTATCGGCCTATATCGAATCTCCCATTCCTCTCAAAGATGTTAGAAAAAGCTGTTGCACAGCAACTCACTGCCTTCCTGAAGACAAACAATGTATACGAAACGCTTCAGTCTGGTTTTAGACCCCATCATAGCACTGAGACTGCACTCGTGAAGGTGGCAAATTACCTTTTAATGGTTTCAGACCAAGGCTCTGTATCTGTCCTTGTGCTCCTAGACCTTAGTGCTGCTTTTGATACCATCGATCACCACATTCTTTTGGAGAGATTGGAAACCCAAATTGGTCTACATGGACAAGTTCTGGCCTGGTTTAGATCTTATCTGTTGGAAAGATATCAGTTTGTCTCTGTGGATGGTTTGTCTTTTGACAAATCAACTGTACATTTCGGTGTTCCTCAAGGTACCATTTTAGGACCACTATTGTTTTTACTATATATTTTACCTCTTGGTGATGTCATTCGGAAACATAATGTTAACTTTCACAATACACAGCTGTACATTTCGATGAAACATGGTGAAGCCACAAAAGTGCCCTCCATGGAAGCCTGTGTTTCAGACATAAGGATTTTTTTTTACCTCGTAGCTTGGACAAAACAGAGATGCTAGTTCTAGGTCCAGTTGAAATGAGGAGAAATTTTGTTCGATCTGACAATTAATCTTGATGGTTGTACAGTCATCTCAAATAAAACTGTGAAGGACCTCGGCGTTACTCTGGATCCTGATCTCTCTTTTGACGAACATATCAAGAATATTTCATTGACAGCTTTTTTCCATCTTCGTAACATTGCAAAAATCAGAAACTTTCTGTCCAAAAATGATACAGAAAAATTAATCCATGCTTTTGTCACTTCTAGATTAGACTACTGCAATGCTCTACTTTCCTGCTACCTGGATAAAGCACTAAATAAACTTCAGTTAGTGCTAAACACGGCTGCTAGAATCTTGACTAGAACCAAAAAAATGTATCATATTCCTCCAGTGCTAGCCTTTCTACACTGGCTTCCTGTTAAGGGTAGGGCTGATTTCAAGGTTTTACTGCTAACCTACAAAGCATTACATGGGCCTGCTCCTACCTGTCTTTCCGATTTGCTCCTGCAGTACATACCTACACATACGCTACGGTCACAAGACGCAGGCCTCCTTACTGTCCCTAGAATTTCTAAGCAAACAGCTGGAGGCAGGGCGTTCTCCTATAGAGCTCCATTTTTATGGAATGGTCTGCCTATCCATGTGGGAGACGCAGACTCTGTCTTTATTAGTAGGTCCTATGATTGAGTGTAGTCTGGCCTAGGGGTGTGAAGGTGAACGGAAAGGCACTGGAGCGATGAATTGCCCTTGCTGTCTCTGCCTGGCCGGTTCCCGTCTCTCCACTGGGATTCTCTGCCTCTAACCCTATTATGGGGGCTGAGTCACTGGCTTACTGGTGCTCTTCCATGCCGTCCCTAGGAGGGGTGCGTCACTTGAGTGGGTTGAGTCATTGATGTGATCTTCCTGTCTGGATTGGCACCCCCCTCGGGTTCGTGCCGTGGGGGAGATCTTCGTGGGCTATATTTGGCCTTGTCTCAGGGTAGTAGGTTGGTGGTTGAAGATATCTCTCTAGTGGTGTGGGGGCTGTGCTTTGGCAAAGTGGGTGGGGTTATATCCTGCCTGTTCAGGGCCACAGTGTCTCCCTACCGCTCCTGTCCCAGCCTCCAGTATTTATGCTGCAATAATTTGTGTCGGGGGCTAGGGTCAGTCTGTTATATCTGCGGCATTTCTCCTGTCTTATCTGGTGTCCTGTGTGAATTTAAGTATGCTCCCTCTAATTATCTCTCTCTCTTTTTCTCTCTTTTGCTCTCTTCTCTCGGAGGACCTGAGCCCTAGGACCATGCCTTAGGACTACCTGGCCTGACGACTCCTTGCTGTTTCAACTGTTCTGCCTGCGGCTATGGAACCCTGACCTGTTCACTGGACATGCTACCTTGTCCCAGACCTGCTGTTTTGGACTCTCTCTCTACCGCTGTCTCTAACTCTGAATGATCGGCTATGAAAAGCCAACTGACATTTACTCCTGAGGTGCTGACCTGTTGCACCATCTACAACCACTGTGATTATTATTATCTGACCCTGCTGGTAATCTATGAACGTTTGAACATCTCGGCCATGTTCTGTTATAATCTCCACCCGGCACAGCCAGAAGAGGACTGGCCACCCCTCAGAGCCTGGTTCCTCTCTTGGTTTCTTCCTAGGTTCTTGCCTTTCTAGTGAGTTTTTCCTATCCACCGTGCTTCTACATCTGCATTGCTTGCTGTTTTGGGTTTTAGGCTGGGTTTCTGTACAGCACTTTGTGACATTGGCTGATGTAAAAAGGGCTTTATAAATACATTTGATTGATTGATTGATTGATTGATCTGCACACACGTGTTCACATTTTCTGTCTGGTGCCCGCATCGCAGTCATTTCATTACTAATAATAACTTTCGAAATGTATGCCTTTCTATCAAAGGAAGTGCCTTATTGCGTTATAATTGTTTCTGTATGTCGTGTTATGTTGTTTCTACTGTAGCTCACTGTATTTACGGAGCATAATATACTTTTATGTTCCTTATAACCGCGAACACGCGAGGAAACGTTACTCATTTCATAACCTTTATGGTGTTATATTCAATCGTGCATATGTAGCTGGCTACATTCTTCTATTAGCTCTGTAAAACAATGCTAATTGCGTCAGAGAAGTATTAACTTGTGTTGTATTTTTAAGCTACCCCTGGCCTTATGACTCCCAAGTGGCGCAGCGGTCAAAGGCACAGCGTCTCAGTGCAAGAGGCGTCACTACAGACACCCTGGTTCGAATCCAGGCTGTATCACAACCGGCCATGATTGGGAGTCCCATAGGGTGGCGCACAATTGTCCTAGCGTCGTCCGAGTTTGGCCGTGTAGGCCGTCATTGTAAACAATAATTTGTTCTTAAATGACTTGCCTAGTTAAATAAATAAAAAATATATGACCATGGTTTGTTTTCATGTGGCCTATTTAGCATAGCTCTGTTCTGCCCTGCCCCGTTGTGGAGCTCAACAGTTAGTGTTTCTTACTGTTATAACTCAAATTGGTGATTTTGTCAATGCAATATATTATTTTTATAGCAGTGTTTATTATGTTACTTCTTTGTAATATTGTTTTATTGCTATATCCTAATGTACTCTAATGACTAATAATTCCTCTTTATTCTGTACCACACACACAAACAGTATTTGCCAATATCATAACTGGAACTGGAGCTGGACATCTTTGGAGCTGAAGATTGAGGCCAGCTATTGTTGTAAGGGGTGCGTGCTGGCGGTAGAGAAGTCAGGCGCAGGAGAGCAAAAACGGATTTACAACAGCGCAGTTTAATAATAAAAACCACCGTTAACAGAACAATAAATCAAATGGGTACAAAACCCATCACACACCAGCATAACATGCACAAGCACTTACAACAAACAATTCCGGACAAGGACATGGGGGGAACAGAGGGTTAAATACACAACATGTAATGATGGAATTGAAACCAGGTGTGTGGGAAGACATGACAAAACAAATGGAAAATAAAAGGTGGATCGGCGATGGCTAGAAGACCGGTGATGTCAACCGCCGAACGTCGCCCGAACAAGGAGAGGGACCGACTTCGGAGGAAGTCGTGACATTTGTATTCTAGCATACACTCCTTAACAGTTTTACTGGATGAAAACACAGCAAGAAAACACATAGACAACTATTACATATTGCCCTATTGCAGTATTGGTGGTGGTTGGTTGAACAAACAGGATCTGTGCTCCAATATTCTCTTAGGAAGTTCCTTACTATTCCCATGAGAAGGACTGTCAACAGGAAGGTATGCATTTCACTAATTGTGGTTGTCATCTATTTAGCGAGTTTCCCCCTCACTCCTGGCTCTCTCTTCTCCTGTAGCTCCAAGGCATAGCGATTGGTCTCCTCTACTATGTCTCCCACCAGCTCCTCTGTCAGAAACAACTTGAAACACTCTACCTCAGATGGAAATGACAAGGGGCATTGCACTCCAGACTGGGACTCATCAAAGCAAACAGCAGGGCCAGGAGTGGTGAAATGGCTGGCGGCTTTCCAGCTACCACAGAACTCCTGTGGTAGCTGTTGGTCTGCCTCCATCACCACCAGCATCTTCAAAGGGACCTGGGACTTCGTCAGTGGACAAGGGGTCCTCAGATTCTTGGACAAAAGTACAACATTCATCACCAATGATTGCACAAGTGCCCCCTTGACCTGCCAAAATATAGTCAAGAGCCTCTCTGATTTGCAGAGATAACTTAGGCAATTATTTCATTTCCCCATTTATTTTTTCCAGGAAATTTAAAGTAGCATTGCTCATTTTCTCTGTGTCTAGAAATCTCTAAATTGATCTAACACACATGCAACTCGATACCCAGGAAAAAACACCCCAAAGAACCTGGAGGCAGGTGCCCGAGTGTGAGTGATGCCAGCCAGAGATCTCTTATCTCTCATTCCAGGAGGTCTTTAAACAAAGTCTTCATATCCTTCTCATTATTCTGAACGGTTCTCATAGCTGTCACCACAAACGCTACATTACACGTTCCTCCCCATTTTGATGGAATGCTATAGTAAGCCATTTTTCCACACAACCAATAGGTTCCATTCGGAGCTCCTCTGAAAGGGATAACAACATTATAGACTGAAATACCATGAGTAACATTACCAGAGGAGGGCCACACCGCACCACTGGAACTGGCGAGGGCCCATCGTCTTCTGGATCAGGAACTCGTCTGCAGTGCAACGTGGATCCAGGTATCTCTCTCAGCAACCGCGGTGGGGGTCGTCAGAAGAACTTGGTACGGGCCTCTCCAGTCCTTCACTACCACAAAATAATCTGGGTTCAAACAGTGTTCAGATCCACCTGTTAGATCTGGCAGAAAAGCCTTCACCTGTGGAAAAAGAGTGTTAGGAACACTGTTATGAGTGGCACAATGCTCAACCATGTCTTCCTCCATTCCTTGCAGGGGCAACCTGTTCTGAGCGAAAGGTACATCTGTCATTCGCATAGGACGGCCAGTCAGCATCTCGTGTGGAGAGAGACCAGTGACTATATGGGATCTCTCTCACGAGTGCTTTCGCCACAACAGCCGCTGTGGCTCTCCTGCAAGGGAACGCTTCAATCCATTTAGAAAACATGTCAGCAATCACCAAACAATAATTATTCCCCTCACAAGTCCATAATTAAGTGCTCAAAGGGTCCTTCGGGCCTTGGATTGGATGCGGGGGATATTGAAATGCCGAGTCCAACATTGTTAGTCATACATCTCTTGCAGACATTTTCTGCAAACACAGTAAAACCTACTGTACACCAATATTTATTTACAAGCTTCATCATCCCTCCTTTTGACACATGTTCATCCTGACCATGTGACAATTTTGCGAGGTAGTGGAATGTACAACGGGGGCATGGCAGGCTTGCTCCACTCATCCAGCCATACGCCCGAGTCATCCTTACGACAGCAGCCAGCCCACTTGCATTTCTCTGAAGCATCAGCCGTAGCCTGTAAAGCAACGATATCATGGACCTACCGCCATTTGTAGGAGGGGGGAAACAGAGGACGCAGCCTGTTTAGCTGTACAGTCAGCCTTGGCATTGCCCAGAGAAACGTTATCTTTAAAGGGAGTATAGGCCTGACACTGTATCACTGAGATTAACGAGGGGAGTTGAACAGCCTCAAACAGAGAGGACACAAGCTTACTGTGAGCAATTTGCTTTCCAGAGGAAGTCAAAAACCCTCTATTCTTCCACAATGTTCCAAAATCATGCACTATAGCAAATGCATATCTACTGCCGGTGTATATGTTAACAGAGCCAAAATACAAGCTCTAGTCAAACCAAATAATTCTGCTGCTTGAGCAGACAAGTGTGATGGGAGCCTTGCACTCTCCACCGTCTCTAAACTAGTCACAACAGCGTATCTTTATCATTACAAAGGCTCCTCTTTATCATTACGCTGAGCAGACCCGTCTACAAAAAACTCCAAATCTGGATTTTCTAATGGGGTGTCTCTCAAGTCCATCCTAGGCCTACAGTCAATCTCAATAGACAAGTAACAATCATGGTCATCACCGGCCTCAGCTGTGGGAAGAAGATTTGCAGGGTTAAGAATTGTACATTGTACGTTTCAGAGTAACATTGTCAACAGAATGTTCTGATAGTCTAGCAGTCTCGCAGGCGTCAAATGAGCCGTTCTTGCCTGTGTAATAATTGTGTGCACAGCATGAGGCACATGTACGGTTAGGGGAGACATAGCCACAATATCAGAACAAGCCAAAACAGCCTCAGTAACAGCCGCTACCGACCTCAAACAGGAAACCATTCTCCTGATGACACTATCCAATCGTCTCCTCTGTATATCCCATTCATTATCTCATCTTTCTCTTTCTGGTTTAACCATCTCTGTTGGTACTCAGGGTCTCTTTCAAATGAGGAAACATCAGCAGTAAAACGTAGATGTTCAGAAACTTCCCAGGTAGCATAGCTCTCTCAGCTGTCCCTCAACATGTTGATCATTCAAATGCCAAGCATAGTAACAGTTAATTAGGCACGGGAAGATTCAATTTTCTCTTGATCCCAATGACAGTCCTTCATCAGTACATGCAACAGATAAATTAATTTTACACATCAGATCTCTTCCTAATACATTTACTGGGCAGGCAGATGAATATAGGAATCTGTGTTTCCATTTCCCCTCACCCCACATCCCTTCTAGGGGAATCATAAAATAATGATATGTTTAAAGATAAATGATTAAATAATTCTACCCTGAAACCTAACTATTAGTGATATAGTTTATGTAGCATGTATAATGAGTAATTAAATTGTTAAACATAAAGTTCTAACTAGGTTGGACTAGGATAAGAGAGGAATCTGTGTGTGTTTAAGAAAACACCGAGAACCATTAACCTACGTTTGACCCGACCTAGCTAGAACTCTGAGAGTATATGATATGAGAGGGAGTAACCCTCAAGGTTTCCCTAATCTCGGAGGAATGGAACTGTCGTCTGGGTGGTGATATACATTGTTGAGAACTCTGGAGAAGGAGATAACTCTCCTAAAAGTTTGTGTGTATGTGTGTGCGTAAAGAAGGAGCCTGGTATATAATAGATGTCTTTGTATATGAACTGGAGAGTGCCCTCGTGAATAAACATTTTGACTATTGTAAGCTGGGAATTCTGTCTGTTTTATTTAAACCAGAACTTTACAAACTCTGGGTTGCAGACTGAGTAGATTAATTGAAACTTATGAACATTGATAACAAAATTATATATCAGGGAAAGGTCAAACATTCCAGACGCTCCAACTGGGCGCATTGTTTTCTTTGAGGGGAGAACAGATAAGGCAGATGTTTTCAACACTGAGACCACGGCCCCAGTGTCCAGCAAAAATGGAATTTTACGGTTATTCACTACAATGTAAATCCGGGGCTTTTGGGTTGGCAAGGTGGTCATTTTTAGTATTTGATAGGTTTCTTCTGGTTCTTCATCATTGTTTTCTTCATTAATTTCTTCTTAAGGTCCCACCTCATCCTATGTTTGGTATCCCCCTCAACCTCCTCCTCGACCTCCTCCTCTCCTCCAAATGGGTTGTACGCCAACAGGTGGGGAAGGCCAATCGTTTTGTTGTTCTCCTCCTTCAGGACAATCACTTGAGAAATGCCCTACCTTCCCACAGTTGTAGCAGCTCCAGTCTCTCTCTCTCCATCAGCTCCTGCAGAGGACCCTCAGCCTCTACTTCTTCCTCTGCCCCTGCGGTTTCCACGGTTACCCCCCTTTCGTTGACGTTCTCTCCCTCTTCCAGAGTAGTACATCAGCTGTGCCTTCTTCAGTGTCTTTCCGTCCTTAGTTTCATTTTCATTCAACTGTCTTTCCCCATGGGTGATGTATGGCTTGACATCAGGCAGTGGATTTGTTTCCCATGCAATACAAGTTGTGGTTACAACTTGTATATCAAATCTTGTCTCAGTCCTGTCAACAAAGCATGGCACAATAGGCTGCTGTATGAGTCTTGGTCAGACGTCAGGCCTGAGTGTTAGAGGAAGACTGTCTCTAGTCTTTCCATGTAGTCACAACATTTTTCATTAGTTCCCTGTTTGGTAGAATGGATTTTCTGCCAGCCTGTGTGTTTAGGGAAAGCAGCCTTTATAGCTGTAAACACTGCATACAGTTGGTCACCACGATCAACCACTAACACATCATGATCCCACATATGTTTATAGTCCTCCCATTTACATTTTAAACAGCGACGGAGTACTTCTTAAATTTCCCTGGTGGTGGGGTTGTACATGGAGATTATTGCTTTGACCAGTTCTTCAAACATCCCACAGTCTCTCCATTTCCAACATACCACCACCATTGTGGTTGGGGTAGCTTATATCGGATACATTCCAGGCTTTTTCTTCTTTCTCGTATCTTTTCTTTCTTCTTTACTGACATTCTCCCTGCTGCTTGCGCTCCTTAATATGCTTCTTGTATTTCTACATTCTCTCTTCTCTTTTTGTCTCTTACATTTCTCCAGTTGTCTTCTGAGGTCCTCTAGTTCATCTTCTTCACTCTCTCTCTTACGTTCCTCTCAGCTCGTTTGCTCTGGTTCTTGTTTTAGCTGCCATCCGTCAATCTTCCGTTCCAGCACCCTCTGCAGCTCTTCTGACAGCTCCTAAATCTCCCACTCCTCCATCTGGCAACTGCGCCCCCCCCCCCCAAATTGGTTGAGAAGGGTTAGTGGGAGACCATCAACTCCGTCCGCTGTTGGAGGATTCGGTAGTGGTGGATACCAGAGGGGTCCCATGAAAGGCTTCCCCTCTGAGAAGGCTTCTTCTTATTCTTCTGTTCATCCTCCTCTTTCTTCTCTGGTAGTTCCACTTGTTTTACCATCAGTCCTCTTATAGCTTCATCTTTTGCATGTTCTGCTTCCCTCTCCCATTTTCTGAAGTCGTCCCACTTGACTTTCACTTTATTGTTCTGTCTCTCAAGTTGGCTTCTCACAGACTCCAGTACCCCCCTACCAAATTTATTAGCCATTATTTTTTGGCTCCCAGTTCTGATCGTCCTACCTGCTTTTACTATTTTTATTACCCATACTTAAAGCGTTTGAGAGGGGGGAAAAAAATGTATAAAACCTTCTGAAAATGTTCCTCAAATGAACACTTACTTTCACAGCCACTCAGCTTTCATGCTGGACATAATCTCCTGTTCAGTAAATGAGTCAAGCATACAATACTCTTATACCTTGCTTTAACTGTCACAAGCACACAGCTTTCACGTTGGAGCTAATTTCCTGTTCAATAAATTAGTCAACCACACAATACAGTCAACTGTCACAAGCACACAATACAGTCATTGCTTTTTCAACTTTCTCACGTACGCCAGTGTTCTATTTAAGTGGTATTTAGATATCTACACTAGTCCTATTAAACAGCATATTCTGAATTGTACACTTTCATAACTACACACACATAATAACATTATGCATCAAATTCTACTGATTAGACATGTTATCCTCAAATAATCAAAAGTCATGTGATCCTCAGAGACATGTTATCCTCGTTACCAACGAGACATGTTATCCTCGACATTAAGGAGACATGTTATCTTCATTACTAACGACATGTTATCCTGTACTGTAGAACCAATAGCGGTGTTGGAAAGACCCTATATAACATTACAGATCGAAAAACTCAGCTCACAGAACTGGTTGGGGCATTGATTCACCTCTTTCACACATAAGCTGGTCCCCTGACAGCTGTCTCTCATCCAACACAGCTAAATCCCACAATATTACACAACTCTCACATCCACATTCACTTAGTACTATTCCCAAACACACTCATCAATCTCCTCATTACCACGTTTATCGTCAACGATTCTCTCTGTCGTTACTTGTTATGCACATAAATAACACCACGTACTCAAAGATACCTTGTGTTATTTTTTAGTGGCTGCAGACCACAGATATATGTTCTAAATGCTTACAGACAGCTGTCAGCTGGGCTTTCCATGATACCGTTACGCCCTCACTCTAGTTCTCATAAAACTAGTGAATAGTCTTCTCTCTATAAGACTATTGTCACGGTTGTCGTTGGGTAGAGATGACCAAAACGCAGAGGGAATGTGGATGCTCATCTTTATAATTTATTAAATAAAGAGAACCTCAAAAACAACAAAACAAAAGAACGACAGACGACAGTTTCACAGGCTAAGAACACTAGCAGTGCAAAAGACAACTACCCACAAAATCCCCAGGTGAAAACAAGCATCTAATATATGACTCCCAATCAGGAACAACGACGTACAGCTGTTCCTGATCGGGAGCCACACAAACCACACAGAAATAGACAGACTAGAAAACCAACACTAGAACATATACTCAAACCCCAGACTACATAAACCAAACACCCATTTAATAACACACACAACCCTAACCATACAAAACAAATACCCTTCTGCAACGTCCTGACCAAATTATAATACAATTACTCCCTCTGCTGGTCAGGATGTGACAGTACCCCCCCCAAAGGTGCATACCCCGGATGCACCTCACAAAAAAACAACATACCCCAAAACAAACAAAATAATCCCCTAAACTAAAGGGAGGGAAGGGAGGGTGGCTGCCGTCAACGATGGCACCTGTGCTACACCCCCCCTCCCCAACCCACCTATACTGGAGGTGGCTCAGGCTCTGGCCTACTGCCCTCCAGACTGTAGGCAGACCCTCTTGGCTCCGGACCGTAGGCAGACTCACTCGGTTCCGGGCCGTAGGCAGACTCACATATTTCAAAGTTATAGTCAGACTCACTCGGTTCTGGATCGCAGGCAGACTCACTCGGATCCGGATCGCAGGCAGACTCACTCAGTTCCGGACCGTTGACAGACTCACTCGGTTCCGGACTGCATGCAGATTCACTCGGTTCTGGACCGCATGCAGACTCACTCGGTTCTGGACCGCAGGCAGACTCACTCGGTTCTGCACAGTGGGCCGTCTTCCTTGGTTCCGAACTGTAGGCCGTCTCACTCGGTTCTGCACAGTGGGCGTCTCCCTTGGTTCCGAACTGTTGGCCGTCTCACTCAGTTCCGGGCTTAACACTCTTACCGGATACTCATGACCGGGTACTGTTGTCGGATACTCTGGACGGGGAACTGTTGCCGAATACTCTGGACGGGGCACTGTTGTCAGATACTCTGGACGGGGCACTGTCTCCGGACACTCTGGATGGGGCACTGTTTCCGGAAGCTCGAGGCTGGGCTGACGCACTGGAAGCCTGATGCGTGGGGCTGGTAGTGGAGGTACCAGGCTGGAGACACGCACCCTAGGGCTAGTGCGGGAAGCAGGAACCGGCCGTGTGGAACTAATATTACGCACTGGAATCCTGATGCGTGGTGCTGATACTGGAAATGCCAGTTTGGGAACACGCACCTCATGGCTAGTGCGAGGAGCGGGAACAGGCTGAGTAGGACTAGGCTGACTAACTGGTGCTGGTACTGGACGTGCCAGACTAGGGGTTCGCACTTCCGGGTCAGTACGAGAGGCGGGAACTGGAAATACTGGGCCATGGAGGCGCACCGGTGGTCTTGATCGCACCTCCTGCACAACCCGTCCTGGCTGGATGGAACTAGCAGCCCTGTACGAGCGGGGTGCTAGTACAGGGCGAACTGGGCTCTGCAGGGGCCTGATGGTTACCGTGCGTAGAGCGGGCGTAGGGTAACCTGGTTCTAGGAGGCGCACCGGTGACCAGACGCGCTGCGCAGGCATCCTCCTACCAGGCTGGATGCCCACTCTAGCACGGCATTTGCAAGGGGCTGGAAAAACTCGCACTGGACTGTGCGTGCGTATGGGCGAGATCCTGCGCACTTCTTCAAACTTCGGCACCCTCCACTCCATACACTTCTCTATATAAGCCTGGGAAGCTGGCTTAGGGCTCATCCTTGGCCCAACCAAACTACCCCTGTGCCCCCCAAAAAAATGTATTGGGGGTGCCTCTCGTGCTTCTCCCTCAGCGCGTACATGGCCTCATACCGACGCCTCTCTGCCTTAGCTTCCTCTATTTCTTCCCGTGGGCGACGGTATTCCCCAGCCTGCTGCCAAGGTCCAGCCCCATCCAGAATTTCCTCCCAGGTCCATTTCTCCCGCCAGTCCATATCAAAGTCCCTTTGCTCCTTACTACGCTGCTTGGTCTTTTTGTGGTGGGTAGTTCTGTCACGGTTGTCGTTGGGTAGAGATGACCAAAACGCAGCGGGAATGTGGATGCTCATCTTTATAATTTATTAAATAAAGAGAACCTCAAAAACAACAAAACAAAAAAACGACAGACGACAGTTTCACAGGCTAAGACCACTAGCAGTGCAAAAGACAACTACCCACAAAATCCCCAGGTGAAAACCAGCATCTAATATATGACTCCCAATCAGGAACAACGACGTACAGCTGCTCCCTGATCGGGAGCCACACAAACCACACAGAAATAGACAGACTAGAAAACCATAGAAAAACAACACAAGAACATATACTCAAACCCCAGACTACATAAACCAAACACCCCTTTAATAACACACACAACCCCAACCATACAAAACAAATACCCTTCTGCCACGTCCTGACCAAATTATAATACAATTACTCCCTCTGCTGGTCAGGACGTGACAACTATGGGTACCTTTTCATGCGTTACTAGCTTGAATGTAATTTTTTTATAGAGATTCATTAAAATTTACTTACTGAAATTCAGTAGACTTGTCCTCAGAGGTTCGCAGATCAGGTATCTTCCCCCGGGCAGCTCTCAGTAAAGGTCTGGTCTGGGCGGGTCCATGTTGTCTTTGGACAGACGGGAATTTTCCGGTATCTCCCTCACAGACCTTCACTGGGATGCTCCACAGGTGGAATCACTGATCCTGTTCGTTGACGCCAAATTGTTATGGAAATTCTTACATAGTACACTCAAAGTCAATATTAAATGAATCACTCTTTATTGTCAGCAAGCTGGAGAGGTCACAGTCAAACTTAGATGCATAGCACCGGTCTGAAGTGAGAAAAACCTCCATAGGGAGGGGGGTTTAATCAAATTCAAATCAGTGGGATCAAAATCAAATCAGTGGGACTGTTCCGGGGGAAACATCCACACACTTCTCAATATCTTCGTCTTCTCTAGAGGCGGCATCGTCAGATGATGACTCAGAACCTGAGGCTAGCACAGACATGGCGTCCTCTAGAGGGATATCCTCCCTAAAGAACGCCCACCGCTGCTTCCTCTCCTTTAAGGAAAGGAGGGCGCAGCTAGGGCATTCCGGGGATTCAGTGAGGCCGCCCCTAGCATGCTGTGATCCTAGGCACACGAAACATAAATTGTGTGAGTCCACAGCCGCCATGGAGCAGCGACACTCTTAAAACAGCTCTTAAAATAGTTTTTGGGTTAGGTGGAAAATCTGGTGTGCTCATCTTAGAGGGAAAATGTCGACGGCGGGTTCGTCCTGAGACTTATCTTCTCTTCTCGGCTTCTTCAGTCCAGTCCAAGTCACTGAAGATAATGGGAGGCTGAGGTATCTAAGGACACCTGTACTCCCATTGGCTGCAGGTGTGTGCATAATTGTCTCTCAGGTTATTCGCTGCCTAGGCAGCGGGGTAAACCACTAGGAGCACAGCTCCCCTATGGAGCGGACCTCCATGGTATAGAACCCTTCGCAAGGCAGTAAAGTGAAGGAACATCAGCTTTGCAAAGCTTGCAGAGGAGTGCAAGCTCTGTTTGGTGCAGGGTCATCATCTGAAGATGAAGCACATGGCGAATGAGGTCATGGAAACCCAAGCCTGCCAAGACAACAGCCATGCGGCACCTGAATTCCCCATCACCAATACCGACTGCATGCAATATAGGAAATATGAGAAACATAAGAAGTCTGCAGGGCAATGCAAAAGCCATTACCCGGCTGATGCACAGAAAGATTGGCCTGGGAGGAGCATTGACATGCAGAAAGTCATCATGCTCCCTTGGATGTCAGGTGTGAAAACAGCAGTGTTCACAAGAAGAATAGTTGCCTATCACGAGACTTTCACCACCGTTGGAAAGAACAAGAAAACAATCTCAGTGGTATGGCACAAAGGAACAGCTGGTCAGAAGACAGGTAAGATTACTTCATTTTACGTAACAGCACTGGAGAGGGAGAGGGATGTCAAGCATGCAGTGTATTGGGTGGATAACTGCACTTCTCAAAACAAAAACTGGTGCCTCCTAACATCACTGGTGAGAGTTGTCAATTCCGACTCAACTTTGACATCACCCTCAAGTACTTTGAGATGGGACACACCTTCATGAGTGCAGACAGTTTCCACCACGGTGTGGAACAGGAAAGGAAAGCTCGACCTGGAGGTATGGTGTACGACTTCGGGGACTTCCTCCATGTGGTCGCCATTTCCAACGCAGGCAGGGTGGAGTTTGCCGAAATGAATAAGGAAAACATCCTGGCATGGAAAGCCATTCCATCGTCAAGCTGAAGAAGGCAGCAGCACCAAAGCTGGCAGAGATGGCTGAGATCCAGGTGAGGGGTGGATGCAGGAGCCTCTTCTACAAAGTCTCCCATGAAGAAAAGGACTTCACAGAGCTTGACTTTATCATGAAGAAAGTCACTCTAGAGACACTCTCGACACTACGTACACAGGATAGAGGGATAGAAGAGTCCAAGAAGATGGAAGTCACCAAGCTGTGTCCTCTGATGCCTGCAAATCGAAGGCAGTTCTGGAATGCCTTGTCTGTGAACAGTATTGCTGAGGAGAGATATGGAAGAGCACTGAAGAAGTTTTACTTAAAAATGAAAATGTTACTAAAAAATGAAATGTAACTATTCAGCATGTGTCATAGGCATCGTAAGGACAGGACCAAGGCGCAGCGGGTAAAGTGCTCATTTTCTTAATTGATTTAACCTGTCTGGGCTCGGGGGCAGTATTTTCACGGCCGGATGAAAAACGTACGCACTTTAAACAGGTTACTACTCTGGCCCAGAAACTAGAATATGCATATTATTATCTCTCAAAGGAGCTGATCGTGGACTACAGGAAAAGGCGGGCCGAACATGCCCACATCAACATTGATGGGGCTGTAGTGGAGCGGGTCGAGATTTTCAAGTTCCTTGGTGTCCACATCACCAACAAACTATCATGGTCCAAACATACCAAGACAGTAGTGAAGAGGGCAAGACAACACCTTTTCCCCTCAGGAGACTGAAAAGATTTGGCATGGGGACCATATCCTCAAAAAGTTCTACAGCTGCAACATCGAGAGCATACTGACCGGTTGCATCACCGCCTGGTATTGCAACTGCTCGGCATCTGACCGTAAGGAGCTACAGAGGGTAGTGCGTACGGCCCAAGTACATCACTGGGGCCAAGCTTCCTGCCGTCCAGGACCAACAGTTGAAGTCGGACGTTTACATACACCTTATCCAAATACATTTAAACTCAGTTTTTCACAATTGCTGACATTTAATTCTAGTAAAAATTCCCTGTCTTAGGTCAGTTACGATCACCACTTTGTTTTAAGAATGTGAAATGTCAGAATAATAGAGAGAATGATTTATTTCGGCTTTTATTTCTTTCATCACATTCCCAGTGGGTCAGAAGTTTACATACACTCAATTAGTATTTGGTAGCATTGCCTTTAAATTGGTTAACTTGGGTCAAACATTTTGGGTAGCCTTCCACAAGCTTCCCACAATAAGTTGGGTGAATTTTGGCCCATTCCTCCTGCCAGAGCTGGTGTAACCGAGTCAGGTTTTTTCAGTTCTGCCCACAAATTTTCTATAGGATTGAGGTCAGGGCTTTGTGATGGCCACTCCAATACCTTGACTTTGTTGTCCTTAAGCCATTTTGCCACAACTTTGGAAGTATGCTTGGGGTCATTGTCCATTTGGAAGACCCATTTGCGATCCAACTTTAACTTCCTGACTGATGTCTTTAGATGTTGCTTCAATATATCCACATAATTTTCCATCCTCATGATGACATCAGTTTTGTGAAGTGCACCAGTCCCTCCTGCAGCAAAGCACCCCAACAACATTATGCTGCCACCCCGTGCTTCACGGTTGGGATGGTGTTCTTCGGCTTGCAAGCGTCCCCCTTTTTCCTCCTAACATAACGATGGTCTTTATGGCCAATTTTGTTTCATCAGACCAGAGGACATTTCTCCAAAAAGTACGATCTTTGTCCCCATGTGCAGTTGCAAACCGTAGTCTGGCTTTTTTATGGCGGTTTTGGAGCAGTGGCTTCTTCCTTGCTGAGTAGCCTTTCAGGTTATATCGATATAGGACTCGTTTTACTGTGGATATAGATACTTTGTACCTGTTTCCTCCAGCATCTTCACAAGGTCCTTTGCTGTTGTTCTGGGATTGATTTGCACTTTTTGCACCAAAGTACGTTCATCTCTAGGAGACAGAACGCCTGAGCGGTATGACGGCTGCGTGGTCCCATGGTGTTTATACTTGCGTACTATTGTTTGTACAGATGAACGTGGTACCTTCAGGCATTTGGAAATTGCTCCCAAGGATGAACCAGACTTGTGGAGGTCTACAATTTTTGGCTGATTTATTTTGATTTTCCCATGATGTCAAGCAAAGAGGCACAGAGTTTGAAGGTAGGCCTTGAAATACAACCACAGGTACACCTCCAATTGACTGAAATGATGTCAATTAGCCTATCAGAAGCTTCTAAAGCCATGATATCATTTTCTGGAATTTTCCAAGCTGTTTAAAGGCACAGTCAAGTTAGTGTATGTAAACTTCTGACCCACTGGAATTGTGATACAGTGAATTATAAGTGAAATAATCTGTCTGTTAACAATTGTTGGAAAAATTACTTGTGTCATGCACAAAGTATATGTCCTAAACGACTTGCCAAAACTATAGTTTGTTGACAAGAAATTTGTGGAGTGGTTAAAAAATGAGTTTTAATGAGTCCAACCTAAGTGTATGTAAACTTCCGACTTCAACTGTATATACTAGGCGCTATCAGAGGAAAGGCCAAAAAATCATCAAAGATTCCAGTCACCCAAGTCATAGACTGTTCTCTTTGCTTCCGCACGGCAAGTGGTACCGGAGCGCCAAGTCTAGGACCAAAAAACAGCGTCTAGACTTACATTGACAGCCCCCTCTCCATTCGTTTTTACATTGCTGCTACTCGCTGTTTATTATCTATGCAAAGTCACTTTATCTCTACCTACATGTACAAATTACCTCGACTAACCTGTACCCCCGCACATTGACGCGGTGCCTGTTCCCACTGTATATAGCCTTGTTATTGTTATTTTATTGTGTTACTTTTTATCATTTTTTCTTTCGTTTCTTTTGTAAATATTTTCCTAACTCTTTCTTGAACTGCATTGTTGGTTGAGCTCTTGTAAGTAAGCATTTCACGGTAAGGTGTACTGTTGTATTCGGCGCATGTGACAAATAAAGTTTGATTTGATGACCCTGGATCTGCAGACTGTCCTGCATGGAGCAGAAGCATTCTACCTACTGCTGGCCTGCTGCAAAGTAGGGAATATCATAGAGGATACATTGATATGGACATGATATATTTAACATAGTGTATTGTCATCTAACTAATCTAACTTCCCTTTTTTCCCCTTCTCTCTCCATTCCTTCTCAGTCTCTCAGAAGCTGCCAGTGAAGGTGCAGGAGGTTGGCCATTGGTCTATACTTTCCCAGTTACTAGATGCCAATTCCTTGGAAATGTATAAAAAACTAAGTCAAAAAGTTGCAGCTGTGCATATTTGACAACTAAATGTTCACCCAACAGTAGAAAAAGTATTGATTTTGCACTTCTGTACCTTTGTGTAATAAGTGTTGTTACCAGGAAGCTCATCTCAGAAGCAAGGTGTAAGGAGTATAGGTCCTCTTTCATCTTCCTTGCATGTACAGTGGAAAGCAAAAGTATGTGAACCCTTTATAAATACCTGGATTTCTGCAGAAATTGGTCATAAAATGTGATCTGATCATCTAGGTCACAACAATAGACAAACACAGTCTGCTTAAACTAATAACACACAAACAATTATACATTTTCATGTCTTTATTGAACACACTGTGTAAACATTCACAGTCCAGGGTGGGAAAAGTATGTGAACCCTTGGATTTAATAACTGGTTGACCCTCCTTTGGCAGCAATAACCTCAACCAAACATTTTCTGTCAGGAGGAATTGTGGACCATTCCTCTTTGCAAAACTGTTTCTTTTCAGCAATATTCTTGGGATGTCTGGTGTGAACTGCTTTCTTGAGGTCATGCTACAGCATCTCAATCGGGTTGAGGTCAGGACTCAGACTGGGCCACTTCAGAAGGCATATTTTCTTCTGTTGAAGCCATTCTGTTGTTGATTTACTTCTGTGTTTTGGGTCGTTGTCCTTTTGCATCACCCAACTTCTGTTGAGCTTCAATTGGTGGACAGATAGCCTAACATTCTCCTGCAAAATGTCTTGATAAACTTGGGAATTCATTTTTCCATCGATGATAGCAAGCTGTCCAGACCCTGAGGCAGCAAAGCAGTCCCAAACCATGATGCTCCCTCCACCATACTTTACAGTTGTGATGAGGTTTTGATGTTAGTGTGCTGTGCCTTTTTTTCTCCACACAGTGTTGTGTTCTCCTTCCAAACAACACAACTGTAGTTTCATCTGTCCACAGAATATTATGCCAGTAGTGCTGTGGAACATCCTGGTGCACTTTTGCAAACTTCAGACGAGCAGGGGATGGAGCTCAGTCATCCCCTCAGACACACCCAGAGGGGGATGTGAATGCTAAGTGGGATGCTTGGGATACCCATTCTGATTTCACCCTATTGAAGTTGAGATTTAAAAGTGTTAGGTTAATGTTAGGGTAGGAGGTTAGGGTTATGGTCATAGCAATGTTTTCACTTAGCATCTATTCTTTCATTTTTAAAAGGCTTTTGTGGATACTTTGTTGGAGGTAACATCTCAGAAACAACATACAGTGAATAGAACCCTTTTGGGTTCCATGTGAAACCCTTTCCACAGGGGGTTCTACCTGGAACCAAAAAGGCTTCCGCTATGGGGACAGCCGAAGAATCCATTTGGAACCCTTTCGTCTAAGAGTGTATGGAACAGTGGATTCTTACAATAACATACAGTATTACTTCTATGCTTACCACTTTCCACAGAATAAAGATATTAATACATTCAACTCTGCCTCCTGACTATTTGATGTTCTTTGGATGTGAATATTGAGTTAAAATAAAAAGGTCCATAATTCTTCCCTTGAAGCCACCTATATCCATCCAGTCAACCCTTTCTGCCTATCACGACCTATGCTCCCAATTGAAATGGCTAAATAGCTTTGTGTCCACTCAATTAAACAAATATCACCAAGCAATAAAACAACTGTCATTTTTGTATTTTCTATTCATTAAAGGAAATCAAGCTATCTGTCTCTGTGCACATATGTGCCCGTGACAACACAACATCATGACTGACTACACACTATTAATAACACACTATTAATAAAAGGGAATAAAACTATCTCTCTCTGTCGGTGTGCATATGTTTCCGTGGCAACACAACATGATGACTACACGCAAGCACACAGCAGCTATATTGTAACTGCAGTTGTGATACACTTAGTTATGGGTTCAGCAGTATCTGATAAATATGACACTTAATCTCTGCCAAGCTAGCCAACTAGCAATGTAAATATTTTCTATGTTTAAATACGTTATTTAGTCTGTTGCCTGACGTGAGAGTTGGATCGCAAGTTTGTAGTTCGACCAGACAACGTGAACCTATAACTGACTACCCGTAGAAATAACCCGCTCACCTTTGGGTCTTGGGTCGGGCTACATGTTTACCCCGCCCTGTTCTGCGGTGCGCAGCCAGGGGTACTTTTTATTTGCCCCGAAAGTAGTTCAGATGGTGATCCAGCAGCGGGGAGAAAGCAGTAGGACCCTAATCGTACAGTGGCTAAATAGCACTCAGAAATATCATTTTTCCTCTAAACAGTTGTGGTTTAAACGTCTTCCTATAAGATGGACGAGGATCGAGGGAAAGCAAACGATCAAATGAAGTTATGGAAAGAGGGCCGAAGCGATCAGGTTTGTCATTTTTTTTTAATACTTAGTTTGTGTTGTGCAGATCTGCTTAGAAATGGGTGAGGGATCATCCAGGGTTGCTTTCTGCCTGCTGGACTACTTAGCTATAATGCTAATGTTAGGTAGCTAGTTAGCTACACATTTACTGAACCATTGTACTGATCAATTCCACAACCAAAGAATGCACATTTGTATTTGAATTGTCTTTTTTTGATCGTGCAAGAATTGTTAGCTGGCTGCTGCCTACAACTAACGTTAGCCTATTACTACTAGCTAGCGTGGACTAGCAGCTGGTAGTTACTAGCTGCTTATACCCACAATCACAAAGTCAAACCCTGCCCATTTCCAACAAACCCCTGCAGCTCGAGCTTTCTTGACATTTTGTAGAATAGAATTCCAAAATAATTCCAAGGTTATCTAGGGTTTACTTCCATACTCATGTGACCATGTAATATGTTCACTTAACATAATTGCAGAGTAGCTATTTGTTTTGATTAGCTAACTAACGTCAACTAGCTACCTAGTTCAATGCCAAGAAGAAGTTGACTGCTTGTGTTTTTTAATTTGCTGGTTTAACGTGAAAACATTGCAAGATGAGAATAGAATAATCAGTGACACTTTGCAATAACTGGATGATTATGGGCCTTGAGTTGTTGGGATAAGAAATGTAGCTAGGTCATTGTATTGCCTATAGTTTAGCTTGGACTTTAGCCATGTCAAATGATGGTTATCTAATCATTGGTGCGCAGGAAGGGTAGACTTAATGGTTCAACATTATGCAAGATTGTAAGTAAACAAGGTCTATATCACACATACCTAATGGGACCATTGAGTCTTGTGCCCAGGCTATTAAGTGTCAGGTGCCCAAAGTGTACCTGTACATTCCTAGTCTTAATGTGTGTGTAGTTGCGTCTCTTAAGAACAAGTACATTCATTAAGAGTGTAAGTGTAGCTGATGTGGAATCAGGGAAAGGACCTACTCGGTTACCAAAGGGAAATAGAGAAAGGAGGCCTAATGTGTAAATAAAGTGTGTAGTGCAATGTCTTATGTGTGATGTCTATGTCATTGCTTCCCCTTCAGAGGCCAGACAACCTGACCACTGGGGCTGGTCACCCGATAGGGGACAAGCTGAATATAATAACAGCGGGTCCCCGGGGGCCCCTCCTAGTGCAGGACACCCCGTTCATAGACGAGATGGCCCACTTCGACCGCGAGCGCATCCCAGAGAGGGTGGTACATGCCAAGGGAGGCGGTGGGTGTCCACCAATACGTTTTAACAGACACTGATTAGCATTTATGCAATATACAGTGAGCTCCAAAAGCATTACATTACAACAAGTTTGTAAAGTCACAAGCTTGATGTAATCATTGTGTGTGGGGGGGACCGACCATGTGCTGTCATTTCTAAACGGTTCACCCGATATGGATGAAAATACTCTCAAATTAAAGCTGATAGTTATTGTATCATTTCAAATCCAAAGTGCTAGAGTACAGAGCCAAAGCAACAACAAAAAATTGTCACTGTCTGAATTATTTTGGAGCTCACTGTATTTGTCAGAAACTGTTTGAAGACCGGCTGAAATTACAGAGCTGGAAAGAGTCAGACGCTACTAGATTTGTTCATAAAAGTGGACCCTCACAAAGTAATGGTATAGGGAAATACTTCCCCAGACATGCCTATCACATTTGAAATAAACATATTAGAAAGTGTTGGCCTACTTCTGGGTCTAGGCCAAAATACCAACTGTAACTCGTTAGTCTACTCAGGGCAGAATATTATAGGACCATACTTGATCATGTGATGTTCTGTGTTGGTCCACTATACAGAAGGGTAAAGTGCACCATGTGTATGGCTTTATAAGTAGGTGTTTACTAACTAGCTAGATGTACAGAACCAGTCAAAAGTTTGGACACACCTACTCATTCAAGGGGTTTTCTTTATTTGTACTATTTTACACATTGTAGAATAACAGTGAAGACATCACAACTATGAAATAACCAAAAAGTGTTAAACAAATCAAAATATTTTCTTCAAAGTAGCTACCCTTTGCCTTGACATATTTGCACA
Source organism: Salmo trutta (assembly GCF_901001165.1). NCBI lineage: Eukaryota > Metazoa > Chordata > Actinopteri > Salmoniformes > Salmonidae > Salmo > Salmo trutta. Next base: position 18,120,267 of record NC_042994.1, read on the forward strand.
CTCTTGGCATTCTCTCAACCAGCTTCACCTGGAATGCTTTTCCAACAGTCTTTAAGGAGTTCCCACATATGCTGAGCACTTGTTGGCTGCTTTTCCTTCACTCCTTCACTCCTTCAACTCATCCCAAACCATCTCAATTAGGTTGAGGTTGGGTGACTGTGGAGGCCAGGTCATCTGATGCAGCACTCAAGCACGCCTGGAGGTGTGATGGGTCATTGTTCTGTTGAAAAACAAATGATAGTCCCACTAAGCGCAAACCAGATGGGATGGTGTATTGCTGCAGAAGGCTGTGGTAGCCATGCTGGTTAAGTGTGCCTTGAATTCTAAATAAATCACTGACTGTGTCACCAGCAAAGCACCATCTCACCACCTCCTCCACCTCCTTCACGGTGGGAACCACACATGCAGACATAATTCGTTCACCTACTCTGCGTCTCACAAAGACACAGCGGGTCGAACCAAAAATCAAAAATTTGGACTCATCAGACCAAAGGACAGATTTCTACCGGTTTAATGTCCATTGCTTGTGTTTCTTGGCCCAAGCAAGCCTCTTCTTCTTATTGGTGTCCTTTTAGTAGTGGTTTCTTTGCAGCAATTTGACCATGAAGGCCTGATTCACACAGTCTTTTCTGAACAGTTGATGTGTCTGTTACTTGAACTCTGTGAAGCGTTTATTCGGGCTTCAGTTTCTGAGGCTGGTAACTCTAGTGAACTTATCCTCTGCAGCAGAGGGAACTCTGGGTCTTCCTTTCCTGTGTCGGTCCTCATGAGAGCCAGTTTCATCATAGCGCTTGATGGTTTTTGCTGTTTTTTTTGTTTTATTATTTATTTATTTTAAATGTTTTTTTGCGAAATGTTTATTTATTTAAATAGACAAGTCTGTTGAAGAAACTTTCAAAGTTCTTTAAATTTTCCATATTGACTGACCTTCATGTCTTAAAGTAATATTGGACTGTCGTTTCTCTTTGCTTATGATGGATTCTGGGTTCTGACTCCTAAACTTGGAATAGTGTTAATTACCAGGTATTCTATAGAAATATTGAGTGCTATAGTCTAGGGTCTACACCAGAAGTTAATGGTTATCTGTAGAATGAATGTATATGGGTGGAGGCAATTAAGCTTGGAATATACAAAGTGAAGGAAAGATGATCACATGTTGGCATGGCACTGATAAGGGTGGAGAGATGTGGCTTAGTGAGGAAGGGGGCTGAGGTTAGGTCACGTTAAGGGAGAAGGAACAGTTTATTACCCGCGTCACTTAATTTCCGGCCTAGCAACAAATATGTAATGTTTAGAGGAGAAGATTCCACCCCAAATTGGTGTGTATATATACTACCACTGGTGGAACCATGTCTTTGTCTTATGCAACTGTATGACCCAATGGGTGAATACACTTGGTTTAACCTTTACTAATCGTACATGAGTTTTACTAGGCTCATTTAGAACCTAACACTTATTTGAGCTGTTCTTGCCATAATATGGACTTGGTATTTTACCAAATAGGGTTATCTTCTGTGTACCACCCGTACCTTGTCACCACACAAATGATTGGCTCAAATGCATTAAGAAGGAAAGAAATTCCACAAATTAACTTTTAACAATACACACCTGTTTAATTGAAATGCATTCCAGGTGACTACCTCATGAAGCTGGTTGAGAGAGTGCCAAGAGTGTGCAAAGCTGTCATCAAGGCAAAGGGTGGCTACTTTGAAGAATCTCAAATATAAAACTTTTTGGGTTACTACATGATTCCATATGTGTTATTTAACAGTTTTGATGTCTTAACTGTTTTTCTACAATGTAGAAAATAGTAAAAATAAAGAAAAACCCTTGAATGAGTAGGTGTGTCCAAACTTTTTACTGGTACTATATACTCATTAACTGACCATTTTCTGCCTCTTCCTACACAGGTGCTTTTGGGTACTTTGAGGTGACACATGACATCTCTCGCTACTGCAAGGCCAAGGTGTTTGAGCATGTGGGCAAGACCACACCTATCGCTATTCGCTTCTCCACCGTGGGTAAGACATTAGCCTACATTAAAAAAAAAATCCTGGTATTTTGAGGCTGCTCACTTTGGTTTTTCTATAAAACTGTTACAAACTCATTTACACAGTTACTTTTGTTTCCTTAAGGACATGCAAAAAGAAACACTATCAGATTTGCTAGCTACCAATTTGACTACTGCTACTGTAGAGGAAATTACTAAGAGCATGCTTGTCTGCAAGAGCAATGTTTGCCGATATCTGAAGAATTCTGGACAGTCAGGTAGCCTAGCGGTTAAGCACGTTTAGCCAATAACCAAAAGGTCGCTGTTTCAAATTCCGAGCCGACTAGGTGAAAAAGCTGTCGATGTACCCTTATTGCTCCTGTAAGTATAAAATGCAATATATACACTAGTTGACTGACAGAGGGGGTGCTTTCTGAAGCCAACGCGCCTCCATCTTGGCACTTACCCACCATTGTAAAAAAATATATATATTTTTTGGAAGCTATAGAAATTCATTTATTAATGTCTTAATTTTGTTTTTGCCAAATTGATCTTTGATGTTATGGGGCTATTTTGCTTCCACTGGTCCTGGGGCTCTTGTTCAGGTCAACGTTATCATGAACTTTACCCAGTACAAGAATGCATAATGTAAGTAGGTGACGTAATGACGCCACGAAAAATACAGCGCTACACAGAACAAAAGCAGAAAAATATTAAGCCCACACTTCCAACAAGTTCAGGTCGAGCTGTCATTTGAAAGAGTAAGAACATTTCTGTGAGATAAGGCGAAATCCATTAACGCCAAGATAATGGATTTCATTGCCCTTGACAATCAACCATGCTCTGTCGTGGATGATGTTGGTTTTTGCCGACTGGTCGAGCCCCGGTACGCACTATTTTTCAGATGTTGCCCTACCAGAGTTACACAATATTGTTGAAACTTGCCTCCATGAGAGTCACTGCTATTAGCTTCACTACTGACATTTGGGCCAGCAATGTCAGCCCCATGAACACACTTTTTTTTTTTATCAAGGGAGTTGATCATTTCAGACCCCACTTTACATCACCAATACACCATTGAATAAATACCAGAAAATACACAATGTCATATTTTTTATTCTGCAACTAGTGTATTGTGTTTAAACTGGTTGTCCATGTGTGTTTCTTATCAACCTATTTTTGTCTCCAACTCATGTAGCTGGGGAATCGGGCTCAGCTGACACAGTGAGAGACCCACGTGGCTTTGCAGTCAAGTTCTACACTGACGAGGGCAACTGGGACCTTACTGGCAACAACACCCCCATATTCTTTATCAGGGATGCAATGCTGGTGAGTTCAGACGTGTGAGTCAAGATTGCGCCTGGGTGTGCCTTGCCTAGATTCAGTCTTTGACACATGACATGCAGTACAAGGAGTGGAATGTTAGCTGAACAGACTGGCGACCAGGCTAATACATTAGTTCATCTCCCCGTATGATAGTAAATACCATTACCACATCTCTCTAATTTCCCTTTGTTTTGTGCAGTTCCCATCCTTCATCCACTCTCAGAAGCGCAACCCCCAGACTCACCTGAAGGACCCAGACATGGTGTGGGACTTCTGGAGCCTGCGGCCTGAGTGTATGCATCAGGTACTGTATCTGCTCCCCTCTACTCGCCACCAAACCTGTACACGCACGATAGTTGGAGTCAGAAAATGCATTGTATTTTCTGATTTCACCCCCACACTAAGCCAAATTCTAGTAAGAACATGTCATTACCAACTTAAAAGCTGTGCCAGTACATCTAGAAATGGTGGTTGCTGCGTTCATTTAAATAGATTAGATCATTCTTCTTATTCTAATCTTATTTACTTAGCACAATGGCTAAATTGCTTATGACTGAATATGTGCCCTTGTTCATAGTTTTGTCTTAATCTCTGTGAAGGTGTCCTTCCTGTTCAGTGACCGTGGTCTGCCCGACGGCTTCCGCCACATGAACGGCTACGGATCCCACACCTTCAAGATGGTGAACGCCGACTGTCAGCCCGTCTACTGCAAGTTCCACTACAAGGTCAGAGCATAACTAAAAAATATAGTCACATTTTATTGGTCACATACACATGGTTAGCAGATGTTAATTCGAGTGTTGCGAAATTCTTGTGCTTCTACTTCCGACAGTGCAGTAATATCTAACAAGTAATCTAACAATTTCACAACAACTACCTTATACACACAAGTGTAAAGGAATGAATAAGAGTATGTACATATAAATATATGGATGAGAGATGGCCGAGCGGCATAGGCATGGTGCAATAGATGGTATAAGGTACAGTGATTATATACATATGAGTAATGTAAGATATGTTAACATTTATTAAAGTGGCATTGTTTAAAGTGACTAGTGATCCATTTATTAAAGTGGGCAGTGATATGAGTCTCTATGGAGGCAGCAGCCTCTCTGATTTTTGTTTTAGCAGTCGGATGGCCTTGAGATAGAAGCTGTTTTTCAGTCTCTCAGTCCCAGCTTTGATGCACCTGTACTGACCTCGCCTTCTGGATGGTAGCGGGGTGAACAGTCAGTGGCTTGGGTGGTTGTTGTCCTTGATTATCTTTTTGGCCTTCCTGTGACATCGGGTTCTGTAGGTGTCTTGGAGGGCAGGTAGTTTGCCTCCGGTGATGCGTTGTGCAGACAGCACCACCCTCTGGAAAGCCTTGCGGTTGAGGGTGGTGCAGTTGCCGTACTAGGCGGTGATACAGCCCGACAGGATGCTCTCGATTGTGCACCTGTAAAAGTTTGTCAGGGTTTTAGGTGACAAGCCAAATTTCTTCAGCCTCCTGAGGTTGAAGAGGCGCTGTTGAGTCTTCTTCACCATGCTGTCTGTGTGGGTGGACCATTTCAGTTTGTCTGTGATGTGTACGCCGAGGAACTTAAAACTTTCCACCTTCTCCACTACTGTCCCTTCCATGTGGATACGGGGGTGCTCCCTCTGCTGTTTCCTGGAGTCCACAATCATCTCCCTTGTTTTGTTGCCATTGAGTGAGAGGTTGTTTTCCTGCCCTCGCCTCCTCCCTGTAGGCTGTCTCGTTGTTGGTAATCAAGCCCGCTACTGTTGTGTCGTCTGCAAATTTGATGATTGAGTTGGAGGCGTGCATGGCCACACAGTAATGGGTTAACAGTGAGTAGAGGAGGGGGTTGAGCACGCACACTTGTGGGGCCCCAGTGTTGAGGGTCAGCGACGTGGAGATGTTTCCTACCTTCAGCACCTGGGGGCGGCCCGTCAGAAAGTCCAGGACCCAGTTGCACAGGGCGCGGTTGAGACCCAGGGCCTCCAGCTTAATGATGACCTTTGAGGGTACTATGGTGTTGAATGCTGAGCTGTAGTCAATGAACAGCATTCTTCCATAGGTATTCCTCTTGTCCAGATGGGATAGGGCAGTGTGATAGTGATTGCATCGTCTGTGGACCAGTTGGGGCGGTATGCAAACTGAAGTGAGTCTAGGGTGACAGGGAAGGTGGAGGTGATATGATCCTTGACTAGTCTCTCAAAGCACTTCATGATGACAGAAGTGAGTGCTACGGGGCGGTAGTCATTTAGTTAGCTTTGCCTTCTTGGGTACAGTAGCAATGGTGGCCATCTTGAAGCATGTGGGGACAGCAGACTGGGATAGGGAGTGATTGAATATGTCCGTAAACCCTCCAGCCAGCTTGTCTGCGCGGCTAGGGAGGGTTAAGCCTTGCGAGGGTTAATACGTTTAAATGTCTTACTCACCTCGGCCACGGAGGAGGAGAGGGGGGGGGGGGGGGCGCAGTCCTTGTTAGCGGGCCACAACGGTGGCACTGTATTATCCTCAAAAAAGATGCTACAGGACTAGTGAAATGTACTACACTTAAATAGATATAGGAGTCGACTATACTTAATTAATTGAAGGATGCAAGAGAGTAATAGTGGGAAAAGAAGTAAACCTAGTTTAAAAAATTGGGACGTGTCCATAGTAACCCATAGCATCCTTCCTCTGCTCTCCTCTCAGACCAACCAGGGTATCAAGAACATGAAACCTGAGGACGCCGAGCGCCTGGCCTCCACCGACCCGGACTACGCCATTCGAGACCTTTACACCTCCATCGCCAATGGCGAATTCCCTTCCTGGTCATTCTACATCCAGATCATGACCTTTGACCAGGCCGAGAAGTTCCAGTGGAACCCCTTTGACCTGACCAAGGTAGCATAGAGATACAATTTTGATTTATTCAATTATGTGGGGACCCTACTAGGTACATTCCGTAACATTTGATCAATACTTTTTTATTTTTTTTAATAATGTGACATACCTGAAATGTCTTAGTATTGTACTTTGTTAGCCATTTAAACAAGATATATATAAAAATATTCTGAGTATCCATACATTTGCAGTACTCTGACTTTTCCACCAGAGGGGGGACTTACTCCACATAACCTCTGAAAGTGGTCTGAGATCTGTTATGGTGTCATAGCGTTTGTGAATGGTAGAATAATGGGTAACTGACTGAATAGCGGCAATCTTTTCGGGATAATTATTAGGTGAAAATATAGGGTAGGGGTCATGCATGCATGCATTAAAAAAATCTTTGTCCTCTAAGAATGGCTAGAAATCTCTTGCACATCCATGCACCTTGGTTGGCCTGAGAAGTAGCAACACTTCTTTTTTCCTTAGGTGTGGTCTCACAAGGAGTACCCCCTCATTCGGGTGGGGAGGTTGGTGCTCAACAGAAACCCTACCAACTACTTTGCTGAGATCGAGCAACTGGCCTTTGACCCCAGCAATATGCCCCCTGGCATCGAGCCCAGCCCCGACAAGATGCTGCAGGGGCGTCTGTTCTCCTACCCAGACACACACCGCCACCGGCTGGGAACCAACTACCTGCAGCTGCCCGTCAACTGCCCCTTCAGGACCCGTGTGGCCAACTACCAGCGAGACGGGCCCATGTGCATGTTCGACAACCAGGCTGGCGCTCCCAACTACTTCCCCAACAGCTTCAGTGCTCCAGAGACCCAGCCCCAGCACGTGGAGACCAGGTTTAAGGTGTCCCCAGATGTGGGCCGCTACAACAGCGCTGACGACGATAATGTCACACAGGTAATGTATCTATGTAGCGCACAATGGATTAGTTCACTGAGATGGGCGCGACTCAGCCAGGTGTCTCGTGTGCCATTTAAAAAAAAAAAAATGTGTGTGTATATATATTTTTGCTACTGCTTGACAAAATAAAATCTTGGTCGACCAACAGCCTATCGACCAAACAATCGACCAGTCGACTAATTGGAGTCAGCCCTAGTTACATTAAAGTAAACCAAAGTTTTGGAAATACACTGAACAACATAATAAATACAATACGTAAAGTGTTGGTCTTCTGTTTGATGAGCTGAAATAAAAGATCCCCGAAATGTTCTTCTTTCATCCTTGTTAGTGGTCATTTCTCCTTTGCCAAGATAATCCATCCAGTCGACAAGTGTGGCATATCAAGAAGCTGATTTAAACAGCATGATCATTACACAGATGCACCTTGTGGAAGGGACAATAAAAGGCCAATCTAAAATGTGCAGTTTTGTCACAACACAATGCCACAGATGTCTCAAGTTTTGAGGAAGCATGCAATTGGCATGCTGACTGCAGGAATGTCCACTAGAGCTCTTGCCAGAGAATTGAATGTTAATTTCTCTACCATAAGTCAGGATCTCTCTGTTCATCTTTGCCTCGACCCTGACTAGTCTCCCAGTCCCTTCAGACCAAAGAGTTCAATCTTGGTTTCATCAGAGAAGAGAATGTTGTTTCTCATGGTCTGAGGGTCTTTAGGTGCCTTTTTGGCAAACTCCAAGTGGGCTGTAATGTAGCTTCTGTCTGGCCACTCTATCATTAAGGCCTGATTGGTGGAGTGCTGCCGAGATGGTTGTCCTTCTGGAAGGTTCTCCCATCTCCACAGAGGAACTCTGGAGCTCTGTCAGAGTGACCATCGGGTTCTTGGTCACCTCCGTGACCAAGGCTCTTCTCCCCCGATTGCTCAGTTTGGCCAGGCGGCCAGCTTTAGGAAGAGTCTTGATGGTTCAAAACTTTTTCCATTTAAGAATGATAGAGGCCACTGTGTTCTTGGATCTTCAATGCTGCAGAAATGTTGGGGTACCCAGC